>NW_020954648.1:101585-152811 GCF_900497805.2 Vombatus ursinus | reverse complement strand
TGGGTGGAGAGGGAGGAAGGGAGAAAATTTGTAACCCAAAGTTTTAAAAACACATGTTAAGGGACAGCTAGGTGGTGCAGCAGATAGAGCGCTGGCCCTGAAGTCAGGAGGACCTGAGTTGAAATCTGGCCCCAGACCAAACACTTGACGCTTACTAGCTGTATGACCCTGGGCAAATCACTTAACCCCAATTGCCAAATAAATACATAAAAACACATGTTAAAAAAAAAAAAAAGAAAAGAAAAATAACTGACTTGGAAAATAGATCCAGGAGAGAGGATTTAAAAATTATTGGACTACGTGAAAGCCATGATTAAAAAAAGAGCCTAGACATCATCTTTCATGAGATTATCAAGGAAAACTGCCCTGATATTCTAGAACCAGAGGGCAAAATAGAAATAGAAAGAATCCACCAATCACCTCCTGAAAGAGATCTCCAAAGGAAAACCCCTAGGAATATTATAGCCAAATTCCAGAGTTCCCAGGTCAAGAAAAAATACTGCAAGCAGCCAGAAAGAAACAATTCAAGTATTGTAGAAACAATCAAGATAACACAAGATTTAGCAGCTTCTACATTAAAGGACCGCAGGGCATGGAATATAATATTCTAGAGGGCAAAGGAGATAGGATTACAGCCAAGAATCACCTACCCAGCAAAAACTGAGTATAATCCTTCAGGGGGAAAAAATGGACATTTAGTGAAATAGAGGACTTTCAAGCATTCTTGATGAAAAGACCAGAGCTGAATAGAAAATTTGCCTTTCAAATGCAAGACTCAAGAGAAGCACAAAAAGGTAAACAGGAAAGAGAAATCTTAAGGGACTTATTAAGTTGAACTGTTTACATTCCTAGATGGGAAGATATTTGAAACTCATGAGACCTTTGTCAGTATTAGGGTGGAGGGAAAAAATATATGTATATATAAATAGATAGCGGGCACAGGGTGAGTTGAAGATGAAGGGGTGATATCTGGAGAATAAAATGAAGGGGTGAGAGAAGATTATACTGGGAGAAGGAGAAAGGGAGAGGTAGAATAGGGTAAATTATCTCACATAAAACAGACAAGAAAAGCTTTTACAGTGGAGGGGAAGTGGGGGAAGGTGAAAGGGAATGAGTGAATCTTATTCTTGTTGGATTAGGCTTAAGGAGGGAATAATATAGACATGCATTTGGGTGTGGAAATCTGTTTTTTACCCTACAGGAAAATAGGGGGAAGTGGATAAGAAGGGGGAATATTAGAAAGGAGGACAGATTGGGGGAGGGGGTAATCAGAAGCAAACACTTATGAGGAGGGACAGGGTCAAAAGAGAGAACAGCATAAACAGGGTGGGATAGGATGAAGGGAACTATAGTTAGTTTTTTACAACATGACTACTGTGGAAGTGCTTTTGCATCACTACACCTGTATAACCTGTATTGAATTGCTTGCTATCTTAATGAGGGTGAGTGGGGAGGGTGGAAGGGAGAGAATTTGGAACCCAAAGCTTTAAAAACAAATATTAAAAATTGTTTTTACATGCAACTGGGAAATAAGATATACAATCAATGAGGTATAGAAATCTTTCTGCCCTATAGGAAAATAGAAGGGGAAGGAGATAAGGGGGGGTAGTGATAGAAGGGAGCGCAGATTAGGGGGAAGTATATTCAGAATGCACGCTGTCTTGGGGTGGGGGAGGGGTGAGATGGGGAGAAAATTTGGAACTCAGTCTTGTGGAAATGAATGTTAAAAATAAATAATAAAAAAAAAGAAAAGAAAAAACTATTGAGATCTTTTCTTTTTTATATTAATTCCATTTCCCAGTATATCCCTTCCTCAAAAAAATACTGGGAAATAAAAGCAATTCGTCGAAACCAATCAGCACATTAACTCAGTCTGACCGTTGATGTGTTTTGTACCCATAGTTTCTCTTTCATCTCTCATCTCTGAGCCACCCTTGTCATTTTCATTACCCAGTACTCAGGATTTTTTGTTCTCTATATTTGTATCATTGTCATCTTTGTGTGTGTTATTCTCCTGGTTCTGCTTACTTGGCAGTGGTTCATACAAGTCTTCTCAAGCTTTTCTGCCTTCTTCTTAGCCATAATTTCTTATGGTGCAGCACGTTGTGCTTTTATACCACAAATTGTTAAGCCATTACCCAGGTCATCTACTTTGTGTGCAGTTCTGTGCTATTACAAAAAAGTTCTGCTGTATTGATGTTGAGATGTATTGAAGCATTCTTTTTTTAAAATTCCTCAGTAATTCTTAATTTTTGTATTCAGCACATGATGAAGATAAGCTACGATGTGGTCAAACGATGGATTAATGAAGCCCAAGAAGCTGCTTCAAGTGATAATATCATGGTGCAGGTATTTGTCATTTAATGTCATTTAATGACAAATATTATTCCTATATAATATTTCTAGGGGTTTTCCTTTGGGGATCTCTTTCAGGAGGTGATTGGTGGATTCTTTCCATTTCTATTTTACCCTCTGGTTCTAGAATATCAGGGCAGTTTTCCTTGATAATTTCATGAAAGATGATGTCTAGGCTCCTTTTTTAATCATGGCTTTCAGGTAGTCCAATAATTTTTAAACCTCATTTCAGGTTACATGCTGGGAATAATAGTATATTCAGCATGTAATTTTAACAATTTCATTTGTTCCCAGTAAGGCTAGGCAACTAAGGGCATAATTGCTTAGTGTTTAGATGTCCTAAAGCTCCATTCTTCTAGAGAACTCTCACAGTAAGCATTACCATAATTTCTCATTTGATGTTATGATATATGCTACACTGCCCTGAACTATCTGTCATTTAAGCGGAGATTGAATGATCATCTTTTCAGGCATGTCATAGAAGGACTTTCTGTATTTGGTAGAATGTCAAATTAGATGCACTCCTTAGGTCTTTTCTACCTCTAAAATTCTATTACTCTGTATCAACTATTTTTTTCTGAAGAATTTAGCATTGGTATTGTAAGGGAGTCATATCCAAACCTCTTAGACCCTGGTCATCATCATTATAGGGATTCTAAAGAAAACTACTTAATTCTGTGCCATTTTGAAATCATCTTGGAAGAATTAGAATAATTCCATGTTGCTGCTCCATAAAAATACATATGTAGGTTGTGCAGATATAAAACTTTTCTCCATAGAGTTAAGGTCTAATTGGGCCACAGTTATTTCTTTTGAAACTTATTAGGTTACCTTTTATTGAAAGAAGCAACACTAATTAGTGGGTAAAGAACCCCACTTATTTGGAAAATATTTTATGTGTCCTTAAATATTTAGACTTTCTGAATTGTGGGAAGTTGATGTTGGTTTAGGACCTACAGGAGCTCAGATCTGCCACAGACATCTCAGTAAAGCTCTAAAAATGCACCAGAAGGAACTGATAAAAGCAAACAGAAGTGACTCTCAGTTCCTCCATCCAGTTCATGACTGGACAGAAAAGACCATCGAGTCTTACAGATGCTTTGAGTTAAAACAAGCCAGGGGAGGTGAAGGCAAAGTACATAACTGAACTTACAGGAGGAGACATGGAGGAGCACATGGCTCAGGACTCAGCCCATTCTCAGGCCACAGCAGCAGACAGATACGCAGGCCTGTGCCCAGGTAGTACAGCACATCTGCAAGGTACAAAGCCTATAGGTCTTGCAGGAAGCCTGCTCACCACACAAATGACAGCATCCTGTTAGACATTTGTCACGGCCATAGCAAGCATAGAATCAACTCCAAATTCAGATTTATGCAAATAGAAGGAGACAGAGTAGGAACCAAGGCCAAAACCTACATCGAACTTCAGGAGACTGAGCCAAAATCCAGAAATTCTGCAGCAGGCAGAAACTAGTCTTAGCCAACTCCTCCTAGACCAAGCAGAGCCTGCCTATTCCATCCGAAAAATACAGGAGGAAATAGAATCTTGACAAAAGTACAATACCCCAAACTGGAAACTGAGGCTCCAGAGATATGAGTAAACAGAAGAACTGACAGTGGATTGAGAGAAAATCAAGGGGTAAACTCAGGAGAAGAAAGTAATCCGTAATGAGACCAGGTGGAACCTCAAAGAAAAAGGACTATAAAAGTACCTAGAAGAAATGACGCAAGGGATATAGAATATAATGTTGAATATTTAGACCTTTTGTATTTCACTTGTTTAAGAAAGTTGTTTGAAAAGGAAATAGGCTAGTGATACATATCTTTCAGGAATTTCCTTTGCTAAACATTGCCCTAAATGAAGTAGAATATAGCCAAGCAAACAATTCTTTCCACTTTTGCAAGCCTGTTCTAAGAGATGTATCTTCCAGGTGAAACTAGGTTATTGAACCTGTCCTAGAGAAGACTTTTTCTCCTGATTTAGCCTTAGAACTTCCTAAGATACTTGGTCCTGGGGCTGTGCTAGGTCATGTGGAACCACCAAGATCTTCCATCTGGTCAACACCTGTAAAACTTCCTCAGTGTGGATTGTAGGCCAAGATTGTACTAGAAACAGATTGAACAGGGTAGGTAGAGCAAGGGAAATGATTCTTCCCATTTAATTCTTTCTCGTTTCATGTAACTGTACTTCCATCTTGATTGGATTTGCATGTGATCAAAAAAAGGAAGTCTTACTTGAAAGTAACTTTATTACACCTCTTTTTTGTCAGGAAATCATTAGTCCAGATCCATGTGACCATACAAAAAGCATCAACATATTTTGGTATGATTTTGGCAGTGTTTTCTCCTGCTTCTGGGTAGCTTTCTACATGTTACATTTTCTTCCTTGTTATCCTTCCTAGTATCATGCCTTGGGAGTCCTGTACCATCTCAGAAAGAATGATCGCCTTGCTGTTTCCAAGATGTTGAATAAATTCACCAAATCTGGGCTGAAGTCCCAGTTTGCTTACTGCATGCTGATCCGAATTGCCAGTCGTTTGCTGAAAGAAACTGAGGAGAGGTGAATTGCTGCCTTTACAAACTAAGCCAGATCTGATTTCAACTTTTGAGTAAAATACACATTGAGTTAGTTTTCTGTCTTGAGTATTCTTCAAATATCCTTTAGTTTTTGAGTTGCTTTAATAATTCCATGTAACTGGAAACTGGAGTTTCCAAGTAACATAAAGATAATTTTGTCTGAATTTGAAAAACATAACAGGATTCTTACTTAATAGGTATTGGTTAGTGGGGGTTGTTTATTATTACAATACAAATAAAATGCTTCTCCAGTGCTGCCTCATGATATAGAGGTGACCATGAGTTCTTGAAATTTATGTCAGTGGGGTCCCACTGCAAATAGGTACTACCTAGCTGTAATAACTTCAAGTGTAGATCCAACTATATGTCTTTTCTCTGAAGATACCTAGCTAAGGTCAGAGAGGTTCAACAACAGAGGGCTGGCTCTTGAGCAATGAATTTTGACCACAGCAACCCATGAACACTGTCTTTTCAGTTGTGGAGGGTGCTTCAATCTATATTGGTGAAGGGAACACCCATGTTAATGGAATCACTTGGAGCATTAAAGTTCATAATAAGCAAACCTGTTATCAGTAAAGATGTTTAAAAATCACAAACTACATAGACCATAGGATTTGAAAGCTTTAAGAAAACTTAGATAGGATCTACCCCAACTCCCTGAACTCCCAGACAAGAGAACTAAAGCATGAAGTTTAAGTGAGAAACCCAGAGTCACACTGCCACCTACTGGGGGAGGAGGACTTGAAGCCCCTAAACTGCCCAATTTACCAGTTCACCATTTTTCGAGAAAGTTTGGGATTTATTTTTTCCAGGTCCCGTCTGAGTTGCAGAACTGGAATTTTTGTCATTTTCTATTCTTTATTTTTCCTTATTAAAAAAATGAACTATTTTTATAGCAGCAGTTTCCAGTTGGGTTTTAGAAAGTGTTGTAAAAGTATGCTGAAGTTGGGATGTTTTATTATCCTTTAAGGTAGTATTCCTTTCTCATTTATAATAAAACTCATTACAATGTAGAGTTAGTGATGAATTATAAACCACAACACAAGAAGGCAGAGATTCCACAGTGAAACTATGACAGAATTAGTATATTAGTGAGTAGCAAGTTTTAATGATCAGAGTGTTGGAGGAGGATTTAGAAGACAAAAGATTTTCTGACTATGTTATTGATATTCCATTTACACATAACACCAAACAGAGTGAGAGAGAGGAGGAAGAGAGACATAAAATCATGTCTGCAAAGCAAATGAGCCTCTTCAGGAGATAGGCAGGATAAGAATTTTTTTAAAAAGGGGGGGGGTTGGGTTGTTTATTTTGATTGTTAACGTCTTAGTAAATTAAAAATATAATTCTTCAAATGAGGGCTGCCTATTTTCATGGTATAGATTGCATGGTTAAATATTTTGTTCTTAAATCCAGCAGTTTCATTATTGGCCTGTTTTCCTTCTAGCCGTGAAAGTCCACTGTTTGATTTCATTGAGAGCTGCCTACGAAACAAACATGAAATGGTTATCTATGAAGCTGCTTCAGCTATCATCCATCTCCCCAATTGTACTGCAAGGGAGCTGGCACCTGCTGTTTCAGGTTTGTTGAGTATTTCGACAGCAGTATGACACATCAGCTGTTGGATTTTTATGTCCATGGCTATGTTAGCCATATGACTTAGGTTCATAGCATTTTATCCCTTAGATACATGTATAGCCTTCACGTTGGAAGTTTACGCTTTATAGTGAACCAAAGTTGCATGTTATTCAAAACAGGTCTTTGTCTATTTAGCATCTCTCCCACATGCAAACTTTTAAAAAGATTTAGTTAGAGAGTAGCTACGTGACATTATTGTCATACCTTTGTGTGCCTTCTCAACCAAAATATTTTTACCTTTTCAGTTAAAAAAAAAGCCACACAAAACTATTAGAATAAATGTAATCACCTGTGGTTTTATAGTTTTCTCAGCTTAACAAGAGAGCATCTTATCATTTTGCATCCCTACTAAGATGTGTTTTGGAGTTGATGAGTTCAGATTTTCCCCTAGATTTATTCTGAATAAAATTGTTTTTGTACTTATTTTGAGCTGTCACTGTTAAGGTAAACAACCTCATATTTACGATTTTTTGTTTTTAGTTCTTCAGCTCTTTTGCAGTTCTCCCAAGCCAGCCTTGAGATATGCAGCTGTGAGGACCTTGAATAAGGTAGTTTTCCTTTATATTTATCGCTAGAATTTTATTTGGTTGTTAGAGAATTAATAGGGACAAGTGTATCAAACAGGGTCGCAGGCCAGGATGATGGTCTCAGGCTCCCAGGGGGCCTATAAACAGCTGATAATCTCCTCCGCTGGGCAGTGGCGTGGTGTGCCCAGAATTTCCTTTATATTTATCCAATGGTCTATTCCAATCTTGGAACTAAAGGGTATGGAGAACTTGATGTGCATGTTATCTTTGGCTAGAAGAATTTGATGAGTAGGACTTTTATACTCAGGTTTCACGACTGCTTGTAGTTTATTCTGTGACCTTGTATGAATCTTTTGGTCTCTAGTTTACCATCTATTAAATGGGGTTAATGAAATTTGTGCTAAACTTACCTAAGGTAGGTATTGTATTGGAGTTCATCCTTGTATTGATATTCTTGGATATGCTTGCATAGTATAGATATTATCCATCCAATAGACTTAAAGCAGGATGCAGACAAATGAAGAAAGGGTGTTGGTAGAAGAAAACCTCATTTTAAAAGAGCCATAATGTGGGTGAAGTAAGACTGACTAGTGTTTCTTATCTCAAATTCAATAATTCAATTCAATAAACATTAAGTGCCTACTATATGTCAGGCACTGTGCTTAGTGCTGGAGATACAAATAAGAAAAAGAAAGACCATCCCTGCTCTTGGAGTTTACAGTCTTAAGGGACGAGGAAGACCGTATAAGAGGAAGCTGGAAAGGCAGAGTAAGAGTGGCGTACCCACCCCTTCCTGCCCTCTCCCCCCTCTACCCCCTACTTTGTCCTGTGCACTTGACCCAGAGCTACTAAGGTAAAGTGGAGTGAGCTGCAAAGCCCGGGTCCAGGCCACTGTGAAGGATGGCTTTGGGAGGAGGCTGGGGGTGGTGGGAGCCTGTTGAGGATGTGCACGGTTGAGTTAAACAGCCTGAGGAGGAGATTGATGAGGGGGGCCCTGAGACCAAGCAGACAGAGCTTCAGATGCAACACCAGCAGATGTTTACTGAGCTACCCTCTCTAGAGTAGGCCAAGCTTGGTCCAGCTACGGGACAAAACGAGACATTCTGGTCCATTTAGGAGTAAATAAAAGCCAATCAGTTAACGAGTATTTATTAAGCGCTTACTGCGTTCCAGGCACTAGCTAAGTGCTGGAGATCCAAAGAAAAGCAAAACCAGTCCCTGCCATCAAGGAGTTGACATTCTAATGAGGAAGACAATAGATAAACAACTAACTACATACTAGGTTATATATACACAGTAGAGGAAAGGTGCCGTCAGAGAGGAAGGCACTAGCTTCTGGGGAACTAGGAAAGGCCACCTGTAAAAAGTCACATCAACAAGCATTTTTTAAGTGCCTACTGTGTACCAGGCACTGTGCTGAGGTCTGAGAAGAGAGTAGGATTTTAGCTGAGTTTAGAACAAAGCCAGAGAACCTAAGAGGTAGAGATGAGGAGAGTTTTCAGGCATTGGGGAGAGCTAGTGCAAAGGCATGGAGATGGGGGGGAGGGGTTGTGTTGAGTCCTGGGAACAGCAAGTAGGCCGTTGTAAGCTAGATCATTATGGAGGGGTGGGGAAGGGAAGGGAGTAAAATGTAAGAAAACTAGACATGTAGGGAAGGAGCCAGGTTGAAAAGAGCTTTAAATGCAAAACAAAGGACTTTTGATCTTGAAGGTAATAAGCCACTGAAGTTTAAGTACAGCGGAAGTGACATGGTCAGATCTATGTTTTCAGAAAATCCCTTTGGAAGCTGTGTGGGGGATGGATTATTATTGGGAGAGACTTGAGGCAGCCCAATTAGAGGCCATTGCACTAGTCCAGAGGAGAGGTAAAGAGGGCCTGAACTAGGGTAGTGGCTATGTGAGCGGAGAGGAGAAGACATGTGTTGGTAGAAATAGCAGGATATGTGGACTGTGTGCAAATGAATAGTCTAGTCTGAGATGACACCAAAATTAGGGGCCAGGGTTACGATGGTGATTCCTTCAACAAGTTTACTTGGAAACAAAGAGGTTTACTTAGCCATAGCAGGGAATGGAGATTCAATGAGGATACCTCCTTGATTCATAGGATTGCAGCTTCCCTATTTCTATGTTGCCCCTCATAGTTCACCAGCAGCTGGAGCTTCTCAGGCCCTGGTCCTTTTATGGACTCAAGTGACCAGGAAGCTCCATCAATACCCCAAGCCTTTGGTGTCCTGAGACAGTTAAATCTGGAGGATCATTTCAGTACCTTTTAAAGAAGAAGAACAAGTTTCACCTACTTGGTGGGGGACCTTGGTAGTATTCTGTCTACTACAATTAATATATCCTAGGAACTGTGCTAGATGTAGAGAAGTACAAAGTGGAAACTTTCATCCACAAAGAGCTAGTAACCTTGTTGATGACATCATAAACAATATTGATGAAAGTTGAGTAGTTCAGGACCTTAACAAAAGATGTCACAAATTCATATCATAACCAACTAAATTTTATAGATAATACCTGAAAGTCCTGCATAAAGTTGCTCTAACTGTGGCTTCACAATAAAGTAAATAAATTATAACAAAATCTTACCTCGTTAGCAGGGTTTTCCACCATAACTCATTCAGGACAGCAGAAGGGGGCAGGGCCAGCCAATCAGAGAATAGTTGCTATGTGGACCTAGGCTAGGTTGTGTCCTGTTGTTCCATGCAAGTTTAAACAAAAGTTTTACCTTTTAAAATTTTTTTTTCTTGGAAAATAAAACACCTTGGCCATTTTGCCTGATGTTATTTCTTTTCTTGCCCTTGCTTCAGGTGGCCATGAAGCACCCTTCTGCCGTGACGGCCTGCAACCTGGACCTAGAAAACTTGATCACAGACTCGAACCGCAGCATTGCCACCCTGGCCATTACCACACTCCTGAAAACAGGAAGTGAGAGCAGTGTAGATAGGCTCATGAAGCAGATTTCATCTTTCGTGTCTGAGATTTCTGATGAGTTCAAGGTAATATATGTCCTTTTGGCTTAGGTTTTCTAGTTCTGCTTCTGCAACTACTGTGTTATCAGTTACCAGGTTTTCAGTTTATTTTTAGGGTTGTCAGCTTATTATGGTAGCATTGATCAGCTCTTCAGTGCTATTTTTAAAAGAAAAGTACACACAAAAATGATTCTTGTGTTTTCAGAGATTTCGTGTTAACTGGAACTAAGGTGATTTTTAGTGGACTTACCTGTTGGAAACATATTTCTTGCTTATAGAGTCTTTTTTTTTTCCCCATATAAAATGCATTGGATTAGATTTAATTAGGATGCAGTTAGATTTAGGTTTTAAGAGCTAGGGGAGGGACTCTTAGGGAATTCTTTTCGGTTTTGAAATTGGAATTTCCCTTCAGCTATATCAAAAAGTAAATGTTTTGTTAAACTTTTATAACTAAGATTTAGATACAACTTGGAATTAAGATGGGAGTTTATGCTTCTGATTTCTTTTGTAATTCATTAAATTCAGGTATTGAATGCAGGCTTGCTTTTTTTTTCCCCCTTTTATTAGAGTTGATACTTCCATTAGGTTTCAGGAAAAATCTTTTTATTCCTCAGCATAATTTCTTCAAAAATTTATCTTTTAAGACATCATCTCATTTTATTATTTATGTTAACAAAGAGAATAAAACTTGTTGGTTTTACAGTCAGGGAAGGATGGTTTCTTTGTCCATTCTTATTTGAAACGGTTTGTTTTATGACCAGTAAGTCTGAATAACTTGAATGACCAGCCTTGTACGCTCCATGATTGGCACATAACTGTTTTTTATTAAGAGGCTAAGGTAACATATGTGACATTCTGAGGCTTAGCATTTACAAGGCTTTCTTAGCTTAGGGAAACCATAGCACCATCCCAGCTTGTATTCAGAAGAAGGAAAAGTGTCCAGTGGCCCGAGCTATGGGGAATGTCTTTCCATCCTATGTTCTTTGCTCTTGGCAGGTGGTAGTGGTCCAAGCTATCAGTGCTCTGTGTCAGAAGTACCCTCGGAAGCACAGCGTCATGATGACCTTTCTCTCCAATATGCTGCGAGATGATGTAGGTGAATTACTTCTTTGTTAAGAAGTTAAAAACAACTGACTTCTGTTCACTCCTTTTGGAAACTGATATTTAGGCAGAGAAAGGGTTCTCCTACCTCTCTAGCCTGTTTGCAAATTATTCTGCTTAGTTCTGACTGCTGCTTACAATGATCAGACTTGCCATTAGGGCTAACTAGTTAGTCCTTTTCTAAAGGGAAGAGAAAATGAGAATGGTATATTGTAAGCAAGAACCTTAGGGTACAGGTAATTCCCAGGGACTAACTTTAGCAGGTCTGACTGTTTTCCTTTCTCATTTTCCAGGGAGGCTTTAAGTATAAGCGAGCCATTGTAGACTGTATAATCAGCATTGTGGAAGAGAATCCTGAGAGTAAGGAGTCAGGTCTGGCTCACCTCTGTGAGTTCATTGAAGACTGTGAACACACTGTGCTGGCCACCAAGATCCTCCACTTGCTGGGGAAAGAGGGTCCCCGGACACCTGTGCCCTCCAAGTACATTCGTTTCATTTTCAATAGAGTAGTCCTGGAGAATGAGGCTGTCAGGGCTGGTGAGTCACCTGAAAACTAAGCTCAGCTTATTACTTCTTTCATTCTTTTGATATGCTGCTTGACCCCTTCCCTCACAGTGGTAGGTGGAGAAGTAATTGTGAAATGGAGGAGGCAAGCATGCCCGCATATGAAGAGTTCTGGGGTTACAAGTCAAGCTCTGGGTGTGCAGAGCTTTACCTCTCCAATTTCCATTCTGGTTTCTACCCAACTTCCACAGATGGAGGCTGTGGACTACCTTTGGCTTCCTGGGGGAGGAAGGAATTATGTGATGAAGTAACTTTTTTCAGAATCAGACTTTGCTTTCCAAATGGATTTCTTAAAGTTGTGTTTGGTAACTTTTTACCTGGAAGCGTGAGTTAAAGTCACCAGTAACACCAAAAACTTATGAGATTGTGTTTGGGACCTTTCCATATATGTACATATACACACATATATACGTATGTGTGTAGAAAAGTTTAACACAGTACAGTTAGATTTCCTTGTAAAAAACTGACCACCTCAAGTAACCAAATGAACAGCATGTGAGCTACTCTCAGTTACTAAGACAAAAATGAGAGGACTTTGTCATTGTTTTGAGAAATATGCATGGTTGTAAGACATGAGTTCCAGACTTTTGTCCTACCCCCAAGCAGTAGCTGTTTTAGAATAGGATGTAAGTCTCTCACTAGGGTATGCAAGAAGAGAGGAAGGAAGGCAACCAAAAGATGATGTTTGTGATACCGGGGTTTCCTGTTTGCACATAAGACTTACCTTGCCTCATGGGATCATTGGGAAAAATTGGTTTGCCAACCTAAAAGTGGTCTATAAATAGGACTTGTTCTTTTATAAAATTTTCTGAGCTCATTCTAGCCTCTTGGCCCTACTAAATTCCCTTAAAGCTTTGTAGTGTAGCAAAGAAATGAGTTGAAGCATCCTTTAGCAAAGCAAACAAGTTTCTATTAAGATGAATCAGAAAATGTGGGCCACTGAACAGGAGAGAAAAGCTGTGTTTATTTTTGCAGTACTGTTTAACTCTGGAAACTAATGGCTATTTTTTGTTTTGCTTCAGCTGCTGTCAGTGCTTTAGCCAAATTTGGAGCTCAGAATGAAAACCTTCTCCCAAGCATCCTTGTACTCCTGCAGAGGTAAATTGTGGTCCTTCTGTAGAGGAATCTCTGTTGCTGAATAGATAGGTTATGGCATATAGACCCTGAGTAGGACTGGTGTGTTGTCAGCAGCAGGGACATTACTTTATCTTACATACAGCCTGCATATGTTCAAAAGATAGTTCAGTAATGAATGGATGTGTAATTTTGTCAGAATCTCTGCCCTGGACAAGAGAGAGAATCCATCATTGGGCCCATTCTTGAAGCCATTTCAACTGGGTAGGACCTAGCAGAGCTTATGCTCTTTTTTTTTTTTTTTTTTTTTTTTAGTGAGGCAGTCGGGGTTAAGTGACTTGCGCAAGTTCACACAGCTACTACGTGTCAAGTGTTTGGTCTAGAGGCTGGATTTGAACTTGGGTCCTCCTGACTTCAGAGCCAGTGCTCTATCCACTGTGCCACCTAGCTGCCCCAAGCTTATGCTCTTCCTTTAGAACCCAAGTTTCCCTGCCCACTACATAAGTACAACTTGAATTCTACTCACACTATCTACAGATAGTAGATACAGAGTTAAATTAAAATGTATATCGTAGTTGAACTTCTAAACACAGCTACCCTGCTGATTCTCTTATGTGACTTTAAGAACGTGACCTAAACTTATATTCCTTAGTCTTTACAATATATAGGGCCTACTATTTGAAGGGGAGGAAAGCCTGAGATAGCCTGTCTAGCTCAGTTAGTAGAGCATGACACTCTTAATCTCAGGGTTGTAGGTTTGGACCCCACATTGGGCAAGTTTTTTGGGTAGCTGAGTGGTGCAGGGGATAAAATGCCAGGCTTGGAATCAGGAAGATCTGAGTTTAAATCCATCTTCAGACATTAACTGGCTGTGTGACCCTGGGCAAGTCACCTAACCCTGTTGGCCTCAGTTTCCTCATCTATAAAATGAGCTGGAGAAGGAGCCTACAGACCACTCTAGTATCTTTGCCAAGAAAACCCCAGATGGGGTCACCAAGAGTTAGACATGACTGAAATGACTAAATAGCAATAAGGCCTGAGACAATTCATTCATCAAAGTAGATTTTTGAAAGCATACTTCTGGATATCATTAATTCATTATAGCCATATATGATAAAGAGTGGAACTACTGCAGCATAACCCTTTCTGAACCTTGTTTTTATCCTGCTGACTTAGTACCTTTCATTTGAAGCAAGTGAGTTTATCAGGTTTAATTCATCTATGAAGGCTGGTTTGAAATGAAACAGATTTTTAAAAATCAAATTAATAATAACACCTTGCAGTTATCATTTCTGTATTCATCCTCATATAGCCCTCTAGCTAAATATTGTGGGACACATCCATGCCTTTTAACTGTTGTGTGCGTGATCACAATAGTGGTTCAGTGGCAGTCAGGACATTCTATACAAGTATTTAGTGCTCTGTCCATTCATCCTTGTGCCACATGCATAGGGGCAGCCATTGATTATTTTCCACTTCATAATGAAACTGCCCTGTAATTCAGAGTAGTATTTAGGTTCTATGGTGGCTTTGAGATTTATTGTTTCAATTTGCAATTATTGAGCCTTTTATACAGATAAAACCAAAAGGTCTGAACATTCTAAATTGGATGGTGTAAGAAAATGTTTGGAGGCTCCTGGGGCACTGTGACATGGCTACTCTGATTCCCTTTGGCAGGTGTATGATGGATACTGATGACGAGGTACGGGACCGAGCCACCTTCTATCTGAATGTGTTGCAGCAGAAGCAGATGGCACTGAATGCTGCATATATCTTCAATGGTCAGTGAAGGTCCAGAACATGGTCAGATAATGTCTCTGTGTCCCAGATGCTATCTTGGAGGTATAAGGTCTTGTGGTAATCCAGTAAGAGTCTGAATGTAATCTTCTCAGAGTTCCAGAAAGCTGAATTCCTTAGGAGAAATACTTAATGTATTTCTTTTAAGATATGGGTTTCTAGAGGTCATTATCCATTTAACTGCATTTTATAATATGGAGTCTGATAGCCCTTGTGAATCTGGTCTTTAGAGTATATCCATTTAGCCCTCCTTCCTTGGAATGAAGCAGACTATGTGGAAGTCCTAAGAATCTCTCAAAACCTTTGTAATCACTATTGTCCTTGAGCCCCCTCACTCTCCCCAGTTTAAAATCCTTCTATCTTCTCTTTCCCTTGCTCATATTTGTCATGTCAAATGGGCTTCCTTACCTTAGAGACATTTTCTGTTTGTAAAAACTGCATATTCAGTTCATGTATTTGAAGTTGCTGGGGTGTTTTGTAGAACAGGTTGGTTTTTCTCATTATCCGAACTACAAAGTCTCTGATAACAGACAGGCCTGACCCTGAAGGCTGCTCCAGGTGTCTGTCATGGCTCTGTGGCCAGCCTGGATTCTGGGGCATTCTGTACTTAGCTACTGTCTTTCACAGGTCTGACGGTCTCAATACCAGGGATGGAAAAAGCCTTGCATCAGTACACGTTGGCGCCCTCAGAGAAGCCCTTTGACCTGAAGTCCGTCCCTCTTGCTACCGCCCCTGTCTTTGAACAGAAAGCAGGTAATTGGGTAGCCACTTTGCTGCCTATTTGCTGGGCAGGATGGCGTCAGCTCTGTGGCAGTTCTGTAAATAGCACATTGTCCCAAACACCAGATGTACTTGTTTCTTCCCGTCACTCCACATTCCTCATTCTTTGAGATGTAGGTTGGTAGATACAGTTTTTTGTCTTGGATTGGTTACATCTCCCAGTTTCTGCTACATAAGGAAAGAATGTGAAACTTAACCCAAGAAAATAAGAGATAGTGACCAACAGGAGAGGTCTTTAAAGCCAAGTGATGTGGCATCTGAAGTAAGAAATAGATCAGAAGTTGCTGTTTTATCATCCTATATTTTTCTGGTTTTAAGTTATGCTACAGGAGGCTCATATGGCAGGAAAAAGTGAGAGGATCAGAAAATAAACCCAGAGAACCTGAAATTCAAATAAAGAAAGGAAAAATATTTGAACTGGGAATCAGGAGTCTTGGATTTAGTTCCTTGCTCTGCCACAGTTTAACTGATGATGGGCACACCACTTTTCCTCTCCTCTCACTTCCAGGCCCTTGTTACCAGTTCTCCAACTCAGGCAAGCTGTCTCTCCCAGGATCCCAAATCTACCTTTTACCTCTCTAATCCATCTTTCTTTTTCTGTGAAACTAGCTCTCTTTTAGGTATAATTATAGCTGTGTCCTACTTCTGCTCAAAATTCTTCAGGGCTTCCCTTTTGCAACTTTATTTGGTAGACTCCTTTACCTATCATTTAAGGCCCTCCACAATCTGGCACTGTCTTTGCAATCTTAAATGATACTGTTCCATGTCATGTATTGGATGCTGTAGACAAATCGGACTACTCTGTCCCTCGAAAACACCCTGCACTTTCCTACCTCTGCACCTTTGCCTCATGTACCCTGTTCTTATCGTACTCTCTTTGCTTGTTGCATTCTGATCCAGATTTTAAACCATTCCAAATACCACCTTTCCCATAAAGCTGTCCTTGATCTCTTCTCCATCTACTGTTACTGTGTCAGTTAAACCTTTTTCCCCTTGGCCCTCCTATAGAAATTAGTTCTGTACCTCTCTACAGCACTTAGGTATTATTTTGTGTTATTGTTATATATGTGCATATGTATACATCCCTCAACTGTTTTCTCTTGTCACACCTCACCTTTTACTATCTTGGTTGTTATGGTACTGGGTGTGTTTTTTGGTTCTTTTTTTGTCCCCCCAAGTACCAGAACCCTGTCTTATCCAAATTTTGTATCCCTCCACTGTCTAATACGGTATACTTTTTGGTTCATTTAGTAGGGAGAATTGTAAGACTTGTGTAATAGATACTGATAGGATTTTTTTCTTATCTTTGTAGAAATCACACTTGTGGCCAGTAAGCCAGAGAAGTTGGCTCCTTCCAGACAAGACATATTTCAAGGTATGAGGCAAAGGTCTGACCGATGGAAGTGATAGAAAGATTGGGTTTTGGATGCAAGGCATGTCAAATACAGTGAATCCCTACTCTTTGTATCATAAGTTGCATAACCTCCTGAAGGAAATCTGTCTATGTGTGACTGAATGGGGGCCACAAGTTCTTGCTGTGGTCTACTGTAAGGAAATCAGTCAGTCAGAAAACATTTATTAAGCACCTCCTTAGGTGCCTGGCTAAAATGAAAGTTGTGATTTTCCAGAGGAAGAGTTATTCTTGTTGCTTGGTGTTTTTTCTAAAGAATGTTACCAAGCTTGACTAGGAAGTGCTACTTTGACAGTGGAACTTGGTTGCTGAGGGAAGAATTAAATTGTTAGTTGGTTCCTGGATTCAAGGGAAAGAAACAAGCTTCTGATCAGGGAATTTATATAGTTATAATTTATTGAGGTCAACACACAGGATAAGAAGAGTTAAAAGCACATTTCTGTCAGGAGGGCAGATTGAGCCTGGGCAGACAACCCACCATCTCCCTGAGGGTATATTTCTTTATATTCAAGATTAAACAAACTTCTCAGGCACTTTTTTTACAGATGTGCCAGTGTGGCCTGAAAGAGGCTGTGACCCCCATGATGGTGCCTGTCAGAAGGAAGCCTGAAAAGCAGGCATGTTGAGACTGGTATGATTTCTTTGCATAGTGATTAAGACCCTGGAGATTTGCAGGTTGTGCTGGCTATTTCTGTGTATCCGCCTCTCCCCTGCCTTGGGAGAAGGGTTGAGAACTCCCTTAAAACTGATAGGCCCAGCTGCTTCTCTGATTACATACGTAGGATAGAGGTTGGGCTCCTTAAAATATGATTTGGGAAGCACAGAGGTCAGCTTTGGTTGGTCACCTCTTAGAAAGACTCTGTTAACTTGTTGCAGCGTTTCTTAAACTCCATATGGGGTTGGGAACAATTTGGCAACAGTAAAAGGTTTCTGGATTCGCAATGACCAAAAATGAATTAAAATCAAATTGGTCATGAATCCAAGGTGTTTCTGGCAGTGCTTGCCTGTGTTGCATTGTGCAGCTTCACTGTAGTGGTGGTTCTGAACAGAAAGCATATGCACTAGGCACTGTGCATGCCCTCAGGCCACGCTACTCCAACAAATGCTGCCAAAACATGAAAAGGACTCTGGAATGGAAAAAGTTTAAGAAGTCCTGGGTTTAAGAAGTTACAGGACTTCCAATATCGAGAATGATCTCTTCTTCAGCTCTCTCTCCCCATCTCTCACTTTATTATCCTTCTTTTTTTTCCTTGTTCCTGGACAGAACAATTGGCTACCATTCCTGAGTTTAAGAACATAGGGCCTTTATTCAAGTCATCTGAGCCTGTGCAGCTCACGGAAGCAGAGACAGAATATTTTGTCCGCTGTGTCAAGCACATGTTCAACAATCACATTGTATTCCAGGTGAGAAAGGTGGCATCCCAGACTGTTGTAGGGATTAGAGTTAAATGGACAAACTTGTTAGCAGATGATAGTTCTCCACCGATATAGGACAGTTAACCTGTCAGGGGCCCTGTGTGTCATTTCCTTCTTTACAAATGGCCTGAGAGAGTTACTTCTGTTCCTTGTTTTAAGCCTTCTTTGCTGCAGTGACATTTCCTGATTGAATAAAAGTGGAAAGTCCAAAAAGAGGTACAACGTGGCTCAATTGAGGACAGACTTTACGTAAAATCTTGGTATATTCAGTGGAGACGTCCTAGAATGTGCTTTTCAAGATGATGAGACCAGTGACTCTTGTGTAGCCTTGAGATTTGTACCTTCTAAAGTGGTAGGTTCTCAACAGAAGCAAAATAGGTTTATAATCGTAGCTTCCTACATAAAGGACTTTCCTTGTGTTAATCTTAGTGCAAGTATTTATTATTCTTGTCTCAGAGAGAACTGCCTTAAGCAGAGATATGGCAAAATATTTCCAGGGCAATAGTAATCCTTGATGTTCAAGGGTACACCAAGAAGAGAAAGCTACAATGTGGTTTAAAGGGGAAAGGTGTTGGTTTCAGTCAGGAAATGGGTAGGGATTGTTTCTGGGAAGCAACACCTTGCTCTAGGGTAATTCTTGTTTTGTTACTTTCTTGTCAAAGAAAATTTTGACATCTCTATACTTGTTTATTGTTTTCTCAGTTTGACTGTACAAACACCCTCAATGACCAGTTCCTAGAGAAGGTGACAGTACAGATGGAGCCTTCGGATGCCTATGATGTGCTCTGCTGCATCCCTGCTCCCAGCCTCACCTATAACCAGCCAGGGATATGTTACACTCTTGTTCGTCTACCTGATGATGACCCTACTGCAGGTACAGCCTCCAGAAGTATCTGACAACAAAGAGTGTCGTCATTTGAGCTCTTAGGAGATGTCTAGAAAATGTTCAGGATTCAACCTGGTACTTGTTCAGGGTCATTCTTTTAGATCCCAGTGGCACAGATCTTTTCAATCTGAGGTGATTGAACTCAGTGCTGGGCTGCTGCTGGTATGGTATCTTAGAGAAGCAAAATAGGATTTAGTCAAGTCACAGCTTGGGCCTTGTGACCATCACTAGTTTATTTATATGAGTTTATTTGACATAACTTGCTAAGGAGTATGTCTTCCATCCCTCTAACTATAGTCAGAAAGTCTAAAACTTTAATACCATTATTCCCAAGACATTGGCTGAAACTTTAAGTGTAAAAGATAATAGGAAGGGGGTAGCTAGATGGCATAGAGGATAGAGTACTGGCCCTGGATTCAGGAAGACCTGATTTCAGATCTGGCCTCAGACACTTGACATTTACTGTGTGACCCTGGGCAAGTCACTTCACCCCATTGCCTCACCAAAAAAAAAAAAAATAGATAATAGGAAGTCCTAACTTTAAATTGCATTGTGTGACCTAAAAGGCAGGTGGAAATACTTCATTGTCCATGTATTCCTCAGAAATCATCTTCCTGAATTTGCTACTTCCTCTCTATTCCTACCCTGCCTGTGTCAACCAATATGTCCCCCTCAGGGCTCCTGTAAATTAATGTCAGTTACACCTTTAGTCATTTTTGTATTAAGCTTTCTCTCGAGCCATATCTTAAGCCAACTTCTGGATCTTTCTAAAGGAGGCGCTCTTAATCAGAGGTCTGTGAGCTTGCTTTTTTATATTTTGCTAACTGTATTTCAGTATAATTGGTTTCCTTTGTCATCCTGTATATTTGATGAAGGGATCCATGACACAAAAAAGGTGTAAGTTTCTTCTTCCAGCTAGCTTCTGAAATCTCCCTTTTTTAAGGATTATTCCTGTTCACCCAGCAGAGGGTGAATTATTCCAAGCTCTGTGCATCTAGACATGTTATTCCATTCTGTTCCTTTCCTTGAAAAGCCAACCATAGTTTGTGTGTTATAAAAACACTATTTAACTTTTTTTTTTTAGGCAATTTTTTAGGCAAGTGTGACTTGCCCAGGGTCACACAGCTAGTAAGTGTCAAGTGTTTGGTCAGAGGTCGGATTTGAACTCAGGTCCTTCTGACTTCAGGGCCGGTGCTCGATCCACTGCGCCACCTAGCTGCCCCTACTTGTTTACTTCTTAATGTAGACTTGAATCTTTAGTGGTAAATTAATATTTTTATTCTTTTGTCGTGTGAGTTACATTTTTGGCCAGCCTGCAGACCACATCTTGAGAACCTCCATCCAAGATGAGAGACTGCATCTAACCTGCTTTTTGCAGCGTAGCTTAGTGCATTATAAGTTATTGGTAGCAAGACCTTGATACTGTTACCCCTTGATGCAGACAAGCTTGCTTTTCTTCTCTTTCACCCCTAGTTGCTTGCACCTTTAGCTGCACGATGAAGTTTACAGTTCGGGACTGTGACCCTAATACTGGTATTCCAGATGAGGATGGATATGATGATGAGTATGTGGTGAGTTTCACTTGAACATATGGTATTTTGCCTTTCATGGTACCACGTGGCTTTTATTTTTGTTAAGAATACCTGATGATGACATTGTGCAGGTATGTCCAGCTTGCACTGTAGCTGAGGGAGATAGTCCACATCTTAATATATTGCACAGTAAATGTGGTTCACTGACATTGCTACCCCAAAAGTTAGTATGACCCTATGCTACACTGAGAGATGTGATGCCCAGAACAAGGGAGGTGATAGTCCTAATGTACTGTGTCCTGACTTCATCTGGAGTACTTCGTTCATTTCATGGTACCACATGGTGGAAGAGGTGCTGACAAACTGGAGAACCATCAAAGGAGAGCAACCAGGATGGTAAAAAAACAAAACAAAACTGGAAACCATCACTCCATCCTAGGCTCAGTGAGGAACCGGGGATGTTTTAGCATGGAAAAGACTTGAAAAGGGAAGGGACGTGATAGCTGTCTCTAGATTGGAAGGCTGTTACATGGACGTTAATTTATCAGAGGAAGTGGACAGGAATCATACAGGAGGACAGGGCATGAATGAACTGCAGTCTTTATCAGTAGAAAGACTACACATGTAGATGAGGTCACAGATGCATGCAAGTAAATCATGTGGGTATTAGATTTGTTCTTCTCTGCCCAGTGGGCAGAATGAGAATGAAGGAGCACTGGGAAGGAGTGGGGGATAAGGTGCAGGGAGGCAGATCTGGGTTTAGTGTTAAGATAAACTTCCTTACAATTAGAGCCATCCAAAAGTGGAATGGGCTGCCATAGGAGGTAGTGGCTTCCCCTCACTGGAGGGCTTCAGGTCCAGGCTGGATGCTTCTTTGCCTTCTCAAATCTTCTCCCCTAAATTATTAGTGCTTATTTCTGTATTTTCTTTGTAATGTACTTGTGGCCATGAAATAGAAAACTGTTTTTGTCTAGTGCCTTACACACTACATGCTTAATAAATGTTGGAGAACAGATTTCCTGTTGAAGTGTGAGTTGAAGTAGACAGCTTCTTAGGTTCCTTCCAACTCTAAGATTCTGAGATACTCTGCTGGGAGTTGAGCTTTTCTTTGCCAGCATCCATAGATGACTCTGTTACTGTACAGCAGAATTGCTATCAATAAGTATTAATTGCCTGGTAAATAGAGAATTTGGAGTGGAATGGATTAACATCTATTAACCAGTAGACTTAGTTTCCCTTTCTGCTAGAAAAGTTTTGTGCACTCACATCAGTCTTCTTTGACCATCAGCTGGAAGATCTTGAGGTGTCTATGTCTGACCACATCCAGAAGGTGCTCAAGCCCAACTTTGCTGTAGCCTGGGAGGAGGTTGGAGACATCTTTGAAAAGGAAGAGACCTTTGCCCTCAGCACAACCAAAACCCTTGAAGGTGAGACTAGCCAGTCTCTTTAGTGAGTTCAGCCTATATTGAATCCAAGTGACATAGTCCCCGTGGATTTGAAAAGTACTGTTAGTCAGTGTGTAGCCTATTTAGTGGGCCATGCTACTTTTCTCTCCGTACAGTTTTGTCAACCCTAATTTCTTCACCTCTATTTTCAGTATATCCCCAATGGAGCAGACTTCATGAAGATGTCTAAATATAACATCTCTAATGCTCTACCTTATATCTTCCAAACACAGAAGCTGTCAACAATATCGTCTCATTTCTGGGCATGCAGCCATGTGAGAGGTCAGACAAAGTACCTGAAAACAAAAATTCCCACACACTGTATTTGTCAGGTAAGAACTCTCATTCCTTTTCTACCTATTGATTCTTACTTATCTATAAAATTTAAAACCCAACTCAAATGCCATCTTCTCTGTGAAGCTTCATATGTACTTTTCCCCAGAAAGCAATGATTTTCCCCCCTCAGACCTCAAATAGTATTGTTTGCACTTCTCACGCATTTTTGTATTTTATTATACAGCTTTGTATGTCATCCCTCTGACTAGATTAAGTTTCATGAGTGTCATCTCAATTTTGTGTTAACTAGCATGCAGTAGGTTCTTAAATATGTTTGTTGAATTGAAAGAGAGGTCTCTGTTAATGGGAAAGACTTTGAGTGGGCCCACCCACTTCATTACATGAATCAAAATTTGAAGCCTAATCAACTGGACTTGAATTCATTTTGAGTTATTTGAATAAACTGACCCTGTTCCCTTAGGTCATCTTTGACCTAATTATTTTCTGAAATCGGCAAGTCCACCTAAATGTTATTTTGTCAAAGAAATTTGCATTGGCTTCACTCTAACAACCCTGGCTATTTTCTCCCCCTATTTTGCTCCCATTGGGCAAGTATTGAGTGCCTGACAGAAGTGCCACTTCTGTGGGCATATCAACTGATCACAGAATTTAGAGCTAAAAGGGACCTTAAAATTTATTTGGACCCCTTGCCTAAAAAAATAAAGTAATTGTAAATGTAAAGATATGTTTTGTCTTTATATAGAAAAGGTTGGTTTGTTCTGACTGCATCATGTGGTTTTCTTGATTTTTCTTACCCAGGTGTATACAGAGGTGGCTATGACTTACTGGTGAGGTCTAGATTGGCCTTAGGAGATGGAGTGACCATGCAGGTGACTGTGAGAAGCAAAGACGAAACCCCTGTTGATGTCATCTTAGCTTCAGTTGGATAAATTTTTACCTAAGCTTTGTAATGCACCCTCCAGTCAGTTGGCTTTTTTCATGGTTTTGGAAAAGTAAAAGTGTCTAGCCAGATCTACCAAGCAAATGTCTGTCCTTATGCACGTTGTTTTTACTCCAATTGCTCAGCTTCTTTACATTCCTTTCTCTAACTTATTGTGTCCAAAAGCATCTGGTGGAGTTGAGAACTTGTGTATCCATAGTAGTGGAGGCTGTTACAGGGGAGGGGAGGAATCCAGAGTCCGCTTTTGTGAAAATTCATTTTTATTAATAGAAAATAAACAATTATTCCAGTTTCAGGTTTTGAAATTTGTTATACTTGAAGTTGCTAATAAAAAAGACTTTAAAATAATGAATGTTCCTGCTTCACTGAGACACTGCAGCTGTAGCTAACAAAACATAGGATTCAGCACCATTTGCTTAAAGGCCTTTCAGAACTTTCATTTACAAACCCTTTCTGTAAAACACAGTAAAAACTAAAAGAGAAGGCCACTTGAGCAAGCTGAGCAACCTTCATAAAAGGACACACATTCCACCTTTTGGGATAGCCATCTAAACACGGAGGTGTAAACAGACTGCTGTTAGCTCAGAGTATCTTACCTACATATCAGCCAATCGTAAGTAGTGCTCTCGACAGACTATTGATCCTTCATGCCTCAAAATTTTAAGTAACATTGAAAACATTTTGGATGTAATTTGACTTGTACAAAAATTAATCATATTTAGATCATTAAATTCACTACTCAGCCACAGAACATACCTGCTGGTTTAGCGTCTTTATGAAAAAATACATTTGTAGGTGAAACATAACTCAGTCTTACAGTAAGATGCACTTAATACTGTATTATTTCAGCTACAAATTACACTTCAACAAGGTGTTATAAGAAATGGTGAAAGAAATCCAAGTCATGACCAAAACAGAATCTGGCTTATCGTGATGCTACATGTTGGTTTCAAAACATGCGAGCATTTATATGCCTTTAAAGACATTTTAAGAGAAGTTGAGAGGATTTCCAAATCATTCCACTTTCCATATTGCATGATTATATGGTTGGGATTGAACTAAAAAGTGGCATCTTCAAATTCCAAGAGTCCATAACTTCGAAACCTTTTGCGAAAAAAAATGTCGCTGGCTTCCTGCTTGAGAGATTTGGGATGGTTGATGAGGATTTCTAATACATGAAGGTATGACCAAGTCCATACATTTGATCAACTCTCAGCCGGAAAACTACTTCAGGAAGAGGATGGAACATTCAAGACAAAACCCATTGAACCTCATGGTGTTATTTGGAAGTACTATTTAGTGATATGAAATATGATTCTATGACCTCTTTGAGGCATCAGTTCTTCATTTGAAACCATGATTAAAAAGGAAACGTTAAGGAAAACAAGTCTCCGCCCCTCAGAAAGAGTTGATGAAATTCAAATATGCATTCAGAAAACCCATAGGATCCTCTAGCTGTGGGTAGTGGCTAATGTGATCATCCAGAATCGACACTGTGGACTGGGGTAATGTTTTCCTATTGGAAGAGAACGTGGAGGTGAAGTGTTTAAGCTGAACTTGGATGGTCAACATCCAAGCAACAGCTTAAAAAGAATTTAACCTGCAACAGATTTCTAGGTAGGAATAAAACCTATTTCTTCAAAGCAGGATAACTCTGAGCTAGGAATGAGGTAAGACATGTTACCTTTCTGGGTTGTACCAGCAGTAACAGGTGAAAGAATTCTTACTTGTTTTGATCTGATCACAAATGTACTGTTTCTTACAAGTGGACTAACCCAAATCACAAGACAGTCCCACCCACTGCAGATGACTGGAGAGGGAGAACATTAATCAGAGGAAAACTATCTTCAGTTTCTCCTTGCAGCCTGATAGGCTCAAGTTCCTAGCATGTTTCGCTCTGACTACAAATAAACTCTACCTGCCAGCATTCCACAGCTAACCCACTAGTAGTTTTTCTAACTAAGCAAGAAGTGTTTATGGACATAGGCAATATCAGCCAAGGGAATTCTATTCTATTTTTCCCGAGCACTGTTGGATTCAACATAGGAAGAAGATTATCTCTATTCAAAGCCCTAACTTCACCTCTCTTTCATGAACAACCAGGGAGCCCAGAACATGTCTGATGGAACATCAGCTTTGTTCTCTTTGCACCTGTGCCTAGCTGGCACGCACCTATCCCCAAGAGTGACTCACCTATACAGATTCATAAATTCTGGATGAGGGTTCACTGGATCTGATGGCCCATAGATGAAATGCACTGAAAAAGGACAGGCAAAGAGTTAATGGCAAAGGCATTCTCTCTCAACCCTCCATCCCAAACCCAAACCAGAAGACAGTTTTCTCCTAGTACAGTCTGTCATCTTGGCCTAATCTTCCTGCCCTCCAAGAAAGATAGGTAATTCAATTTCTTTAATTAAATAGGTCACAGGAAGCTTCTGGCAATGAGGCAGCTAACCCACATGGCTCATTCATAATCTTTCTTCCCTCCAGTGATCTATTCTGTATCTTTAGACAATGTATATCCTCCTCTCTGTAGACCTCTGGTTCTTTTAAAAAATCCAACATTAATATTATACTTTAAACATCTTGCTATATCACTCAAATAGTTGGATTTGACCTTTGATATGTAAATCACATATTTGTTGAATGCCTACTATGTGCTAAATATGGCAGGAATAGGGAGGCTGGGTTTTTTTTTTTTTATATATGTAACATATATGGTTGAAGAGACTAATTCTTACTCCAACCAAGTCTGCATACTTTGGTTCCCACTTACAGTAACTGCCTATAGTAGTATCCTAACGAGTGAATAAATAAAAAAGCATTTATTAAGCAATTATTTGTGCCAAGCACTGTGCCAAACACTGGGAATACAAATAGAAAACTGAGATTGTCCCTGTTCTTAAGGAGTTGGTGCTCAAATCAGGGGAGCCATATGAGGGTTCAGTGACAAGGGGATAGCAAAGCCTAGGCATACTCTAATAACCCTAATTATCAGTGATCCACAGTGCCACATCTCTGGAATGATGCACAACCAGAGAGACCAGTCCACTTGTTGGTTTCCTAATTCCCATCCATAACAGTACTTTGCTGTTGTAATATCTTTTTGATTCAATTTACAATACAATATATTTGTACTGTTGATGGGGAGGGAACGCCTGGTATTTTTACTCTAAGGACCTGTTTGATTTCTCCATAGGTAGGATGCTCCCTTAAGATCTAAAGTCTAACAAAGAGACAATGAGGGAACACTTACGGGGAACAGCCACGGAGGTGAGAGCTCCCACCCAGCGGTCTCGATGCTTCTTTCTCTGGTTGATGTACTGTAAGATACTTTAAGGACAGATTAGTGAGAGCTGAGCTGTGAGCCAAGGAAAGCCATACTCTGGTGAGACCACAAGGCCTGATATCAGCCAAAGGCTCCCTTTATCAAGTTATAGGGAAAGTTGCCATTTGCCCACCTGCTACATCCATTCCCGTTAAATTCCAGAATCAAACAGTCACATAGTGATGTCAGAATTCAATGGCACTGGGAGGATATCGAGGCAATAATGTGAGGCAAGGATCTGAATGAACTCAACATTATAAATATGAAGAGTGACTGTAATTCATCAGAGATGCAATGAAAAGCTGACCGTCTCATTCCACTCTCTTAGGAAAAAGATCCTCCCCATCTTTTTCAGTTAGGTGAGTAGAGGCACACAGTGGAAGATCATCTATGTCCATGATCATTTAGAGTCACAGACTTTGAGGGCAGCTAGGTACTATTTGAAGGAAACTACTGGATGATCGTTATGGTCCCAGCCACCCCTAAAATTCTTACTCCATTTGATTATGAGTATAACCTCCTCAACTGATATCTAGAAGAGAGGGAAAAGAAACCTTTCCAGAATTATCAGAAGAGACAGTCACATCTTGGACTAGAACTCACAAGCTCTCATGTCGAGCATGGATCCCTTTTCCTCTCAACTCCAAGTTGGCACATATGTGAACTTGGATCGTCACTTCTTAGGATAAATACTTTCTCTTTCCCACTAAGAAAAAACTTTTACTGTCTCATGTATTAAAAAAAAAAACTTACAGATCCATATGGAAAATAACCCGTAACTTGTTATTTCCAACATAGATATCAATTAGAAGTTGGAGTCAGCAAGACAAGGTGGAAGCTACATTGACCTCACTGGCAGAAAAGGAAGCCTTATCTTTGGGATTTCCAGATAATTAGCACCCCCTCTGAAAACTGCCAAACTCTCATTTCTATCTAGACACTGGGGGCCTCTGTACCTTGTTATGTGCCAACATCCCTTGCCCCAGCCTCTGTTGTTGCTGAAGAAGTTACAATATGATGAACACTTTAGCAGAGGCAGCAAGCTCTTCTCAAGCACATAAAACACCTTTAAATGGTTAACATCAGCAACGGCACAGAAAAGAAAAAGGCTTCACTAAAGGCTAGGTGGCAAGCCACAGACCAAAGTGAGATTAGAATTTGCAGCTGCTTAGCTAAGTCTTTGGGCCACACATGCCTCCAGATCACGATTCTATCTGTTCCCATTTTCTCACTTCTCCAACAGCGTCTCAAATGGATATGAAGCCAAACCAGTAATTCTGGTTTTTGTGCACCAGTACTCCTCCTGTGAGAAGGTATAGGCTATGAGGGAACAGGGCTGGGGTGAGGGAGAGAAAAAGCCATCTTCCCTTTAATAAAACATCTGATACTCATAGTGCATCTTTTACCTGTCAATGACCAGGTTGCCATCATTGGTTCGAATTCCAGCCCACATATCCCACATCTCAGCTTCTGAGGGCTGTGTGTGTGGCCCAAAGACCACCGCAAGGCTAAAAGATTCCAAAAAATTGAGAGGGTGGGTAGACAGGTATTAGTAGAACTTCCCAGTATTAGTGTCAGAGTAGGTACTCTGGAAGCACATAACAAATGCACTATCTAGCTACCACTCTGGGTCACTCTCTGTGTTGGGGAGGCGCAGTTTGCAGGGGACCTTCCAGACGACCAGGAATGCTAGGTAGGACCACTCCAAAGCACCCCCCCCCACAAGTCCCTCATCTCCTCTAACCTCCTCAAAGGAGCAGATGAGTCAGGGGCCTTGGTAAGAGCTGCTGAGGTGAGGAAGGAGAAGGAACCAGGCCTGGTCCCGGTCCTAATATTGGGGCCAAAATGGAGGCTGGCAGCACTTTCTGACTCTATGCTTCTCAAAGAGCAGCCCCAGAGCTCAGCTCTGAGTGACTCACCCCCGGGCAAAGAAGAAGAAATTCATCAGGCGAGTAAGGATGGGAGACATCGGGCCTCCATCTTTGAGCAGCTGTAGGTTAAAAATAAAACAAAACAAAAAACAAAAACCGAGAGAAGAATGTGACATCAAACACCAGAAGAAGAAGGCTTTTCACCAGGACATGGGGAGCCTCTTTGCCTGGGACAACAGGTATTCAAGCTAAGCCTCTCTATATCTGGAAAATGGAATTTCTTTCCTTCCTCATTCGGAGAAAGAACAGCCTATTTCTAACTCCCTCAAAGGCAGGGATCCCTCACCTTTTTAGGAATCATGGCATTCTGATGAAGATCCCTTCACAGAACATGTTAGTAAATGCAGAAAATATACAGGATTATAAAGGAAACTAATTATATTAAAATAAAGATGTAATTTTTTTTCCCATCCAAGTTTACAACCTCACTGAAATCCATTCATGGACCCCAGTTCAAGAATCCCTGCTCTCAGACTTGGCCCCTGTACATTGAAATCCCAACTTGAGCTTGGTGAACTTGGATGAGAAGCCCACTGGGCTTTGTTACATAAGCCACAGAAAAAAGAAAAATATCTATCACTCTCACACAGTCAAAGGACATAAACCAGCCATTCTCAGGAGAAAGACAAATGAACAGCCTACCACGTGAAAAAATGTTTAAAAACTTGAGACATTAAAACCACTCTGTGGTGCCACCTGACACCCCTCAAATCAGCAAAAACAATAAAAGACCACAGTTCACATTAGCACCACTGGTAAAAAAAACAATACAAAACAAAAGAGGCACACTGATTCACTGCAGCAGTGGCAACCTGGTCCATCTTTTTTGGAAATCAATAAGAACTTATAAAGTAAGTTACAAAAATGTACATACTCTTTGACCAAGTGGTCCTACCTCTGAAACTATAGCCCATAGACATTACCGAAAAGAAAGAAAAAGAAAAATGTGAACAAAAATATTCACGGCAGCACTATTTGTAAGACCAAAAGAACCGGAGATGATCTAAGCACCCAACAATTGAAGAATGGCTGAACAAATCCTGACATGTGACTGCAATGGAATAAGGCTCCCTTACGAGGGATTTAGGCTCTGAAGATAGCCCCTAAGGTGCAAGTGGAGCATAGCAAAAACTACCCCTAAAATTCCCCACAAAGTACAGTGTGGGGTGTCACACCAGATGGGTGTCAAAGGAGATCAAGAGTCCTGGACTGGGGAGTCGGGAAGATCTGAGTTCAAAAATCTTCCTCAGACATTTAATAACTGTATGACCCTGGGTAAGTCACTTACCCATCTGCCTCAATTTCCTCCATCTATACAATGAAGATATTAGTAGCACTTATCTCCCAAGGCTGTTGGGAGCATCAAATGAGATCATATTCGTAAAAGTGCTTTGAAACCTTAAAATGCTATGTAAATGGTAGCTATTATTACTACGGTATAAGGTGTAGATGGAAAGAGGGGTGCTTTAAAGAAGGCAGTGTCAGGGAATAACTGGATCTGAGGTGGTAGTCACGGAAACAATGGAATACCAATTTCACTCTTCACTACCCCCACCCCCAGCCCTTAGCTAAGCTACTGATCAGGAAAGAGACTGGACCGGCACCTCTCACATGGGGGGTGAGGGAAGAACTGGTAAGGACTTGGTTGGCAGGAAAACTGATGATTAGGGAAAAAATATCCTCAAAGCAGCCTGACACCTAAGTGTGATGAGTAGGATGACCCCCTGCCCCCATATCACTGTTTCTTCTCACACGATGACATATCAGGAAGCTGGAGTCCCTAGAGCAGTTTGCAGGGACCTTCCAGACAACCAGGAATGCCAGGGAAGACAATTACGGCTCTCTCTTTTATCACTACACCAGCCGAAGCAGAAGGAGTAGGTCTGTGTTTATTCTGTGTCACTCCAAGGAAACCCCTGGTGATGAAGTGGGGGAACTCTAGAATCCCCCGGGCAGCTGGCTCACATCCTGAGAGGAGCCCAGGGCCTGAAACCGACTGCGAGGGACCAGAAGATTCATCTCTCTCTCTCATCTTGTGCTCACTTGGGGCACATACTGAGTGGAACGATGCATCTATGAGCAAAATGGCAGACCACGGTGCTATTTAAATGCTTTGTTTTCTCCTACAGTTGAATTTGTATAGGTTAAAGGTATGTACTGCAATGTTTCATCATAAGAAGCTATTATAAAGAACTCAAAGAAATATGAAAAGACTTATATGAAGTAATACAGAGAGAAGAAAGCAGATTCCAACAAATAAAATACACCCTGACTACAATCCTGTAGTTAAAACAGGAGTTCTTGACCTTTTTTGGGTCATGATTCCTTTGACAGTCTGGTGAAGCCTATGGATCCACTTTCAGAATCATGTTTTTTAAAGGCATAAAATAAAATACATAGGATTACAAATGAAACCAATTGTCCTCAAATGCAGTTACCAAAATATTAAAAGATACAAGTTTCCAGACCTCAAGTTAAGAATCCCTGACTTAAAAACTAACAGCAACAAATCCATGCTACAGAGACAGAAAAGGTCAAGAAGGGATTACAAGAACATGGGATGTGAACACTTCTTTTATGTCAATATTAACCCCTTTTAGCTAAAAATCGGGAATAAGTAACTAGAAGCTTAAAGATCCATGCACAATTATTTACAATCTCTTGCTTCATTTTGCATTTCATTTGCCTTTTAAATTTTCCAATGCTCTTGCTCATACATCTGAATACCAGTACCTGCCCATAGACATTAAAATGAAATGTTTATGTTAAAAGCAAAATCCATACAAATCTTATGTGGGGGCCATTCCCTGAACTCTTTTCCAGGAGAAAAAGAAGAAAGGAAATGTAATACAATGTTCCCTCTCAAGGGAAGGAGATAACCTCACTAACGTCTATCCATCATCAGAGAGGCAACAGGCCTTTACAAAGGACCCCACAAGACTCAACTCTGTACAGAGTCTCAGACTAAAGATTCACCCAGTGGACTGGCCAACCTTCTGGAGTAAGGTGGGATGGTGAGTCTCAGGAAAGATACCTGCAAGAGAGGCAGAAAACTTACCTTAGTCAGTCACTCACCAACAACTTCAGCCCAATCAAAAGCCCATGGTTCTTTCCACCTCACACCCACCTCTCCCGAGACTCCTCCCCTTAGGGCATTTCACTGAGAAACAAAATTAATAAAACAAAAAGCTAGTGACGCGTAAATGGAGCTCTTAAGTGTTTTTACAGCCAATTATGTCTCCCTCCTTAGAGATGAACATTTTTGCTTCCTCTGGCCTCTTTGGCAAGACACAGAGAACAAGGTCACTTTCCTCTGTTTCAGGTGAAGCTGCTCCCAGGGAGGAAAAGGAATGTGCTTGAGGCCCAACATGCCACGAAGGCCAGCACTGCACTCCAGAAATGCTAAGCTCTATTCTAGGGCTCTGACAACTGTGTCCTACGCAAGGATACACCCATCCGCCATTACGTACACGAGATTGTTAATTATTTCAGTGGCATAGCTGTGAGAGTGGTTGGCCTGGAGTCAGGAAAACCTGAGTTCAAATCCAGCATCAGACACTTACTAGCTGTGGGACCCTAGGCAAGTCATTTAATCTGTTTGCCTCAGTTTCCCCATGTGTAAAATGAGGACAATAACAGCACCCCGGAGTCTTCGCAAGGACAGAATGAGATATTTGTAAAGCACTCAGTACAGTGCTTTCCAGTACACATAGCGGGCACCATGGAAATGTTAACTATCAGCGGCATCATCCTTATTATTGGCTGCAAAATGTGAAGAGGGGGTGATTTTCCAGTATACACAGGACTTAGGAGGAAGCGGTGCTTTCTGTTTGCCCCTTTCTCTTAAAGATTACGAAGGAAACTGTTCTCTCCAGACACCAAAGGCTATCCCCATTCAAATTCCCTCCTCACAGTCCGTCTCTGCTGCCTGCTGTCTGTGTGACCTCAGCAGTGAAAAAACCGCTTAAGTCTACATTACTACCATGAACTACTTGTCAAAGACTAGGGAGCTTCAGGGAAAGACCCCAGGCTTGGAAATAAGAAAACAGGTTTGAATCTTGTGACTGTGGGCAAGTCACTTGAATGTTCTAGCCTCAGCTTTCTCATCTATGAAATCAAAGGGCTGGATCGGATGATCCATAAGGTCCTTTTAAGAGTCCATCCTCCACGATCTTCCCTCGAGATCTAAATCCGGTGACCAAGGTGCCACCTTCTGAACAAAGTCTTCCGTGATCTCCAGCCCACCTCCCCAAATGGTTACTCCAATTCCAACCACACTGTAACCTGTATTATAGTGGTCGACATCTCATCCACCCGCCACACTGTAAGACTGGGAGGACAAGAACCATGACACCCTTTTACATCTTTGTATTTCCAGGGTCTGGCATGATACTCTGCACATAGTAAGTGCTAAATGTTTGTTGAAATGCATTGAAAACTGTTCCCTAACTGATTTACTGCTTGCCTCCTTGGGGGTGAGGGGAGAGCAAGTGGGAGGGAAAGAATCTGGAAGTCAAAAAAATTTTTTAAATGTTAAAAATAAACAATCAATATTCAAATAAAAGGAAAAGTGTCCCCCACTAATTGCCCTAAATAAATAGCAAGTACTTCACCCCTAAAAGAGCAAAAATGAATTCCCAGGGAATGAAACTCATTCCCCCTCCAATCCCTAGGCAGAGAGCAAGGAAAGGTGACATAGTGATCATCGTGTAGTCCGGACACATCAAGTAGGAACATTATTGTGCTTTCTATCACTCCTTATCTCTGTCGTGCACATCATAGGCTGCTTAATAAATGGTTATTAAACTGAACTGAATTTGTGGCAGAGGGTATTCTGGGAACATTTAAATTTCAATCATGAAATTGAGTAATTTTGCCTAAGGAAGATCTAAGTGCTCATGCCTTCTGCATCCTGGGGTCTCCCGTGCCTGCGGCATTCTGAGACAGTCGGCCTTTTAGGCAACATACTGCGATACCTAGATGTGGCTGAGCTAGGCCACTCCCCAGTTTTCATCCTTGCCAGCTCCGGGCCGTTACCTCCATTTGACAGACAAAGGCTGTTGATGAGAACCCGACCAGTCCGATTATGCTTGTACCTAGGGACAGGGAGAGGGGAAACCGTTCAATTCCATTCCATTCAACAAACGCTTTGTAAATGCCTACTATGTGCAGAACCCTGCGCTAGGCACCCAGGGAGCCGCATACAAAAACAAATACGGCACTGATCCCAGCCTCGGGTGTTTACTGTAAGACGAGGACATGGCACATATGCCAATAACCACCACAGAAAGCAGAAATGATTAACTATAGAAGAGAGGAGATTACATGCTCCATGTGCTGGACTGTAAGCTCCATGGGGGCAGGGACTCTGTCTCATCTCTCTACCCACCACGTGCAGTGCATTGTATACAGTAGGCACTTCTTGTTCAGTCGTGTCTGACTCTTCGTGACCTCATTTGGGGTTTTCTTGGCAAAAATGAGATGTGCCATTTCCTTTTCCTGCTCGTTTTGCAGATGAGGAAACTGAGGCAAACAGAGTTAAGTGACTTGCTCAGGGTCACACAGCTAGTAAGCATCTGGGGCTGAATCTGAACTCCCAAAGAGGAGTCTTCCTGACTCCAGGCCTGACACTCTATGCACTGCACCCCCTAGCTGCCCTAGGCACTTAGTAAGTGGTTGTTGAATGAACGAGCAAGCTCAGAGCAGAAGACTCAGATCAGTACAGCAGCTGAGGTCAGATGCCCAACAGGGTGCAGGGCTAGACTTTTCTCTGAACAGACACAGACAGGAAAGGGTGAGGAGGTCTGGCACGTCACTGACCTGTAAAGCAGCTCCTGAGCCACGGTGTCTCCATAGTCATGAGACAGAAGGTTAACTCTCTGGTTCTGAAGCCCCAGGTGTCTCAGCAGCCCCTCCACAATGCTGGCCTGCTCAAAGATGGAATAATGATGGGGCCTCTACAAAGAGAAAAGCCTGAGGGTGAGTCCTCCTCTGGGCCCCAGAGCTGCTGAAGGCCCTCCGCAGATGCCACTTACCGGTTTGTCACTGAAGCCAAAACCTAGGAAATCAAGGGCAATCACCCGGTGAAACCGCTGGGTCAGGCCTTCCCAGATCTGCGAGAGAGACAAGGGTCTGAGACAGCAAAGGCTATCTCCCCATCGTACAGACCCAACACCCAACCACAACCTTCCTGTTACTCAGTCAGCTGAGCACAACCCCTTCCCAGGAGCGGCTTTATCCCTAACACTTCTCTCTGTAGGACAGAATCCACCATTTTCCCTTCCTTCAAAAAGACCTGCCTCGTTTCATGACAAGTCTTTTCCAGAGTTTGCTAAAGAGTTACCCCCCCCTTGCATTAATTTCACTATGCCCAAATCTCTTGTCCTATTTGCAGCAGCCTTTGGGACCATCACGATGACAGAACTATCAAGACCGCTTCTCTTCTAACCATTTCATAGATGGAAAAAACAACTTGCCCTGATTTTCACAAGGAGTTGATGACAAAACTGGGTTCAAAACTCAAGACCTCTGAGTCTCCTAGTCTTTTGTTGAACCACAGAGCTAAAGAAGTGAATGAGTAAGTGAACTGGTAATCCAGTCACACAAATTCACCGTCCCCCACTCCCCACTGAAGGTGGCTTCCGTTTCATGGGGTGATGGTTGAATGGCACGACCTACTTCTTAGCAGTGGATAGAGTGCCAAGCTGGGAGTCAGGAAGAGCTGAGTTCAAATCCAGCCTCAGACACTTAGTTCCTCTGGAACCTTGGGCAAGTCACCTAACCTCTGTTTGCTTTAGTTTCCTCATCTGGAAAATAGGGATCATAATAGCATCTACCTCTCCAAGGGTTGTCGTGAGGATCAAATAATTATTAAGTGCTTAGCACAGTGCCTGGCACATAGTAAGCACTATGTAAGTGTTAGCTATTTTATTGTTGTTATCATTATTTAGCAAAGGCTAAGATGACCACCTTACTTCTAGGCTTACTCAAGAACCAAAAAGTCAGCTTCCTTTTTCTCATGAGGGGCCCGAGAACAGGCTCAAGGCCAGATGGGTAAGATAAGGGAGTGAGAAATAAAACCATTCCCCTTTCCACGAGGCTTTTAGGCATACCAATCACTTTCCCAACAACAACGCTGTCAAGGGGGCAAGTACTATCATCCCCATTTTGCAGATTAAAATAAGCTCAAAGCACACAGAGGACTGTAAGGTTGGCAAAGCACCCTACCTCCACCACTTTACCTGATCCTCATGACGGTCCTGAGGCAGCAAGCACAGCTGTTGTCATTCCCATTGTACTGATGAGCAAACCGAGGCTCAGAGACGCTACAATACTTACCCAGGATCAAACAGCTGGTAAGTGGCAAAGCCAGGGTATGAACCCAGCAGTTTTTCCACCACCCTCATGGCTACCATCAGTTTCATCTGAATGGAAGCCCGTGGTAAGAACCGGCCAGCTTCTTCTGTCTCTCCAGACCCTGCCTCCCATCCCCCATGCTAAGTTCAAGCACCACCTTCCACCAGAGATCCTTCCAGATCCCCCAGCTGCAAGAGCCTCCCCACAAAAGGACTCCGTATTTACTTCATATTTGCTAATCAGTATATGTGTTTTCCCAAAAGAATGGAAGCTCTTTTGGAGGACTTTCATTCTTTACTTTGTATCGCCAGCCCACAGTGAACACACAGCATCTGGCACACAGTAGGTGCTCAATAAATTTGATTACTCAATACAGATTTCTGTATGAGATAGACTTATGATGAATGGTTGCTGATGAAAAGATCACAGAACTACACTTTGAAAAAAGAACCTTTTTCACCCATTGTCTACAAAAGTGTCCAAATGGACTCCTGGGTATCCTCGGATTTGGGTTGGTTTTTGTCATTTTGTTTTGACCATCTCTGCAGGCCCAGGAGCTGGCTTCCTTGATCCTGGGTCTCTCTCATCTCACCTTGCACCAGTCGTAGCTAGAGGTTGGAAAGCCGTGTAAAAGTACCACTATTTCTGAGCTCCCAACTGCACCCCATGAGTCTGAGGAGAAAGAGAGAGGGGAGGAGGGGTCAGGAGGAAATCCCACAAAGCAACCATGAACTCGGTGAAATCTCCCACATTTAGATCAGGGGAGGGACGCAGGGATTCTCTGAGAACCAAGGAAGAGTCCAAATGTCAGAATATTTGGAAACAAATGCAGGTTTCTGACTGGCAAGTTCAGGAAAGCATTCAATACCTGGCTTTCCTTTTCCTCCACCAATGAACAGATAAAAATAATTTGAAACTGGCCTGCCGTGTATGCAAATAGTGGCTAGAAACGTGTTACAAAACTGCTCTGACAAAGTCTGCTGGGCTTTCCTGAGATCCTGAGCCTCAGGAAGTCAGAGGGACCCAACCAACCGTAGACTCAAACACCAAAAGCTGAATTCATGATGATGATGATGATGATGATGGTAACTAACATCTACACATGGCAGCTAGGTGGCACAGTAGAGTGCTGGGCCTGAAGTAAGGAAGACCTGAGTTCAAATCCAGCCACATACACTTACATAGCTGTGTGACCCTGGGCAAGTCACTTAACCACATTTCCCTCCATTTTTTCATCTATAAAATGAGCTGGAGAAGGAAATGGCAAATCACTCCAGTACCTTCACCAAGAAAACCCCAAATGGGGTCACAAAGAGTCGGACACTATTGAAATGACTGAATGACATTTGTGAAGCTTTTTAAGGGTTGCAACCCTTTACACTTTACATGATGTTTCACTTGATCCTCACAACAACCCTGAAAGTTTGAGGCTATTATTATCTCCATTTTACAAGTTCAACTGAGGCAAACAGAAGTGACTTACCTAAGGTCATACCACTAATGCGTGTCAGAAGTCAAATTTGAATTTCCTGACTCCAAGCCCAGTACCAATATTCACCATACTAAGAAGCCAGGCTCTCTTCTGGGTGTGCTTCTTAACAAAGGAGCTTAGGACAGGGCCACGGAACCAGGAATGCATGCAAATTCAGTGCAACCCCAGGGGATTCCATCACTGGCATCTGCCCCCCACCAGGGTCTCAGAATCAAAGGAGATCCCAAGCTTTAAGGAGCCAAAAGAACTCCTAAAGATTTAAAGATGGGAAGCCAAGGCACAGTTCATACGTAGATATCTTCCTGATATGTCTCAGACTCTGCCATTTAGAGTACAAGAGCAGTCCAGCCCTGGGGACCCCATCAGCCAGTATTCACTGACCCCATCCAGGCACTGTGCTAAGCACTAGAGATATAAGAGAGGCAGAAAAGCATGGTCTCAGCTCTCAAGGAGGGCAGAGAACATACAAACAACTATAATACATCGAAGACATATACGGAGCAGCTGCATGGTAGTGTCCAAGGAGGGGACAAGCAGTAGGAAGAATCAGCAAAGTCCATATGTAGATGACAGTGGAGCCGAATCCTGAAGAAGCCAGGGGAGCTAGAAGCCGGAGGTGATGAGGGATAACATTCCAGGCACAGAGGAGAGCCAGTAAAAAGGCACATAGTCGGAAGGCGAGAGGAGGGTCGAGCGCAAGGAAGAGTGAAAAAGACAGTGTCACAATATCAGCCAGTATGTGAAGACGAGGAGGCGTGACAGGGCTGGGAAGGGAGGAGGGAGGAAGGAGGCAGGAGGCAGGAGGCAGGAGACAGGAGGCAGGTATGGAAACCTTTCAAAACCAAACGGAAGAGGTAATACGGAGCCATAAGAAGTTATTGATTTGAGATAAATCTGACGGCGGAGTGGTTGTTAATACTGAGATACCTGAGGTAAGGATGCTAATTAGAAAGCCATTGGGACAGTCCAGACGGGAGGTGAAAACAGCCTGATCCAGGCGTCAGCTGTCAGGGGGCAGAGGGGGTGTAGACGGGAGATGATAAGAGGGTAGAAACAAGACTCAGCAATGGACCAGAGATGCAGGGTGAGTGCAAGGGAGGAACCCAGCACAACACTGGGGTCGCAAGCCTGGGTGGCAGGCAAGATGCTGGCACCCTTGCCAAGGCTTGGGAAGTCCAGAAGAGGAGGGAGTGGAGAGAAAGATGATGAGCTCCGTCATGGACACGAGGAGCTGGGGATATCTACGGGACCAACAGTTTGAGACGTCCGATAGGTGGATAGGTGGTTCGTGGCTTGAGCCTGGAGCTCGGGAGACTTTACAGTCGGATAAACAGACCTGAGGATCACCTACATAGAGATCGTCATTGAGCCAACCCAGGGTGGATCAGGGCAGAGACAAGGGATGGAGCATGTGTGCATGTGTGTGTGTGCATGTATCCATGAGAGAAAAAAAAGAGGAGGGGGAGGAGAAAGAGATAGCAAGAAAATGGGAGAGGGGAAGAAGAGGAAAAGGAGAAGGAGAGAGAAGGAAAGGAAGAGAAAGAAAAAATAGGGAGGGAAGGGGCAGGGAGAAGGGGAAGAAGGAAGAAAAGAAGGAGGGGAGAGAGGGCATGGGGGAGAAGGGAGAAGGAAAGGAAGACAGAAGGGGGAGAAAAAACAGAGGGAGGGAAAGAGAGGGAGCAAGGAGAGAAGGGGGGAAGAAAGGGGAAGAGGATACAGGGGGAGGGAGGAGGGGAAGGGAGAGAAGAGGAAAAAACAGAGGGAGGGAGAGAGGGAAAAGGAGGGTAGGGAAGTATGTGGGGAAGAAAGGGGGATGGAAGGGGGGTAGAAGAGAAGGAAAGGAGGGAGGGAGACAAGGAGATTTCAGAGCCTTCTGTGTATGAGATGATGGTTAAGCCTATGGAAGTTCATGAGATTACAGAGAAGATGGAGAGGAGAGCCCAGACACAGGCTCAGATAACCACAGTTAGGAGGCAACAGACAAATGATGATCTAAATGAAATGGAGAAGAAGAAACAAGAAAGGTCAGCAGAGAGAAGAGAAAAATCAAAGGAGGAACCCACATTCAGGAAGGAGTGATGACAGTAAAGAGAGAAGTGTAGAAGGATGAGGTCCGGAAAAAAGGCCATCAGATGAAGCACTTAGGAGATCCCAGGCAACCTCAGAAAAGACAGCTCTGGTGGGTTGGTGAGGCCAGAAGGCAAGCCAGGGTCAAGAAGTGGAAAGGAACTGAGTTCTAGGCCCTTGAAACACTGAACTTGGGGCAAGGTCGAGAGAGACAGAGACAGAGAGAGAGACAGAGAGACACAGAGATAGAGAGACAGAGAGATAGAGACAGAGACAGAGAAAGAAACAGAGAGAGACAGAGACAGAGAGAAATGAGATATGGGTGGGGGTGGGAGGAACTGAAGGGAGAAAACACAATGAGGCTTGTGGTAGAGAAGAGCTAACAAGTGAGGACAAACAGCAGAGGAAAGGACTGAAGATGTGGATCGAGGATTTTTAACCTTGGGTCTGTGAACTTTTTATTTTATATTTTGACAACTATATTTCAATATAACTGGCTTCCTCTGCAATCCTAAATGTCTTATTTTGTGCATTTAAAAAAATGTTATTGTGAGAAGGGGTCTGTTGGCTTCAGCATTCTTCCCAAGGGGTCCACAATACAAAAAAGGTTAAGATCCCCTAATGTAGAGGGATTTGTAGGTTGGATTAGGGAAGATGAGAGAGTTCAGGACAGACTGCTTCCATTTTCTCAGTTTTACTATAAAGTAAAACTTTTTACTATATAGTAGAAACTTTTTTTAAAATCTTTATTTCATATTTCTTTTCTTTTCTTTTTATATTTATGCATATGTATTTATTTTTTAAACTCTTTCTCAGTCCTGACCTGCTTACCCTCAAAGATCATTACGTAACATAACCTCGGATGAACTGTAGAAGAAACTGGCTGAACACAGTCGGCTAGCTAACAGCCCTAGCACAAGAAAAACCTGTCCTGGGGTCACTGCAGACTTCTAAGAGACATTTGTCAGTAGGTGCCAGGTGAAAAACGGGAAAAAAAATCCGTTTATCACCATCCACAAGGCACACACAGTAATGAGCATTCTGGGCCATGGGACAAGGATCTCACTGGGGACTTCACATTCAAAGAAACTGCTCAAAGAAAACAGTGAGTTACTAAGGCTTTTGTATTTTTACAATGAAAGACAAGAGGGGAAGAAGGGAGGGAGGGAAAGGGGAGCATGAGTTAGATGACAAATATGGAGAAACAGAGAAGGCGATAAGTGAGGAATGAGAAAGGAACCAGATAGAATGATGGGAAGGGATCAAGAGAGAAAAATGAGGGGAAAGAGAAATGGGGCGGGGGGGGCCGGAGGTGAAAGCTACGTACTTCTCCACTGCCCGTTCTGAAAAGAGTGCTCAGCTGGAATCAGGAAAAGCCCGCTCTAAAAAGAGTGCTCGTCTGGGGTCAGGAAGACCCGAGTTCAAATTTGTACTATCAGATACTCACCAGCCACATGTGACCTTGGGCAACTGATTTAACCTCAGCCTGCCTCAGTTTCTTCATCTGTGAAATGGAGAAAATAGTAGCCCCCACCTCCCTGTTGTGAGGACAAAATGAAATATTTGTAAAGTGATTTGCAAACCTCAAGTGTTACATAAATGCTAATGTGTCTGTATGTGTGCATGTATATGTATATACATATGTGTATATGTATACACACATGCATATCTATGTGTATATATAACAGCTAACATTTTAATACATACATTATATGTACATACATCTCTCTTTCTCCCTCTCCCCTCCCTCACCTTGAGGGTAGTATTGCTTCCTGTCCACTGCCCTCAGCCTTCATCCTGGGAAGCAAGCCACAGGCACTGAAGACCCAGAAAATGAAATTCTTGCCCCCAAATTCCTAGATACCATCAACTAGTTTAACATCAGAAACTGATGCTATTTTATCGATGGAAATGACAATAAAAAAGAGGCATTAACATCTGCTTTACTGCTGGACCCTAAGGACTGCAAAGGGATTTATGATTTTCATATTAATCAACATGATATATATAATGAATATACTAATAATTTATATTTTTCAGAACTACCATTTCGCCAGCAGATTCTGGCTTGGGAGTCAGAGACTCACAAGGCAGCTTAAAGTTATCAATCAACTCTGACAGTTCCCACATTCTTCTGCTTGTGGTACCTTAAGTGAAGCGAATCAAAGACTGTAAAACCTGTTTCCATCACAGAACTCTGATTCTGAGCCCCACCAAATAATCATGACCCCCCCCAAGATTTGAGAACTGTTCCCACAGGACTCCAGAACACCTCTCTTGTTCTACCCTCGTGGGCTTGCCGTGAGAAACCGCTCAAGCCCTAGAAATGATTGTGTTGTAATCCACCTGCCCACTCGTGATTTACGTATACAATCTCTGCCTTTCCTGCAGCAAGAGGAGCTCTCCTCAGGAGAATGTCAGGTTTGCAAACTGAATTCCTCACTCTGAAATCAATTAAACTGCTACTTGATCCCTGACACACTCTGGACTGCTCAATTTCATCTCCAGTCAATCCCAGGTGAGAGGCCAGTCCAGTCTGGAATGCATTTAAAATTCTGTTAGCAGGACCATGGGATGTTTCCATCTGACTTACAGCTGAAAAATTCCACACATGTCATCTCCTCCATTAGAACATGAGCTTCCTGAAGGCAAGGACTGGCTTATTTTTGTATTTCTGTGTGTATCCCCAGTGTTCAGTACAGTGTTTTACACATAGGAATCACTTAATGTTTTCTTCATTCATTCAAATACATACATATATGTATATTATAGGGCAGCTCGGTGGCACAGTGGATAGATGCCAGGCCTGGAGTCAGAAAGACAACTTCCAAGGTTCAAATCTGGTCTCAGACATTTACTAGCTGTGTGACCCTGGACAAGTCACTTAACTCTATTTGCTTCAGTTTCCTCATCTGTAAAATAAGCTGGAGAAGGAAATGGCAAACCACTTTCTCTGTCAAGAAATCCCCAAATGGGGTCACAAAAAGACACAACTGAAAAAATGACTGAAAATATACATACATACATATATATATATATATACACACACATATATATACACACACACAGATTTTCATATATACATGTGTATGTGTACATAAATATATATGTGTACACACACACACACAAGACTAGTACTAATCTGTGCTACAAACTTTCTCTGTAATCCACCTGGGGATCAACAGCTGACACAAATACAGGGTTTTAAAGGGCTTTCACACACCTTACCTAATGAGGTTGCACGGCAACCCTGTGAGATAGGTACCACAGGCATTATTATCCCCATTTTCTTGATGAGGAGACAGAGGTAGACAAGTTAAGTGATTGGCTCATGGTCTCCCAGCTGGTGTCAGGTCTTCCTGACTCTACTTCCAGAATTAAATTCACAATCCCATGATGCCTGCCTAAAAAAGTTTTTAGCAATACGGCCTTTGGTTTAAAAGTCCTCTTTCTGCCTGGCCTTGGGATATTTCATGGACATCATGGAATAAGGATTCATTCATTCCTCTGACATTCAACAAATTTTCCATTATTTATTCAAGCATTGGTTAGAGCAACAGGCATGGTGGACAATGAAATGATCCCTACTCTCAAGGAATGACATTCTCTCGAGCTGCTCTGACCCCAAGGCACAGGGCTGGGTGCCATGGAGGACCTCTGGAGGATCCCTAGGTACCTCCCCTATCCCCAAGAAACTCACAAGGGCCTAGAAAAGAGGAGAACCAAAGAAAACCAGAAGTTTTCTTTGTTACCACACTGACATCCACAGATCTAAAGAGGTCACTGCCCTGCTCAAGAAATCCAGGGGTTTCCCAAGTGCCTCCAGGATTAAAATTCTCCATTTGCTATTTAAAGCTCTTTCTATCTGGCTCTAACTTACCTCCCCAGGCTCAAACAAGCGTTCTCTTCACACACTAGGTGCCAGTGAAGCTGACCTTACCTTCACTCTTTTATTTCTGATCCCTATGACTTTGCACTGGCTGCTTCCTTGAGCCTGAAAGCCACTCTCTCCTCACCTCCATCCTAGAACCCCTAACTTCCTCGAAGGCTCAGATCATATCACCACATAGAAATACACGCACACATACATGGGGGAGGGAGAGAGAGAGGGGACAGGGAGAAGAAGAGGGGGAAGGGAAAGACAGAGGGGGAGGGAAAGGGGGAAAGAAACAGAGGTAGAGCAACTATTATTTCATTTTATCCCCAAAACAGCCCTGGGAGATACTGTACCCATTTTATAGGTGAGGAAACTGAGGCAGGCAGAGGTGAGGTAACTTGCTGAAAATCACACAGCTACTAAGTGTCTGAAGTCAAAGGTTTTCCTGACTCCAGGTCTCATGTTCTATCCCCACGGCACTAGCTAGAAAGCTAGACAAACAGACTATAAATGTATATTATTTACTTATCTGTACACATATTAATGCCTTCCAATAGGATGTAAGCCACTTGAGGACAGGAGCTATTTTATTTGCCACCTTTACCTCCCCAGGGCCTGGTGCTTAATGAATGCTTGTTGGATGAATAAATGAATGCAGGTGGTGACCTCTAAGCTCGTCTTGAAGAACAATATTGTGCGCCCCGCCACAGTGAGGGGCAGAGGGAGACAACATCATAACCACGTAACTAAAGTCTAGGACTTTAAGTCTATAAAGGCATGATGGTCATGACTATGGAGAATGTGAACTGTGGCAGATACCACGAGACTCCCTTTAATAAGCCTAAAATGAAAAGCTTTTAAAAATTAAAGTGCAATGCTCCTTCACACAGTAAACTTAAGGAATTTATTATCCCTGAAGGAAATATGGCCTGCAAATATGAACAGACTCCAAAAGGGTTTGGATCAATTAACGGATGACAGATCTGGAACAGATTATGAAGGAAAGCCAAGAATGTTCTGAGACATAGTCACAGGACTCAGAGCTAGAGGGAACCTTGGAGGTCATCTGCTGCAACCCCTTTAATTTGCAGTTAAGAAACCCAAGGCCCAGAGAGGGGGAGAAACCTGCCCAAGGTGGCACAGCTAGAAGCAGCAGAGCTGAGACTCAAACTCAGGCCCTCCCATTCCAATGCCATGCTCCTTGTGACACCATGGGGTAAGAACGTTCCTTAAGAGTCGGGAAGTCCAGGGTAAATACCTGCCAGGTGACTCTGGGCAAGCTGAAAATAAAACTGATACATTTTCAATTTTTTCAATTTATTAATTCATTGAAAAATAATAATAAAACCTATTATGTGTTCACTCAGTGACCTGGGCAATTCTAAGACTATAAGCAGATGCTGCGTTGGCAGAGAGAATTTCATTATATAAGCTCCTTATGCCAATTAAATATAAATCTAGTTAAAAAAACAAACCTGAAAATTCTGTTAAATAAATGCGTGTTAAACACCCATTATTGCCTCTCACTGAGAGTTCCCTCCCTACATTAATGAAAACACAGGTCTCAACAAAACCAAAGAAAGTTTTAAACTCCATTAAAAATGTAAAAAACATTCACCCTTTGAGGATGTGGACATCAGAAGTAGAGAGGGCAGCTGCACACAGCTAGCACATTCTACCACAATGAATGTCTTGGTGGCGCCTCTGCTGGGAGCCCTGGAGCTGAATCCATCTGTCATGAGCATCTCATCTGACCAGCTCACGTCCTAAGCCTCACCTTGGTAGAAGATGCTCAGGCCCTTGTATGTGAAGAAGCTGCCTGAAGTCTTCCAGGAGTGAAGTTCTGGGGAGAGCTGGGGGGGAGGGATGTGCAGGTAGACAGCAAGAAGAGGAATGCCCAGGAGGCCCACCTGGATCCACCACTCCTTCATCCTGGGGGGAACCAGAGACCCAGAGTGAGCCCCGCACAGCAGCAATCACACACAGCACACCCTCAGGTCTCCCAAGGAGGCTGGCCACAGACGTTTCTCAAGGCTGCGGCAAGTAACGAACCACATTTACACATGCTTTTCTTTGCATCCGCTATGCTGAGGCAAGCTGGAGATCTGCCTCACTGTGCATCATTTCCTCTGTTTGCGGCTGCCTCTGAAGGCAAAAAACAAAACACAAAAACCCAGCCGGCAGCCTCAGGACCACAGATATAGAGCTGGCCACCTAGTTCACTGCCCTCATTTTGCAGATTGAAGAAACTGAGGCAAAAGAAGGTTAAATGACTTGTCTAAGGTCACACAGGTAGGAAATTCAAACTCAGGTCATTTGACCCTAGAGCTTCTTTCTCCAGTGTCACGCTACCAAGTGAGGTCCTATTTGCTGAAATTAAAAGGACTATCAGGAGACATACTCTGAACATCCTCTAAAGCACTTCACCAAGTCTTCCAAGGAGCAAAAAGTATCCTTTCTCCTTCAGTTTACTCTATCAGCTCATAAATCTCTCCCCTCCCTTCCCTCATACCCCATAAATGGGTAATATATCTGTTAAAAAGGAAAAGATATCAAAGAGAGAAAAATCTTAAAATGAGAGCTGTATCTCCAATATACATTGAGATATCCAGGCCTCATGTCAGCTGATCTCCAATCTTCTAGTCTCAAGACTCCTTTACACTCTTAAAAACTCTTGAGGACTGGGGCAGGTAGGGGACACAGTGGACAGAGCACCGGCCCTGGAGTCAGGAGGACCTGAGTTCAAATATGGCCTCAGATACTTGACACTGACCAGCTTGTGTGACCCTGGGCAAGTCACTTAACCCCTATTGCCTCACCAACATATAAATAAATAAATAAATAAATAAATTTTTAAGAACCCCAAAGAGTTTTTATGTGGACATAACTATCAATATTTATCATATTCAAAATTAAAACTGATACATTTTAAAATATTTAATCCATTTTAAAACCATAACAAACCCATTTTAACCCAAGTTAACCTAAATAATGTATTTTTATGAAAAACGACTATATTTTCTCAAATTAAAAAAATTACTGAGAAGAGTGGCATTGTTTTTACATATTTTTGCAAATCTTTTGAAAGTCTGGCTTAATAGAACACAACTGGCCTCTCATATCTGCTTCTGCCTTTAATCTGTTGCAATGTGTGGTTTCAGGCGAAGTATATGAAGAAAATCTGGCCTCCTACAGATACGTAGTTGGCAGAGAAGTATTTTAATAGACAAATAATATTGTGATACTCCTATGAAAATAGTTATGATCTCTCAGACTCCCTGGGAGGGTTCTAAGCCCCCCAGTGTGTGTGATGACTACACTTTGAAAACCACTACCCTATCACATTCCAATCCATCAACATGCATTTATTAAGCATCTGCTATGTGCCAGGCACTATGCTAGGTGCTTGAGATATGAAGATAAAAATCAATCTAGTCCTGACCTCAAGGAACTTATAGTTTAACCAGGAGAGAGGGAAAGAGGGAGGGAGGGAGTGAAGGAGGGAAGGAGGGAAGGAGGGAAGGAAGGAAGGAAGGAAGGAGGGAAGGAGGGAAGGAAGGAGAGAAGGAGGGAAGAAGGGAGGGAAGGAAAGAAGGAAGGAAGGAAGGAAGGAAGGAAATTAAGGGGGAGAAATGCTATCACTTGGGGTTGGGAAAGGTCTCATGTAGAAGGTGGTGTCTGGGCTGAGTCCTGAAAGAAACCAGGAATTCTGAGACAGAAGTGAAGAGTTTGTGTTCTCCACCTAATTATTCATGCTGTGATTTGAGAAAACAGAGTGAAAACAAGCTACTCCATTACAGAGTTGGCTGTTATTTATGCTAAAGTAAGCAGTTTTGGAATGACCCAGAGTGAGTAACTAATCTCTTGGGAGGTCTGGGCTGTGGATTACACTGTGGCCGTCTTTTCTTGGCTGACTCTTAAGGAGCTTCCCATTCAAGGAGTTTCTTAGGATTTCCCAAAGATAGAGCTGATACTCTGAACAATCCCTAATCTCACCCGGAGGGGGTAGAGGAAGGTGGTAAATTGACCCAACCAGAAACCAGCAAAAAGCTGGTTTCTCTGACAGCTAGGTGGCGTAATGGACAGAGCAACGGGCCTAGAGTCAAGAAGACTTGAGTTCAAATATGGCCTCCAACACTTACTAGCTGTGTGACCCTGGGCAAATCACTTAACCCTGTTGGCCTCAGTTTCCTTATCTGTGAAATGAGCTGGAGAAGGAAATGGCAAACTACTCTAGCATCTTTGCCAAGAAACCCCAAATGGGGTCATGAAGACCCCATGAAGACAAGACTGAAATGACTGAGAATGGCTTGGGGGGGGTGGGAGTGGTGGTACACACAATACAGAAACAAAAATGAAACCAACCCTGCTCCTTAGTCAAAAGCTTCAGAGGATGTCTCTGGTGTAATCATTTCCTGTCTCTCAGTCTTAGTTTCCCCAAGCTCTAAAGTGGACAAAATTTACCTCAATACAAAAAAGAAGTCAAAATATACATGGACCACAAGAAAATCATGGGGAGGGGAGGGGAATGCTGTCATTCCAATCATAATTAGCCAACAGGTGACAACACCCATCATTGTGCTTAGTCTTGTATATTTGTGACTTCCCTGTCAAATAAAGTCAAGAAAGGCCCAAAGTTTAAAATGTTGGTTCTCCTAAGACACCCTCACATTGCACCATTCTTTAGTATTATAACACCCTAACTACTCACTGGTTTCTGCAGCAATCCCCAAAAAGGGAGAAACCCAAGGAGATATAGCAGAGTCAGAGAAGAAAAAGGTGACCTATGTTCTGCCCCCATCACTGTCCTGACCTTTGTGGTGGGCAGATATCTACCAGCCTCCCAGTCACTCTTCCTGGCCCAGAGCTCTCCTCTCCATTCTAGTCTCTGCCAAGTCAGCCCTTGATAGCTTCAATATTTGCATTCATGTGTCCTCAACACCCAGGCCCTCCAATTCATCAGCTCCTTCAACTCCCATAACCTACAGCTCCATTCTAGCGCAGCTCCCCTTGGAGTGCTCACTCTTAAGACTTCACCATCACCCTAAATTCTTCCTCCTTCATGATCTTAAACTCTGAAACTCCTTCTCTACGGTCATAACTTCCTATATTTCTACCTCTCCCTACAGCTTCTCTCTCTTAGACCTAGTCTTCATTCTCATGCCTTCACTACAACCTCCAGTTCCTCCATTTCTCCCTGTTCTCCCAGGCCACCCCTACTCTGAGAGCCTTCTCCCTTTTCACAGTCTTGTCCCCTACAGTTCAATTATACACTGTCTTCCTCCCATGAACTCTCTTACCCCTCTCTGCCCCCTTGTCATTGTTTCATTCATACCCTTGCTAATCCTCAACCCTAAGGTACTTCCAGAATCCACCCCCAAGGTGCTAAACATGACTGGTATAACTTTATAACACGAGTGTGCCTTCCTCTAAAAAGTCATGTTATCTAATCTCAACTGTACTCCCTAACCTCCCATGGCAATCCTTTTATTCATCCCTAGTCAACTCTCTGGGACTTTCCTCATATTGACTATTCCAAATCTTTGCCCCTCTCCTCTGGCCCCCAAATTCACAAGGAGAAGCTAGTCTATCCACTACAAAGTCTCTCTTTTCCCCTATATTTTACCAGTCTTCAAATTGCTCCAGTCTCTGAGAAAGAGATGATCCTCTTAATCGCTTACGTTAAGGCTTCTAATGCATGCCTTCGATTCTATCTCTTCCTACGGTGTGCCTGGTGGATCACTCCACCCCACTCCCCCATCTTCAATCTCCTCCCATTGGATGGCCCTTCCCAGCGATTTACCCACCTACTCAGGTCTCTTCTATGCTTTAAAAAGCCTTCCCTTGACCGCCATCTGTATCTCTTCTGCCTGGCATTCACTGCCTCCAAATCATCACCACAGACTCACTTTCTAAGACTACTTTTCTGGTCATGGGTTATTTCCCCAAGTATCAGAAGGTATTTCTACCTTCTCTTTACTCTCTCCCTTAGCTTCCATAGGTTCAATTAATATTTCCTCAAGTTGGTTCCACTTATTATTGGAAAATCACCTCATTAACAAAGGAGGGGATAATTTTGGTACTACCTGTCTCACTACTGGGGAGACAGAGGTCCTGCATTTGTATCCTTGATGCCAAGAGACATCTCTACCTGGATATGCCATGGCTACCTCAAATGCAATGTGTCTAAAATGGAACTCATCGTTGCCCCAGACCGAGTCGTCCTCCAAACTTCCCTATTTTCTACCTGAGGGTGCTACCATGCTCCCGAGTCACCAGACACCTTAGAACTCCCACTCTTCCCCTCTCCTCATATTCAGTCAGTCACCAAGTCGCATTCTCCCCATTCACATGGCAACCGCCAGGGTTTAAACCCTCATCGCCTCTAGCCTAGAATACTGTTTTGAGGTTGTTGGTTTGGTTTTTGGTGTTTGTTTTTGCCACATCTGTGATCACATCAGTATAGGGAGTGCCTATCCTCTACCAAAGTGGATAGACAATTTCTCAGCAACTTGAGGATAGCCAGGAGCTGAGAGCCTGGTCCATCTGCCCAGGGTCACACAGCCTCACTTCTCCACTAATCCTCTCCAATTATCAAAACAGCCTCTTAATTAGTCTCCTGAATTCCTGGACCTCACCTCTCCAAAACACCCTCCGAAATAACCTTCTTAAAGTATAGGTGTGACCATGGCATCCCTCTCCCCTTTGAAAACTCTCAATGCCTCCCTATTTTCTCAAGGATAAAATTCTAACTTGACCCTGTCCTTTCAGCTTTATTTCACATTACATGAATTCTAGGTTCCAGACAAACTAGTCATTCCTACAATCAGGGGTGTGCTGGGGCCAGCTTAAACCCTGGCCAATTTTTCAATGTGAGTATATACGACTAAGAAGTGCTACAGATCAGTGCTGGATTTATTGTTTTGTTGATTGTCTAGACTTAAGTGAAGGAGGAAATGTTAACGATGCAGTAAAATTTTTTTTTAATTTTTCAGAGAGCCAGTTGTTAGAATTTACCAGCCTACCTACTCAACATTCCGTGTTCTGCATCACTGTATTCAACCAGGCACCAACCTCCCCCCATGCCTGGAGTACACTCCCTCTTCTCAGCTCCACCTCTCAGAATTTTTATCTTCAAGATTCAGCTCAAAAACCACCTCTTCCAAGCAGTTTTCTCTGATTTCCTCTGCTGTTTTATCCCACCTAAAACTACCTTGTATTTGCTTATCTGTGGACATGTTCTACCTCTCAATAAGAGGAAGGCAAAGACTGCTTCCTTTTCTATCCTGTATCCTCCCAATGCCCTGCACCTAGTAGGGACTTACTAAGTAGGGACTTATTATTATTGATTTGCTGAATCAAACCAAATTGAATTAGGTTGTGTGATTTCAGTGTTCCTGCTCCCTCCCCTCCCCTCCCCTCTCCAGGGCAGATTAATTCTCTCCATCCCATACCCCATGTCTTATTAGTTGGTCTTCATGAGCTGCTGTGGTAACAAAAAAAAAAAACAACAACAACAACAATAATGACAATTTGGTAAGCAGCCCTTTCTAGTGAGACAAGCCTCTCTCGACTTGGCTAGATTGATCCTCAAATGAAAAATATACAGTCCACGCCTTGGCCCTGAATAGCTGGAATTACTGTAATCCTGAATAGTATTACCAAATACCATCTGTAATATCATTTCACACACCCTTTAGCATTATCACAAACATTCCATATCTCACACACCCTTTTGCCCTTGCCAAGGAGTAGTTTATACCGAGAGTATAAATATATTATCCAGTTAAGAAGAAAGAAGCTATCCCAAACCTAGGGACAACGAAGGAAGAGAGGGAGGAAGAAAGGAAGGAAATTAAGAGGA
>NW_020954648.1:101459-101543 GCF_900497805.2 Vombatus ursinus | reverse complement strand
AAGGAAAGGAAGAGTAAGGGAGAAAGGTAAAGGGCAAAGGAGAAGAGGAGAGGGAGGAAAGAAGGGGGCAGAGAGAGAAGGGAA
>NW_020954648.1:89292-101381 GCF_900497805.2 Vombatus ursinus | reverse complement strand
GAAAGGGGGCAGGCAGAGAGGGAAGGGAGAGGAGACCGGCAGGGAGGGGGGAGAGCAGGGGGACAGGGAGGGTGCAGGGCGGGCAGGGAGGCAGGTGGAGGGCAGCAGGGGGCCAGACAGGGAGGGGAGCAAGGGACCCGGAGGAAGATGGCAGGGGGCAGGCAGGCGGGGGAGGGGGCAGGGAGAGGGAGCAGGGGGCAGGCAGGGGAGCGGGAGGGGGAGGGGGCAGGGAGCAGGCAGAGGGCGTGCTTCTGCCCCCTCAGTCTACGGTGCCGCCTGCAGGCAGCAGCTCCCCGAGGTTCGAGGCGGGCTCCGGCCGGCCTTAGCAGCCCGTTAGTCCCAAGGCGGCCGATCACGCGTGACGACACAGTCGGCTCCGCGCGCCCGTCTCTCCTCACGCAGAAGCCCGCGGTCTACCGCACCCACTGACTTCTGGAACTAACGCTCCGGCCAAAGTGCACCCAGACTCCCGCGGGCGGCGGCCGCCTTCCAGTGCCCCGGCCCCCGGCCATCACGCCGCGGACCCGGGAACGTTCCAGGGGTGCTCCCGGCGGGGCCCTCAGCGTTCTCCCGGCCCCCCGCGGTCGTCCCCGTCGAGCCCTCCCCGCAGCTCACCTGAGCTCAGGTCCAGCCCCCGCGCCTAATGCTGTCCATGGCCCCAGCCGGGTGCCGCCTGCGCACGCGCCGCCCTCCGCCCCCGGGAGAAGCCCAAAAGCTTCTCCTCGGACTTTGCACCGTCCCAGGGCAAGATCTCGGCGGAGCCACCGAGCTGCGGGGATAGAGCGTCGCCGGGGCGGCCCCGCTCTCCCACCTCTCCCCACCTCACGCCTTCTTCCTCCTTCGAGTCACCGAGCGACGACGCCACCTAGGGGAAATGCGAGGCCGTGGCATGCCTTCTCAGCCCCCATTGAAAAACTGCAAAGGATCATAACACGGTCAGTGATAAGTAGGATTTAGAGCTGGTAGGGACCGCGCTTAAAGATTTGCAAAGCGCTGTACAAATATGACCTCATTTTGTCCTCAAGACAACCTTGGGAGGTAAGTGCTGTTATCCTCATTTCTCAGATGAGGAAGCTGAGGCCGACCGAGGACTTACCCAGGGTCACAAGGTTGGTAAGTATCGGAGGCAGAGTCAGAATTTGAGTATTTCTGATTACAGGCACAACACTCGGTGGGTCATCGTTGATGGTCATTGAGCCCAATCCCCTCATTTTACAGGGAGGGAAACTGAGCCCCAGGAAGGCTAAAGTGATTTGCCCAGTCACACAAATTAGCAAAAAGGTCACACAGAATAGCTGAGCTGGAGTTCAAGCCCAAGTCTTCTGACTTCAAAGCCTATGCTCTTTCCAGTCCTCAAAACCCTTAAAAACCAATTGTTGACTGCACTTTGAAAGGTTCGAGTATTTTAACAAGTACAAAAGGTGTTGGCTTTTGTGAACTTTATGGAGAAAATTTTGGAAAACTACACGCTGGAGATAAAAGGGAACTTAGATTCCAGGTCCGGTTAGCTACACTGTGCCTTCATTTTATGAATAAAATCACTGGGGCCGTGAAAACTTAAGAACTTAGATCTCAGGAGTTGAAAAATCTCATCTGACTCCAAATCCCTTGTTGTTTCTACTGAGTTTACTCCGTGCTCATCTCTGCCCCTTGGAAGCCCCAGCTTCCTTCAAGGCTCAGCTTAATTGTTACCTCCTCTAAGGTCTTTCCAGAGTTTCCGGGTTTGTAATGCTCACCAATCCCCCTCCCTTTTATTTTTGTATGTGTTGCTATACATTTTATACCTCTCCTCATCTCCCAGTAGAATGTAAGCTCCTTGAGGGCAGGAACTGTTTCATTTTTGTTCATTTTTCATTCCCAGCACCTCGAAACATAGTTGTTGCTTAATGAATGCTTACTGGATTAGGGTTTTGCTTGGTCACACAGCTAGCAAGTGAAGCAAGATACTAAAACTCAGTTCTATGTGCCCAAATCATAACAGTATATGGCACTTTTAGGTGCTGGAGAAAGGAAAGAAGGAAGAAAGAAAAAGAAAGAAAGAAAGAAAGACAGTCCCTCCTTCCGATGTAGAGAGTAAGCTCCTTGAAGGCAGGGTCTGGTTCTTTTTTTCTTTGTCTTGTTGAAAAGTTCAAGTATTTTAACAAGTACAAAAGGTGTTGAATCGTGTGAATTATATAATAGTTTACTATATTCTACTAGGAAGTGTGGGGAGACCATATATGTACACAGGGTCCACGTCCAGGGCTCCTCCACCCCAGATAACATTACCCTGGCTTGCTCCCTGTTTCCACAATGTAGGTTTATCAACTTCACAGTCAACTTGTAGGTACAGCAAGGAAGCATAATATCTGCAGTAAATCAAGATCGGGCTAAATGTCATAGTAATTTTGTGTATTAAATTTAAAGCTAAGGTAGTTTGGTGTAGAAGAAATAAATAAATTAACCGGTCAACAAATATTATGTGCCAGTGCTGCAAAGACAAAAAAACTGAAGTACCTGCTTTCAAAGAGCTGACATTATATCCAGGGAAAAAAAGTGTGTGTCTGTGTATGTATATATATATTTATGTGTACATATGTATGTATATGTATATTTTTATCTGTACACATACTATATATAGATAATGGATAAATAAATGCAAGGTGGATAGAATATAATATATACTATCCATAATATCAAGTCGTTTTCAAAGAGCCCTAGACTTGGAATCAGAAGGACCTGAATTTGATTCCCTGTTAAGGCAGACCTTTGGCCCAGACCTCTCCGAGCTGGATTCCTCTTCTGCAAAATGAGTAACATGAATACTTGCATTACCCACTGCCTAGGGTTGTAGTGAGGAAAGCGCTAGAGACGTCTAACCTGGGTAAGGACTTAATATTTGGATCTAAGATACAAGATGGTTGCTGGCAGTCCCAAGCTATTAATTTGCAAATCCATTTAAAATTAATCCTTTAATCTGAAGATGCTAATTTTAAAAAGAAAAAAGCAAATTTCCCAGGGGTCTGTGTGTTCTGCCTCGTTTGGGGAGGGAGGGCCAGCTGCTCTGAGCGCGCCCTCGTCAGCCAAAAGCCCAAACCCCCCCTTCCTCGACATCTCAGGGTTCCCCAGGCGCCCAGGCTTAGCCACGGTGGATTTCCCCGGGCCTTCCCGCGCTGGTGGGCGCGAGCCGTTGCTGCGTGTCAGGTACGCGGACCCAGCACATAAAGCCGAGGTCGGCTCTGCGCTCTCCGGGGCGGTGTCTCGCGTTGCCCCTGGCAACCATTGAGCGGCGTCTCGGGCTGAGCTGACCCCCGGTGTGAACAGGAGTAAGCGCCGCCAGGGTTGGTCCGCGGGAGGATCCGGACCAATCGGATGGGAGGGCATTGGAAGGCCGGTAGGGGAGGTTAGAGGTAGGAAGAGGAGAGTAGAGGCAGCAAAGGGGGAGGAGTCGGTAGCGGCTGGAAGCTGGGGAGTCTGTCCGTTGGAGGAAGATGTCTTCCCGAGGACACATTGGGGATCCTGAGGTAAGGAGGAGCCCCAGACGGTGGGAAGAAGGGCCTGCGGGCCGGGAGCAGGTTCCACGTGGTCTTCCGGGGACTTCCGCCGTTGGGTGGACGGGGTCTCCCAGAGAGCCGGAGTGATGCGGCGTGAGGAACCCCGAACCCCGGGGAGGGGAGGGGGTGATGCTGGTACTGGAGAGAGTATACAGGAGAGAGGAAGACGGGGAGGGCAGAGACAGGGAGAGGGCGGCCGGGGCGAGGGAGGGAGGGAGGAGACTCAGTCCAATCCCGCAAGCTTGGGTTGGGAGACAAAGGAAAACGAAGCAGACCCTGCCCTCGAGGAGCTTACGCTCCAGTGTACAGGTGGGGAGGCGGGGCAAGATACACACTGACACCGAGAAGGCTGTGCGGCAGAAAAAAAGAAAAAGAAAGGAAAGGAGAGGATGTCTTTTGCTGGGGCCACTTATCTTCTGATGGGGTTAGGAATGCCTCCAGGTAGAACCGGTGCCGTGTGAGCTGAAGCTGGAAAGGAGCTGGGGCTTTACAAAGGTGGAAGTAAGAAGGGAAGGCGTCCCAGGTAGGGGGAGACAGAAGGTTGGGTACCAGCAGCGGCAGAGAGGAGCGGGTGATGGGAGAACAGCCTGGAGCTTAGAGGCAGGTGATAGGGAGCCAGCGGAGGTGACTGGAGAGAGGAGTGACGTGGGTCACACCTGTGCTTGGCCGTATCCGTTTGGGAGCTGCGTGGGTAAATAGATGCATTAGAGAGAGGGGCTGGAGGCGTCGAGACTGGTTAGGAGGGTTTTTTGCAGAAAAGGTTCTCCAGGGAGGCCAGTGATGAGGGCAGAGTGGAGGATGGGAAGACTTTCTGTTAGAGTTCCTCCAGGTGGAATAGGGGAGACATCACCTAACACCCCAGGCATTGGAAATGATGACAGTCCTGTCCAGAAAACAAAAAGTACTGCTTGCCTTTACCTTTTACATCGGTGACTGAGCACTTTCCTGTTTTCACCACGGTGTGCCAAGCGATTAATTTAGAGCAGGCTGCCTTTAACTTCGTGTGTTAATATGGTTTACCTGAAATGCTTTTGAATGTAATTTTTAATTTTTAAAATGGATCCACTTTTAAATTGGTTCAAAAGCCACTTCCCTTAGTGGATTTTGTCCTAGTATTAGAAGCCTAGGTGAGAAATATTGGAAGATGTGGTAAAATCATGGAAATGTAAATCTGTTTAACTGGATGCAAACTTTCTCCCAAATGAAATTCCATGCTATAAAATTCAGCATTGATGCCATCCATCTTCTTTCTTTACTTTTTTTTTTTTTGGAGGCAATTGGGGTTAAGTAACTTGCCCAGCATCACACAGCTACTAAGTATCAAGTGTCTGAGGCCAGATTTGAACTCACGTCCTCCAGACTCCACGGCCAGTGCACCACGTAGCTGCCCCTGCCATCCATCTTCATTTATGATGTCTCCTTGATTATCCCAGCTGAAAGTGATCTCTTTTGCCCCTGAATCTTACGATTAAGTACTCTAGAGAGGGGAGGCATAAAGCAAATTGTTATTTGAAGTCCCAACGGTGATGGGTTATTAATAACCAGGGTGAGGAGGGAAAATTTCATAAATGAGAGGAGGGAGTAATTGAGTTAGACTTTAAAGGATGGGTAGGAATTCAGTAGATGAAATCTGAGGTGAGGAGTATTACAGGAAGAGAGAGCAGGGTAAATAAGTAAGTGCAGAGATGTCAGAGTACTTTGGGGGCAGAGAGTTGTTGAATTACAGGTATAGTATAGAACGTGTGGGGGTAATAATATGAAATAAGATGGTTATCTTGGAGTAGTATCAAGTTATTGTAGGCCTTGAATCCAAATGAGGCAAAGGAATTTTGATTTTATTTAGTAGGCAATAGGAGCCACTGAAAATTTTTCAGCAGAGGGATAACATGACAGATCTGTGCGTAAGAAAAATTATTCTGGCAGTATTATGAATTTCAAAGAAGGAATTTTGGTTAGATGTGATCTAGGGAAGACTTCATGGAAGTGATATTATTTGAGCTGAACAATTGAGGGATACATAGGATATGCAAAGATGACTGTTTATCTTTCCTGTTAAACTGAAAGTGCTCAAAGGACAAGGGCCATGTCTTTATACATCTTTGGGTCCTCTGTATTTGGGACCCTCAGTAAATATTCATAGAATAACTGACCCTCCTTGGAGTAGTCTTTTCTTAGCCTTCTTGCCTTCCAACCTCAAAGGGCCTTTATATGATTGAGAGAAAACCCTCATTGGAGGGAATTATGAAAAGTATGAACTGTGATAAGTTTATGGGTCATTAGCTGTAATAGAACACAAGTAGTATTTAGATGGTGGTTGGTCAAGAGCAAGAAGTTAAACTGATTACTGTGGGTTAAGTGAGGCTGTGTGATAAAGAGAATAGACAACTGTGACCCTCGGAGTCAGGGAAGACCTGAATTTTCAAGTCCTGCCTTTGACACATATTGGCTATGTGGCTCCAGGGCCAGTAAGTCATGTAACCTCTTAGTATACTAGACAACTCTCTAAGACAACTGTTATCATTAACCTTTTTTGTGTCCTGGGCCCCCTGGGCATTCTGGGGAACCTTTTGGACCCATTCTCAGAGTACTGTTTTTAAATTAATAAAATACAAGGGATTACAAAGGAAACAGGTTATATTCAAATAACAGGTATCAAAATTAAAAAAAAAACAACTTTAGGTTTAAGATCTTAAGTTAAGAACCCCTGCTTCTATAACTTTTAGGTTACAGAGCATTTGGGTATCTGCATCTGTAGAGGGAGCTTCCTCACCAGAATTTCCCTCTTCTAATGAAATCACAGGTCTGGACACATGCAGTAACAGGGAAAGAGAGAAGAAGCCTTCCATTTTAAGGGAAGTGGATGGATTTCATATTAACCCATCGCATAGTTGTTGGCCTATAAAGCTAGACCTTAGTCATTCTCTGTAGTGTCCTCTGCCGTACGTGACTTGCCTGCCCAAAATCTTAGCTGCTATTTCCTAAACATTTGCTTCTCGCCTTTCCTGCTACCCTCATTTTTCCATTAGCCCAATTAATGTGGCTTTTCTTTTCTTACAGTTTCTGACCAAAAGGATTCCACAGAACCCAAAGTATCAGCATGTCAAGACGAGACTTGACACTGGTGAGTAGAGGTTAGAACTTGGAAAAGTTGTGGTCAGATTAGTAAATTGTTTAATGGCAAATAGTTAGCTGAGCAGCTAATTATTGGCAGGAGCTAGTGAATTATAACTGGCACAAGTCACAGTTAGAACTTTCTGACCTAGCCTTTCTGAAGCTATATGCTTGATATTTTTTGTGGGATTGGGATTTCTTATTTTCAAAAGTTACTAATTAAACAAATTATAACCACTTTATTCTCCTGAGTAAAGTTGGAAATAGGAATAGCATCTATATTGGCATTGGAGGGATGGAGAAACTGAGGCACCAAAAAGTTTCATACCATGCTCATTAAGTTAAAGAAAAAATCCCAGGATCTCATCAACTTTTCTGCTTCATATTTAACATATTTCTTCCCTTAAATTACAAACACTGTGGTATATATGTATGTCTTTACTTTTTAATCATTTGAGTGTCTGCTGCTTGAAAATATCCCATGGTGTTAATATATTAACCATCCCATCAAGATGGTTTTTCTGATGGATCAAGGTCACAGTGTACCCTGATACCCACATTACCTTGGATTCTCTCCCAGCAGCCATCCTCTGCTGTGTCTGAGGAAGCACACTCTCATGGAACATAGGCGTTCATTTAAATCTTTTCATCTAGTTTGCCTTTTACTCCTAGTACTCAATTATGTACGCAATTCATAGTTTAAACAGACTTAAGTGTTTTAAATAGGATACGCTACTGCAACATACAGCTTCTGCATTTAACCAAGGAATTCCGTGCTTTGTAAATATTCATCCTCACTAAATCCCTGGTTGATGGAGAGATGAACAACATCCCTGCTTGTAAAGAACTGGAAAATTGACGCCCAGACACTTGAAGTCCCATAGGGAATCTTAGGAAAAGGAGTTAACAAGAATTTCAAGGGCAGAGGAATCCTAGCACCCCAAGAATCCTGACTTCAAGTCCAATATACTAGCCACTAGGCTTGGCTTTCAGTGCTGTTTTCTCCTTACCTGTACTTCTTCTATCACCCAATACTGTCAGCTACTACACTTCTGTCTCCCTATGAACTATGAATGAACTGCACTTCTGAAATAAACCTTTCTGTGAGGTTTGCACCCAAATTAAGAACACTTCATTTACTCTGAGATATGCCAGCAAAATGGAATTCTGTGTAACCAAAATTTTAATGGTTGGGGTTAATTTCAGATATATATTTTTTCTTTACATTTCAATGTCATATATTTTCAGAGTTTTCTTTTTCCTGAAAAAAAGTCTCAGAATTATGATTCCTAGTGGATTTCCATCTCTCCCCCTCAGATCAAGCAGAAGTTTAACCCCATAACAATGTGAATTCTTAATTTTTTTGTAAAAAAGATGCTCATAGTTGAATTTCTTAGTATACATCAAACTGCTACATCCTTCCACATGATGATCTTTCTAATAAGCTATCTTTTAATTAGCTTGATTATGGTTTGGGGGAAGCAGATGTAATTATTTGCTTAAAACTCAAGTTTGGGCTTTTTTTTTAAGTCAAATAAATTGGAGTGTTTTTACTTTAGTTTAAGTTCACTTATTGCTCTGTGAGTTTTGTGCCACACTGAAATGTGGGCTTGGAGTATGCCAGAGTGACCTGGCACTCCTGGTATAAATAGGTTTAATCTATAGGTTTTAGAGGACTCTGCAGTCAGAGCAGTAGAAATAAGCACAAGGCTTAACAAGAATTTCGAAATCCCAAGCTAAATAGATGGGTCTTCGATTTTTTCTTACAAACAGTGGACGATTCAGAGTTAAACTCAAGAGGTTATGAATTCCGTGATGTCAACTCCTGTCTTCAACAAAATTATCTACTCCCGAAATCTTCAAAGACCTCAGTCTTCCTCCTGGGTAAAGATTCCTTTTTTTCCTCTGTATTTCTGAGTCTACAGTTCGCTGGAACTTACTGATTTGTAAACAAAGCTAGAAATCTCAGGTTTATTTTGAACCTCCAATTTTTTTCTTTTTTTCCTGTGTACTTCATAAACCTAAGAGCATATCACTAACTTTACAGGGTGTTATCAGAGCATCATTAATTGGACTCAGTCAGTCCCCAGTGAAATTTCTTATGTGTGTTATTCAATTACCCTTCCAGTGTTCTCATATTTTCTCTTAATTATTTTTCATGGGTTCCTACTCTGACCAGAGCTGCAGCCTCATTATTCACTCACTCATATAGTCTTTAGTTACTTTTTCTAATTTAGAATTTTTCTGACTTTCCAAAATGCTCAATCTCTTGAGTCTTCTGCTTTCTGTTGTATTCTTCATTCAGCACTACTCTTCCTTTATCTCCACACTGTCTTCCTCTTTGTCTAAATATCTGCTAACTGGAGTTGATGAAGGGGAACTACTCTCCCTTTCATGCTTTCTACCCCTCCAAAACAGAATACTTCTTTTCAGAGAAGGGAAGTAGAGGAATGTAGATATGTCTAAGTAACTGGAGTCATGACTTATAAAACATTGCTCAAGTTAGGGCATCACTACAAAATGCTCATTAGATTCATGTTATAGGAAGTAACACAGAAAAAAATCTAATTAAATGAGTTGTGGTGACTAGATCTATCTAATAAATGAGAACCAACCTTGGCTGATGGATTGATGGAGAAACGACAGATTTTTCTGTTGATTTTAGTTTTAAAATTGTGTTATTTGACTTACCTTCCCCTTAGATTGTAAACTTCTTAAATGATGAGCACCAGAAAGGCCACTGGACTGGTCATCAGGATACATTTTAGTCTTGACCTTGGTAGTAACTCACTTTGATTATGATCAAAGTCTCAGTTTCTAAGGTCCCTTTCAGCCCTAAAATGCTGTGATTCTCTGATTTTGTGTTATATTCTGGGGCTACTTTAGAGCCCAGTACAGAATTTAGCATATTAAAAAGTGCTATGAGTGTGTACACAACTTAAAAAACCCAATATGTAAAAATCCAAACTTAGATACCTTGTAACTTATAGTGTGGAATTTTTGTTTGTTTTCTTGCATTACTGAAGGAATTATTGGCTTACTTTAACAATAACAATTTCCATTTATAAAGTACTTTCATGAGAACAATCCTGTGAGGTATAGGTATTGAAAGTATTCTTATCCTTCCCCATTTTATAGATGAGGAAACTGGCTCATAGAGGTTGACTTTGCCCACAATCACACAGCTAGTTTGAGACCCAGAACTTGACTCTAATTCTCCTGACTCCGTGTTCAGGCCTCTTTGAATTATAATACATTGTCTCTGTAGTAAATTTCATTCATTGAACAGATATTCATTCTATCATCAGATATTCAGTTAAATGCTTATTATGCAAGGGGCACTGTACAAGAATTAGATAAGACATTGTCATGAGTCATAAAGTCCAGTAGAGAAGATATGACAGATAAATCAAACTATGAGGAAGTTCATTAGGAAGTACAGAGTGCCATGGGAAGTCTTTCATGGAGGACATGACATTTTAGCTGGACCCTGAAAGATGGACAGAATTCCAAAACATGGAGTGGAGATCAGGGAGGTCATTTTAGTCATAGGAAACTGTCTAAGTGTACAAGTTGGGTAATAGTCAGTTTGCCTGGAAGGTAGTGCCTTTGGAGGGATGGAAACATGGAGGGAGGGATACCATATTGGGGAAAGCTTTGAATTCCAAGCCGAGGAGCTTGTCAAGTAGGCAATAGGGAACCTTCAGAAAGTTGTGAGCAAAGGAATATTATGACTCATCTTTGTAGAAGGAAGATTAATCAAGCATTGATTTATCTGTTTGTTTTGTTTTGTTTAAAGGGGGGGAGGTATGGGACGGCATAGAGGAGGCAGGAAGACCAGTCAGAAGGCTATAGAGTCTAGCTGAGGGTGGCAGTACCATAATAGGGTGATAGCAGTGGGAATAATAGGGTGGACTACATATTTGAAATGTATTACAAAGCCAGAATGTACAAGACTTAATTGTAGGAGGTAAGCTATAGAAAACACCTTTAAAGTTTTGAACAGTTGTGTAACCTGACAGAAATAGCGATGACAGAAGAAGCTTTGTTTTGAGTCCCATTGACTTCATGCTACATCCAGGTGGATATTCCTTAGGCATTTGGAAATGAAAGCCTAGAGCTCTGGAGGGAAGTCCAGCCTAGAGATTGAGATTTGGAAGTCACTTATGTAAAGAGTAGACAGTTGAAGCTTTGAGAGGGAATGAGATTGCCAGAAGAAAGATTGTTGTTGAAAGAGGAGCTAGATGAGGCCAGAATTTTGGGGAGCACCAGCAGTAAAGGGTAGGGAAATGTGCTACCTATTGTGAGCAAAGTGCTGTTGTAGGAGGCACTGGAGGGAATTCAAAGATGAAACATGGTCTCTTCTCTCCAGCAGTTACTGTAGGAAGGGAGATGACAAAAACTGTTATAGGTGTTCAGGAAAGGAAGTGATCACTTCCATCTGGGGAGACTAAGAAAAGTATCAGAAACAGTGAAGTGTGCTCAGGGGTGATAAACAAAACTCTAGCTCGAGGGAAGAGTTTGTCTAGAAGAGCAATAGGAAATTAATTGGAAAGCTAAGTAGGGGCTAGATTGTGGAAACCTTGAATGTCAGGCTGGGCAGGTTTGGGCTTTTTGTAGTAGGCAGTAGTTTTGAGTAGGGGGCTCAATAGGCCCAAAGTGTTATTTCAGGAAGATTAATCTAATGACATTATGAAGAATAGGTGGGTGCAGGGGAGCCAAGAGACCAGAGGGCCAGTTAGGAGGAGGCATCACAGTGGTTTGGGCATGGGGTAAGAAGGGACGAAAGTGGGCAGAACTACTGAAGTATGAGTCATTTGACAAAAACTCAGGCACAATCTTTTAAGAATGCCTCTTTCTCACAAAACAGGGTGTGCAACTGTTAACATAAAATGGGTCCTACTGCCAGTTTCATTAATAGAATGTACTGACCACAGAGCTCTGGAATGAACTGTGAGCTAATGTGATCGGCTAGGCCCAGATCCATCAGCAGAGCCTGAGTGGGGCAGGCTGTCGGGGTGGTATCTCACTTCTTTTCAGGAGGACCAGAGTCATACAGTTAGATTATGTTGGTGTAAGTACTTAACTACTTAACCTCACTGAGCCTCAGTTTCCTTAATTATAAAATACGGATATAATCCCTCACAGAGATCAAATGAAATAGAGCATTTTGTACACCTTTAACCAATGTAAACATCAGCTATTACTCTTATTAAATAGGATAAAGCCAGATTCCTTCCTTAGTCCTACAATTGAAACAACATGCATATGCGCCACCTTCCCTTTTGTTCTGTCGCCTCAGCACTGTTTCTGAGATTCTCAGATTTCTGAGATATCCTTGGGGGAATGCTGAACAGGTTTTGACTGTTTGTCCTAGATTTTGGTTATGGTTCTGCCAGTGTTTTTTTAAGGGCCTTAAAAGACTCCACTTCTCTTCTGGCGAGG
>NW_020954648.1:86023-89239 GCF_900497805.2 Vombatus ursinus | reverse complement strand
TTCTCCCTTGTGTAAAATAAAGAACACTAACCTAACTCACAGAATTGTTGTGAGGTTTCTACAAATGATTGTAAAAATATTTTGTAGAATTTGAAGTGCTATGTAAATGCTCTGTGTAACTTTAACAATGACTTAATAAAAGTAATAAACCTAAGACGATACAGCAGTGGGTATAAAATACTTTGTGTGTGGAAAGTGCTTTATAAGTCATGTCAAGGAAAGCATTACTTTGAATAATAAAGATTGTATGTGATCACATTCACTCTTGTTTTCTTTCTGTTATGTGTCTTGGGGAGCTTAGAGCACAAGGTGGCCCTCATCACTACTAGTAAGGTAATAATGCTTGTCCATAGCTGCCTCACAGACTGTGCATATTTTCAGAATTGTGTGTATGACACTGAACTTTTTTGCAAAGGTGAATTTAGTGGGCCAGATTAGAAACTTAGAGGTTCTGAGTTCTGATCCTGGCTCTGCTGCTTCTATTCATGTGAACCACAGCGAACAGCTTAACCCCTTCCCCTCCTGATGCCTCAGTTTCCCCATTAATGATTTCCTTAATAAAAGAAGCATAAAACTGTAACATTTCACCTCGTGACAGAATAATATAGGATATATAATTACAAATGGCTAAAAATCACCATGTATGGTGCTGTGCAGACAGCCCTAGATGTGGAGTCAGAAGACTTGATTTCAGGACCTGGCCCTGCCTCTTAAACTGCCAACTCTTGTGACTTTGGGAAAGTCATTTAATCTTTCTGGGCCTTGGTTCATTTGTAAAATTAGAGGGTTGGAGAATAGGACCTCTAAGGTCCCAGTTCTAAATCTGTGATCCTGTAAGGAATATTGTCTCTTCCCCTCTTTGTAGGAGTCAGTCTCACTCACCCTTGCCTTCGGTGGGATGGGGATGAGAAGAAGGTTGTCTGGGGACAACTTCTGGATTTCTTTAGAGTATTTTTTTTACAACGTCCCTAGTGTGGAAGACCACAGTTAATTCTAGGACTGTGTTTGGGTGGGGTTCAGGCCTATTCTAGGATGGACTCCTAAATAGACTAGAAACTTCAGGAAACCACTAGAGCTGATAGTGTCTCTAAGGACCTTTGGAGTAGAAATTACTTGGAATCCAGGCCAGACTTTCCAAGGTTGCTCTCAACTAAAACTCCTCCCTCCCCTATAATCTACCCGGCATAGACTGAACCTGCCCTGGGCACCAGGACCCATAGGGTTAGTGTTAACACATGTAGTAAAACTTGATTTTAGGTTGGATTTTATGAAATAACAGTATGAAGTATTAATGATAATTGAAATAGTAGACTATTTTATGTATATGTCTGATGGATCTCCTGAATTTCGGAGCAAGGAGTGTATCTGTGCCTTTGGCCCAAACCTGAAGACTGATTTAGAGGGATTCTTCAGCTGTCTAGTTACTACCATCTTAGAGACATTTATTTTTTCTAAATTTGGCCTGGTTAACCTCCCAAAGGTATGAGTACAAACTGTCCTCAGGTAAACTATATAAAAGGGAAAAAATCAAAAGCTTGTTTTCCTTTCCAGGTGGCCCAATAAGTACTTGCTGAATTGACTTGAAACAGACCCAGTAAAAAAAACATGGCAACATCTGATTGAGAGCAAAGATTCCATCCATTCACTAGAGTGATCCTGGCTGGCCTACTTTTAATATTTGAAAACTTCCCAAGCCATCTTGGCTAGAATTCTCCTCATACTGTAGACCCAAGACTCTTTACAGGGAACTGGATGTGATCCACTGTAGTGGCAAACCTTGTTATTTCCTAGAAAATCCAGTCTTCTGTGGGCTTCCACAAGGCTGTGTGTGGTTCGGGTCACCACACCAGCCTGAATTCTAGAGAAAAGGAGAAAAATATGCAGACCCAGAGGAGGCTTCAGGGAATGCCCACTGGATGGCCGTGCAGACAACACCCTAGGCATTCAAAGGGTGATAATGTCTGGTCCTCCTTTCTGGGCATATATTTCCCCAGAGAATGATTACAGTGGAATAGACAACTTGGACCTGTGACTTCACTGGTATGGAGTATTCCCAAGCGAGGAAACTCCTCTGCTCAAGCAAGTTGGCACTTTCTTTTCAAGTTGGAGTCTTAGTTGCCTTGAGCACTGAGAGGCTTTTAATTGACTTTGCCTGGGGGGTGTCACAGCCAGGATGTGTCAGTGGTGGGACTCAATCCAGCCTGATCTGACTGGCTTCAAGGCCTGTTCTCTGTCGACTATAGCATGCTGCCTCTCTATGGTAGGATGAAAGGAAAAAAATGAACTTTAAATCAGAAAAAAAAAGTAGATAAAATTTGTCTAGGGTAGTGTCTTTAATCTACTGTAGGGAGATAACCCTGGGGACTCTAAATATTCACTAGTTGTGTACCTGTGGCCTAAGCTGTATTTTTTCAGAACATCCCCCTGCCTTTTAATGAATGGAATAGTCCACAAGAAAAAAAAAGTTGTTTACCTAGCTGAGCAAATTTGTCTATGGTCCAAAATTCCAGTGATAGTTGAGAAGACTTAAAACGGTTTTGTTTCTCCCTCCGTTATTTCATTGTATCACTCATCTTCTTCCATTGAAAGTCCTCTAAAACCTTTATTCTCTTTTTGTAGGTAGCAGTATGACTAAATATACTCAGAAACTAGAAGAGATTAAAAAAAGTAAGTATCATTGAAGATCTGGGGAAACTCAGGTTTTTTAGTTGCCATTTACTTTTGAATCCTTACTACCATGGTTCTGTGAATATTCACATATCCAGGGCTTATTGTTAGGTTTGGGGTCTAGGAAATGAGAGTGGGGGGAGGATCTGTGTGTCTGAGGGAGGGAGAGAGAGAAAGGAGAAAGAGCCTAAGACATATGTAGGTATAGAGACTGAAAGAGATACACAAATAGACAAACTAAATTATGGAAACCGAGAGAGAGAGAGAAAGGAGGTCAGGGGGAGAGAGGGAAAGAGATAAAAAATTAGAGAGAAAGAGTAGGTGATGGGGAGGGAGAGAGAGAGGGAAGGGGGGAGAGAAAAGAGACAGATTGGGAATCAGAGGTGCCTGGCAGGGACCCCAGCACCTTGGAAGCTGTTGCAGGGACAAGGGAGCGTGGAGACTTTGTCCATTATGGCCTCTGTGTTACAGTCACTGCTTAATGACCAAGCCACACCTACTAGGTTATTTTGAATCAAACATCAGCCTGTCAAACTGGGGCCTGCCAGC
>NW_020954648.1:85195-86005 GCF_900497805.2 Vombatus ursinus | reverse complement strand
TCTTTTTTTTTTTTTTTTTTTTTTTTTTTTTTTTTTGTCATTCTTTAGGTAGGGGAGTTAAGGTCAAGAAGTAGGTTCTGGGCTGATGGAATGAGCACTAGAATCATGAGGACAGTGTACTGATTACAGAACTGCCTAGAACTGCCTTAGCAGCATGGAGCTAATTGCTTAACTAACTCCTATCTGTTTCTCCAGATTTCAGAGAAGGATAATAATCCTTTATGTGATTTTTTTTTTTAGTATGGCAAACCATAAACTATGACTGAAGTGCTTTGAAATCCTTTAGGGTATTATGTGCTTTTAATTCTATTCTGAGTCTAGTTTTCCTCTGAGAACATGTCCACCTTCTGTTTTTATTATTATTAGGCAAAAGCACGATACTGTCTAGTATATTGAACGGGATTGTAATTTTTCATACTGGGCACAAAGCTCTTATAAAATCTGACACACCAAGATCATAGTTAACACAGAAGGGGGGAAGCTGGGGGGGTAGGCTGTTACTTCCCAACATGGTGTTAGTCATTCCCAGGTGGGAACACTGAAGTGTTTATAACACAGAAGAATAGTCAGCTAAACGAAGAGAGATACCTTGAAAGAAAAGCCCAACTAGCTTATTGATGGCAGTTCCAGACCTGGGCCTGACTAGACTCATCTTCATTCTTTTTTTTTTTTTTGGCTAGGCAGTGGGGTTAAATGACTTGCTCAGGGTCACACAGCTAGTAAGTGTCATATGTCTGAGGCCAGATTTGAACTCAGGTCTTCCTGAATCTAGGGCTGATGCTCTATCCACTGTGCCACCTAGCTGCCCCA
>NW_020954648.1:84539-85154 GCF_900497805.2 Vombatus ursinus | reverse complement strand
TTTTTTTTTTTTTTTTTTTTTTTTTTTTTGGTGAGGCAGTCAGGATTGAGTAACTTGCCCAAGGTCACACAGCTAGTGTCAAGTGTTTGAGGCCGGATTTAAACTCGGGTCCTTCTGACTCCAAGGCCAGAGCTCTATCTACTGCGCCACCTAGCTGCCACCATCTTCATTCTTGATAGAAAAAAATAATTGTATCACAAGAAACTTGTCCAGTCAGGGCAGATTTTCCTCTCGACAAAAACCTCTAGATTTAAAAGTCCTGTTGTTTCTACGCCTTGTGAAGTAACTTCTAGTGACCTGACCAAACCAGGCACTGGATGTGGGCTTGAGAGAAGCTTGACTTGCACCTTCTGCTTTGCATTGTGAAGTGGGAAGCACTTGGGGTCACAGGACCTGGGTTTGAATCCCAACTCTGCTGATTAGTATTCACACAAGTAAACAAACTTCATTGAACCTCAGTTTCCTCCTCTGTGAAAAGAAGGGCTTGGACTTATGACCTCTAAGTTTCCCTCTGCCTCTTGCTCTGTGTTGTATGGATATATACTCTTGTGAGAACTAGCAATAAGGACAACCTGAAAAGTTTTATGTCAAAATCTCCCCCTTCTTCTCTCTCTC
>NW_020954648.1:64124-84499 GCF_900497805.2 Vombatus ursinus | reverse complement strand
TCTCTTTCTCTCTCTCCATAAATACATACACACACATACTATATATATGTGTATATATATACACACACACACACACACACGTATATAAAATATACATAAATATATATGTGTACACACTTATTTTTTTACCAGTACCTTCACTGAAATTTATTGGGTATAGTACAAAATTTTTTGTTATCACTGCATTTTTTCCCCTCTCCTACTTTTTTTTTTGGTATTTTCTTAATATTGATTGCTTTGATTTTTACTTTGCACTTTACTTACACTACGTGGAGGGCAGTCATTTTTATAGTTTTTGTTCACAGCCAACTTTTTCTTTCGGGGCCATTGTTAAGATCAGCATTTAAAAGAATGCCATTAAGAAGAACATCTCGAATGATTAAACTTTTCAATATCTCTTTTACTCACCCTTGTTTCCCTTTGGTCGTGCCTGGTTCAGCTGGTGAGATTTAAAGCAAATTGAACAGTGTCAGTGTTGGCTTGTAGTCCCTCATTCTCGGGTCCATTGGAAGTACTTCACTGTAGACTTTGTGGGGAAGACACTCAAATCCGCAGTGAAACCTTATCTTCATAGGAATTTTTCTAGATTGCTTAAATCCCTGTAAAAAAAAATAACATTTCAATTGTAAGTGTTGTTACAGCATTGTTTCTTTTGTAACAAAATTTTAAATGGAAATTATATCCCCAAATACCTTTGGAACAGAGTACTTGAAGGTACTTCCTTCACTTTTCCTCTTTAGAGTTATGGCATTTCCTTTTAGCAAGACAGGAGGTAAATATCGCCTTGTTCCACACCACTTCGTGCCGATTACCGGACTAGAATTACTTTAAAATCTGTTTTTGGAACTAAGTCTAGGAAGATGTTTCCTTTGCTTTCTTTCCCCTTTTAGAGTTGGAGGTTTTCTTTTGAGTAGAAAGGAAGGAGAATATTACCTGTTTCACAACACTGTGAACTAATCATTTGACTCAGATTACTTGAAATGCCATGTCTTTCTGTTGCAATTCCACCACAAACCTTGTTCTCTTGCTTCCTTTGATTTCAGCCTTCCACTGTGAGTCCAATTTCCCTCTCCTAATAGCCAACTCAAATTGAACACTCCAAGCACAGAAAACGCTTTGTCATCTGAATATACTGTCAGCGGTACCTGGGTAAAATAAGGACTTTGTGTCTATTGGCTATTTATAAAGCCTCTCCTTGATTTCTCATGGATAGATGACACTGGTTGGATGCTGCATGGAACACCCCGGACAATCAATTCCCTGTGCTTCCAGTAACTTGAGAGTAGCAGACTTAGAATGCAAACTTACTTTAAAATCAGAACTTGATATGTTATCTGAAAGTGGGATTATCTGTCTTCAGCACAGAGTTTTGAGAGAAGCCACATTAGCAGCAGGTCCATTTTTAAAGCTGTGGTCGCTCTTGGAAGGACGGACTGTTGGGGCTTTCCAAGTTATAATTTTTTTTTTTAATTTTAAATTCACTGTAAATATTTAAGCTCAATCTAATATCTGAATAATAATGTCAGAAAGTCCAAATGGCGGGTGTCCTTCTAAACCAGAACCAGGTATGTGGCCAGAATGCAATAAATCAATGTGATTATTTTTTTCTAGTACCTTTGACTAGAAGAGTGCAAATGTATTTTTAAAAATTCTCTTTTTCTGAGGCTTATGCCAAACATTGAGGGATGGATGGCAGAGTCTATTTTCTTGATGACAGCAGTCATCATTTCACTTAAAGGAAATTTCCATTTTTTGTCCTTTGCATTTAGGATATGAAGGACAGTAGAAGAAGCATTTCAAAACTATGTTACCATTCCAGAAGAGCATCACTGGTGCTCTGGTGACTTTGACTTTCACTGTAGGTTGATTTCAATACTAAGACTTACCTCATTGATTTTGCAGAGTCAGTGGGAATAAATTAGTAGGATGCTGTGTGTTTGGCAAGCTGGATTTTTTTTTTTTAGAGGCCCAACCTTTTGGACCTATGTTTTGGCAAGAATTAGGAATTTGTTTTTATTCAGGTTGCTACATCAAGAAGGGGCTACACCGTAATTTTTAGCCTGTTATATAGGAAACCAAGTTACAGGAACAGTTGCTCTTTTAGGATGTTTGGGAGCCAGGGAACTCTAGTTTCCAATAAGAAATAACCTTGAGATTTTAGTAGAAATCTGATTATTAATATAATTAATTTCTTGGCTGTTAGCCTTATAACTTTCTATCCAAGGTAGGTATTCTATTTTGCATATTGTTAGAACAAAGCTATCTTCTGACAAAATAGCAGCTTCATCTGTATTAGGTTTTCAGATCATCCCTGGGAAGCATTAGTAATTCCAGGTATATAATCTTAAATAGGTTTAATCCTTCTTTATCAGTAAATGCCATGAATTGATACACCATTTGTGGTCCAGTCAAAAATAGCAGTTGTTCAGCTGACCTTGAGTAATTCTTTAGTCTTGTCTAAGGAGTCGTAATGGCAAATGCAAAAATTCAAAAAAGGGGGAGAATTTAATATTTAGAACTTGTAAGGGTGGCCACAATCATCAGAGAAGACCCAAAGGAGTTTGCTCTGCATCCCACCAACCTAAACTTATGTAGGCTGTGCCGGATTTCCTGTGATTGAGTTTGTGATCTTGAAACTCTGCGTAAAAGGTGCAGCTGATTTGATTTGCTGAAACTACAAACACATAAGCCTTTGAGTTATGACTCGATGAGCTCAAAACTGTCAAGAGACCTCTGAATTTGCATGGGTGCCTCAATTATGGTTCTTAAGTGGGATTAGAGAGAAGAGAAACTACTACCGGCAAAGCACCAATTGCTGCTTTGTAAATAATGCCCATTTATAAATAATACCCTGTCTCATGGACAGAGTTTGTATTCTTAAGATTTTGGCTATTTAATTTTAATTATCCATTCATAAGCTTGTCTTTACTGAGAAGCAATACTCTGTATACCTTGATGGCTGCAAAGAATTGACTTAGCCAGAAAAGGGTAAAATAACATTAAAAAAAATACTTGTTCATGCTTGTTTTTCAGATTATAGATACAAAAAAGATGAGCTTTTCAAGAGACTGAAAGTTACAACTTTTGCCCAGTTGGTGAGTTTGGTTGTCTGTCTTTTGTTGGATTTTAAAACCACTGCTTTGTCCAATGTCATGAAATGAGCTTTCAGATTTGGAATCTAGTGTGTGAGAGTTGGGTTCTTCCATTGACTCTTATTCCATGGCTAGGCTGACTCATTTTTTCATATTGTGTATGTAACTTTATCTTTCCCTTTGGTAGCTTGTGAAGTACAATATCATGCTTCCTACTTTGAAAGTGGCCTTATTCGGAGTTTGAGGTTTTTGTTTTTCTTGTACATTAGAGTTAATAGCTAAAATCTAGGTCTCCAGGTCTGCTCTGGATGCTTTAAAACAGGGGTGTCAAACTTACAGGAACAGGGCCCACCGATTTGTACATATGGATCCCTGTGGACTGCATATTGAATTTGTTTTAAAAATGTGATGTTATCTATGTTTTATTGTATTATTGTTTATCTTGTCAAATAATTCCCAATTATATTTTAATCCAGTTTGTGACCACTTTTTGTTCTTTCTTCTACCATGGTCACAAAATCAAGGACAACAAAGGGAAGGGCCTTCGGAGATCATCTGGCCTATCTTGCTTCAGCAAGACAAATGTCTCAAATCAGAGGTGTTAAACATACCAAGCATGATCCAGACTGGATTAAAACATAATTGGGAATTATTTGTAATAATTATATTTACTGTAATGTCAAGTCTTAATTATATTTACTGAATGCAATCCTGTCATACTATTGCATATAATATTATGTTAGAGTCAGAATACAGAGGTTGATATAGTTTCAAAGTTGCTTATGTGCTGCTTCTATGGAATCCCTTTGCTTGGTCTCTCAAGTTTATTGTGGAATATTTGAATTAATTATGCCAACAAGTCATTCATTAAGTACCAGGCATTGTGCTCAGTCTTAGAGATAAAAAGACAATAATGAAACAGCTCCTACCCTTAAGGAGCTGATACTGTATTGGGAAAACAGCATGTACATGTATGAGTGTATACAAAATATAGGGAAAGATGAGGTCATATTGAAGGAAATCAGGAAAGATTTCATATAGGAGGTGGTGCTCAAGCTGAACCTTGAAGTAGGGTCAGGATACCTTAAGAGGTTAAGGTGAGGAAAGAAGTGCATGTCAGGCATGGGATGAGGGTGGTGGAGAACCCTGGGAAAAGGTTTGGAGGTGGGAGACGGAAGGTTGGGTGAGAAAAATCCAGCTTGCCTGGATCATAGAATGTGTAAAGGGAAGTGATGTACATGTATATAACAAGCCTAGAAAAAGCATGTTGGAGCCATGTTGTGAAGGGCTTTAAAATCCAAACTGAGAAGTTTATATTTGAACCTATATGCAAGAGGAAACTTATTGGGAGCTTATTGGGAGCCACTCAGGAGAGTGGCATGATCAGACCTGTGCATTTAGGGTTCATTCTAGGGTAAGTATTGGAAATATAATAACCATCCCTAGAACCTCGTAAGGGAACAACAAACACTCAGTTAGGACTTAGGATTGGGGCTGAGCCTGAGGATATTGAGAATTTTTTTTTAACAAGAAGGGTGCTTTAATATTAGAGCCTTTCTCCACTGGCTCCAAAAAATAAATTTAACTGTCTAAACAGATGGACTTATCAGTTTCATTCTTCTTCTTCTGCTAGGTCATCCAAGTTGCTTCCTTGTCTGATCAAACGCTAGAAGTGACAGCAGAAGAGATTCAAAGACTAGAAGGTAAAAACAATGGTCCTGGCTCTTAGGGCAACATTTGACTGAAAAGCCCCTATCCAGTGTGATCCCCTGTTGTAGTAACACCATTAGGGATCCTGGGTCAGGGCATGTTTGTTTATAACAGGAGCTCCTCCTACCCTTAGAAAAGTGCTGAATGGTAACTTCACAGTTCTTTCTAAATGCATCTTTAGAAATCTCTGTAACTTTGCACTTTTTTGAGATTTCTACCTTAAAATATTTAGATGTGTTTTAGATATTCTCTCAAATGAAGAGTAAAGAACAAAACCCATCAGTTGTACCCTTATAGATGTGACTTTAGAGAATTATAATCTCATTTCTGTGTCCTGGAGCAGCTATCAGTCAAACGACCGCTTTTTTATTGGGAGAAAGCATTTAGTTGTTAAAGACTGAGGCAGGCCAAAAAGTTCACTATGGGCAGGTTTCCTAGGGAGCCCATAGAGAACACCAGGTTCGTGCCACTTTGTTATTTCCCTGGGAAAGGCTGAAGAGACTCTGAAAAGGGCAGGGATTTGTCTTGGGCAAGTGAGTCTCACTCACTCCAAAAGAATAAAGACTGCTTTATAGCTGAGGTAGGCACTGATGGAGTGTCCTCATGTGGGTGACCCCCCAATTTTAACTCCGGTTACATAAGCAGCCCCAAGTTTGGTTCTAAAACTCAAGGTTGAAATTGTAGCATAAGAACATTGGGGTACCGCTATTTCCTTTTAGGAAATAAAGGTGTCTTTGAAAACAGTGTGTTAGGAAGTAGGAGCCCACGATGTGTGAGTAGTGTTTGGTGTTTCAAAAATACTGACTGAATCCAGGAAGTGCCGTTTCAGCTTGGCCCCTCTGTGGCTGTGAAAGGACAGTTTGGGTGGGTGAGGAACATGCAGATCTCACCTGGCTGTATTGACTCACTTTCATTCTTCTCCATAGATCATAATTCTGCCCTCGCTATTCCTAATGCTGAAGACAAGACCAATGGGAAAGGCAGTCCCACTGAGAAGTCACCCAGCCCCATCCAGTTCATCAGCAATGCAGGAACTGGGGAATTGAGCCGCTCAACGCTGCAGAGGTAGCCACCTCCTCCCCCAGACCCCCCCATCCCACTGCCTTTGGCCACAACTTTTCCATAGCTCCTCTGCTTCCTGCAGCTCATGGGGGCGGGGGGGATGCTGCCTGGGCCTGGACACCCAGCTCTGGCTGCTCCTCCCCTTCCCCCCGAGGCAGGCAGCTGATCAGAATGCGAGGGCAGCCAGCAGCTTTCAGCCCATAAACTCTACAGAGCCGGTGTCTTGTGTACAATATTTGCTTCACAAAGAGGAAAACTCAGTTCTAAGGCTTATTTTCCATTCATTCTAGCAGCTTCTTGGCTTGTCCTTCATAATCTGTCTTAAGGCATGGTAGGTAGAGCCGTGGAGGGTACTGAGCCTAGAGTCAGGAAGACCCAAGTTCCAGTCCAACCTCAGATACTATCTGTGTGACTCTGGGCAAGTCACTTTACCTCTCTCTGCCTTGGTTTTCTTAACTGCAAAATAGGGTAAAAATAGCATTCACCTCATAGGATCAAATGAGATAATATTTTTAAAGCACTTTGCACAGTGCCTGGCACATAGTAGGTGCTTAATACATGCTTATTTCCTTCCTTCTGGCCTTCCTGTGACATGGCAACCTTAAATCTGACCATATATGTCATAAATGGGTGCCATGTGTTTGATGTTGGTTACAAACTCCTATCAGTGGAACAGTGCAAATTCACCCCGATTTTTAGATAAACAGCAAAAACACAGGTCCTAATGATAGTAGATTCTCTGTGTCTTCTTATAATCTTGTTGATATGATCTTCGTTTTCATCTGAGACACTGTGGTGTAGTAGAAAAGAATCCCGGACTAAGAGCCCGAAGACCTCAGTTCTAATCCTGGCTCCGTCCCTTCCTAGCTATGTGACCTTAAACCTTTCCAAATCTGAGCTTCTTCATCTGCAAAATGTGGATCAGAACTTCCTGCCCTGTCTGCCAGTCGCACAGGGTCATTTCAAAAATCACATGAGATAATGTGTGAAAAGGCCATGAAGATTAGCGTTTCCCTGGTGAGAGCTGGTGTTACTGTTCCTAGGTTCCTCCTGCCGCCGTCACAAAGACTGACGTGGACTTGAAGAAGCCGTAATCCTCAGGCTTCGGTGGCAGTATAATATAATCCACTTTCTGTGAATTTTTGTTCTCTTGTGGCTCAACAAAAGATGGACCATATATTTGTTTGAAGGCATAACTACTATATAATCTTTAAGTTTATTGAATTTTGGTGGGAATTCTGGTTCCGTAAGATGAGAAGGGAAATATAGGTAACAGTGACGTTTCTGTGGTTTGGTCCATTGATCTTACTAGTTTGCCTAGGATCATAAAATAATAGATACAGAATTTGAAAAGGACCTCTGATGTCAGGTATAATCCCATTATTTTACAGATGAAGAAACTGAGGCAAGCAGAAGTAAAGTGACTTCCCCAACCAGTTCCTAAACAGCTAGTAAGCACCTGAGCCAGGATTTGACTCTGGGTCTTCCTGATTCTGAGTTCAGCTCTCTAACCACTACACCCCACTGCCTCACCAAAGAAATGATGATCCTTGTCTTTTGTTTCAAAAGAAGTGTATCATTACTTAGCCTTTGCTTCTAGTGGTCAGAAGCTACTGGTGAATCTGGTGCTGACATGAACACTGATTCGTGTTACCTGCAGGATTGATTCAAAGACCATTCAGGGAGATTTTCTTCCCGTGACATAGTGACTTTGTGACTTACCCTAAAAAACCTAATGGAGACATCTTAAATTCTCATCCCAGCTCTTCTGGGATTCACAAGTACCGTACACTTTGGGGTTTCAATTTAAATGAGATGATATTTGTGTAAAATGCTTTGTAAATCCCAACACACTATGTAAATGCTAACTAGTATTTCTTTACTCATGTGGTGAAAAGTAGGAAGGAAGGAAACAAGCATTTATTAAACACTATAGGCCCAGGCACTGTGCTAAGAGCTTTTCACAAACCCTATGAGGTAGGTGCAGTTTTATGATCCCCATTTTATATTTGGGGAAATTGAAGCAGATAGAGGTTAAGTGACTTGCCCAAGGTCACACAGCTAGTGGAACTCAGGTCTTCCTGACCCTAGGCCCAGTGCTGTATCCACTGTGCCACCTTGCTGCCTCTTACATAGAAATATCTGTGGCAGATATTGAGTACTTACATATGACTTGGCTAGACCACACACATAAATATATAGGTACCCCCACATAAATATTTAAGTAAGCTGTTATTATTGTTGTTGTTGTTACTGATATTCACAGTGTGGTTTCTTGTGGTTTGTGAAGATAGGTATTCCTACCACTCCTGCAGGTTTTAATCCCTGTATGCCTGTAGAAATGAGATTTCACCAGTCGCTCTGGTGACCAGCCTCCCGTGAAAGAATCCCTTTGAAAGACTGAGGCTGCTCCTCTCACAAGAGTGAGGAGCAGAGCCCGTTGTCCTTTGCATTCATCCTCTTTCCAGCTTAGCAGGAACCACCGGAGCTCTCGGGCTTCCCTGGCAAACCCTTCCAGAGCCAAGGGTCACCTCTGCACCCTGATGAGGCAAGACCTCAGCAGGAGAGGATGTCACAGAACAAAAAGATAAACACTTCTATACTTTTATTTTTAAAAAATCTTTTCCTTCCCTCTCAACTCCCCTCCTTCTCTGTTTGCTCCTTTCCCCGACCTCTTCAGAGTTCCACTGGAGTAACTGTTCCCCTTTCTTTCTGTGAATGCTGCCCTTGTTGCTGGTGGTAGCATGTGCCCTTCAGTGTCTGTTCCCTCCCATCACGCTGGTCGCATAACATATGTCACCACATCGACGCCCCTTCTTCTTTGTGCTGATATTGAGGCCGGCGGTGGTGAGAGGATGGGTATCTACAGTCTTCTGGGCTGCCACATCCTTTTGCCCCATCTGAGGCATTTCGCATTTGTGTCTCTGTCTGCTTAAGGAGCACCACCCTGGTGGTCACCGGCCTGTTTTTTCCCTTCTCAGCGTCATCAGTGGTGTTGGAGAACTGGACCTAGACAAAGAGTCACTGAAGAAAACAGAGCCCAACTCTAAAGACAAACCTTATCCCGATTGTCCCTTCCTGCTGCTAGATGTCCGAGATAGAGATTCTTACAATCAGTGCCATATTGTTGGAGGTATGAAAGAGAAAGTCACATGGTGACATGGTTCAGGGGATGGATCTGGTTGTTAATGTTAAATCAGTTGTTAAGCCTTGAAATGTCCCTCACTCGGCAATTAAGAAAATCACATCGTGGGAAATTGCACATAAGGAAATTTATGATTCATTTTTCCACATGGTCCAAAGAGGAGCCAATGGGCAGGGAGCCTTTTTTTTTTTTTTTTTTTAGGTTAGGGCACAGCTGAGGAAGTTTCAGAATTTGCTTATCATATCCCTTTCCCTGAAGTGTTTTGGGTCCGTTACTTGCTAATTTGGAGTAGGCATTTTTTTCTATTTCTCATTTTAATTTTAAATTGACTAGGAAGACAGCTGGGTCCAAGCTGTGCTCAGATAAATACTAACTTCCTAAACTTTTTCTCCTTTTTATTACAGCTTACAGTTATCCAATTGCCACCTTGTCTAGAACCATGAACCCTTATTCAAATGATATTCTTGAGTATGTATCCTTCAAAGCCTCTTGAGGATCCAAGTGGTGTATTAGGTGTTATAAGAAGTAATTGTTTTTAATATCAAGCATGTGCTCTGGGAGCTCGGAGGGGTTGCTATTGGTATTGATATAAGAGTTTCAGGTCCTATTTGCTGCTTCTGAGATTGTTGGATCTTCACAAGATACTTTCAGATTATACTATGCCAGATAGAATTATTTTTCCCCCTTTCTAGATTTGTTCAGGGCGAAATCAGGTGGAAATGCCTGCTTCATTGGCGGCCAACTCAGAGTGCTTTTCTCAACAATTTCCCTCAATAAGGCAGAAACAAATGTTTTGAAGGGTGAAACCACCTGCTGTGTTGACAGAGACTGACCTTCACAACCTGTTGTTTTCTTCAAAAACATTTTTTTCTACTCCATAGATATATACTCCCCCATTAGAATGTTAGCTCTTTATAAGAAGGGATTGTTTCGTTCTTTGTACATACATTACCAGGGCCTGGCATAGTGCCTAGCACGTAGCAAATGTTTAATAAATAATTGTTGATTTATTAGTTGATAATAAGAATTATAGGGGCAGCTAGGTGGCGCAGTGGATAGAGTCCTGGCCCTGCAGTCATGAGGACCTGAGTTCAAATCCGGCCTCAGACACTTGACACTTACTAGCTATGTGACCCTGGGCAAGTCACTTAACCCCATTGCCTAGCTAAAAAAAAAAAAAATTTGTAAAACTGATATCTCTGGTCTGCCGAGAGCCAACATTCAGTCCAAGGCATTAAGTGAAGATTGAGCTTCGTGCTAAGGTGGTGAACTTAATTCATTTGAGAAATAGGTAGGAAGCATTTCAGGAAAAGGGTTGAGTCCTCAGTTCCCAGGCCAGCACTTGCTCAGGATGCATCTTGCCCTTTGGACTGTGGACAACAGATAGAGGGCACCAGCCATGGCCTTTACTTGTCTCCTTCCCCTGAGTGATTGCCATGACTCAGTAAATCAGATAGCTGCAGCAAGTGTGTCTTCACAGGAAACAGGTTTTTCTAAATAGGTTCTTAAATAAGTTTTCTAGATACATTTTTTGAGGTGCTCTTGGGTATCTGTATTGTTGACAGTGTCCAAATGTTAAACATTTCCTCTAGTTGAGGAGTCATCCACTCTGGTTTTGAAGAGGTCAATTCAGTTAATTTCTACTTAAAATTAAAAAGTACTCACTAAAGGCTGTAAGAATCTTAACTAATCTGACTCTTAGAAAAATGCCCACGGCAAGATTATCATCCTCTACGATGATGACGAGAGGTTGGCCAGCCAAGCAGCCACCACCATGTGCGAACGAGGATTTGAGAACCTCTTCATGCTCTCTGGAGGTGAGCAGAATGGGGTTTTATTTTGTTTTGTTTTGTTTCTTATTAGGGCCTCAAAACAGCATTTGTACACACCTCCTTGAAAGTCTCCATATTCCCTTTTCCTCTAACCCTGAGAATTGCATTTTCCTACAAGTCTCATTGCTGTGGCTTTGAACCCCAGTGAATAAAAGGGCCAGGGCTGGGGTAGGGCAGATTAGAATTCCTCAGACTGCCAAAAAGAACTTAAGTTGTCTGGTGGTATTTGATTTGATACTTCAACAGTTGAGAAAGATTGCAGGTCTTAACACATTAGCCTCTACCCTGTAATGCACATAGAGGTTCTTCTAGGGATTGACATGGTGCCCTGTGATACCAAGTGCTTTTTTGAATGATCTCTACCCAGGTCTGAAAGTCCTAGCCCAGAAATTCCCCGAGGGACTGATCACTGGGTCATTGCCACCGAACTGCCAGCAAGCACCAACTCCTGGGTCTGCCCGAAAGCGATCCAGCCCCAAAGTGCCGACTCTGTATGCTGAGAACAAGTGGAGATTTACCCCAGAAGATCTAAAAAAGATAGAATATTATCTAGAAGAAGAGCAAGTTCCCCTGGAAACCCCTGGTAAGACCTGTATGTGCATGCATACCCCACACGGTCACATAGCTGGGCTAGGAATGATGTTAAGAAAAATCCAAATCTTCCTCATTCCCTTCATTTTCAGCTTGCTCTTCAGACGGATTGTTTGCTAGAGTAGCTGGGTTCTTCTCACTTTGCTCTTTACGGTACTTCAGGATTGAATATGACTTCATAATGAGAAAGCCTGGTCTCTCCCAGATCATGTCGGTTCTTACAGTATTTGGGGCTGGGCTGGGCTTCAGGACGAGCAGTGTCAGGAAGGTGGAATAGCCCCAGCCTGTCTGCACAGAATCAACCCAGAAATGCGGGCAGAAAGGGCAGGGGATAACGGATGCCTCTTAAAGCGGACTAGGCATCTCCTGAGATCATGGGGGGCCCGTGAGGGCATCTGGTTCAGCTGCTTCACTTGACATGTATCCTCCAGGCAGGGCCTGAGTTGGCTGAAAAGAGACAGAATGGCTTTCTAATGACTCCTTTTTTTGGAGGGTTTTTAACTTCATTTTGCTTCCTCATTAGAGCACTCTCCACACATCCTCCTACTGCCTGCTTTGTGTTCTTTTAGTCTTTCCTTTGTGAGTAGGGAGTGTACGATGGCCACGGAGCACTGATCCTGTGGGTAGGACCTCCCTAGCCCAAGAGTCTATGCAGGACGTTGTACACAGAATCAGGCTTTCAGCTATGGCCTCTTCCTTCTCCTTTCCAGGCCGACTGAGCCGTGGCAACTCCTCTGTGAGGGATCTCAAGGTCACAGGGGGCAGTTCCTCTGGAAGGGATGCCAAGGTTACGAGTGTCCGCAGCAGTCAGAGCCTGTCTTCCGGGAACACGGTCAGCAATCTGAACCCCCGCTCGCTTAGCAGCGGCTACCTTCAGAACAAACCCTGGAAGTAAAGACCTTGTCTAATAAATTATTTCCTGTTCATGGGAACCCCTAAGCACTTCCCAAGTTGGTAATTTTCACAAACTTCTTCAGACGACAGACAGTGACACGTGTAATGGAGACCTCCTCGGAGAGGACTGTTAACAGATGACCCTTGAAAAAAATAGAGATGCGTGACAGGCTCTAGTCCCTTCCCTGCTGTTTACAGAGTATTGAAGTCATCAACTCAGATAGGAAAAGAACTCTCTTTAGTGTCTTTTGTCTTCGGTGTGCTCCAGTCTGTTTATCTGTATCCCTGGTTTCCCCTCATATTGTAAATACTTCATTCACATCTGCTGGTTGGTGACTCCCAACTATATTCTCTTGCCATTTACTGTTCTTGATTTTATGAAGGAATCTTCAACCAAGCTTTCAAGATGACTTCTTTAGGAGTTATCCCAGGAGCTCCTGGTGATTCTTAGAGTACATCCTGCCAGCCACCTCCACACCAGATGTTGACCCGCTTCCTTGCAAGCTACCTTTTCATCACAGGATGCAGGTCCTGCCATGGATCTGGGGGCTGGTGGCTATGGGTATTGATTTGCCCAAACATTTGAGGACATAGTGGAATAGCCCCCTAAAACTCCCTAGGACTTGTCTCTTCATTACATTTTTCTGGAGCGGACGTTGGTGATGATTCTCAGTCATCATAGCACAGAGGAGTTGTTACTGCATGAGAACCCAAATGCTTTATTGGGTTTAAATGGCAGTCTCCTACTAGACTCGTTCATGTTAGTGCAGTAGAAAATAGGGCTGCTTGAAATCATCACCAGCTTCTGGCTGAGGAGGGAAGGGTTATATTTCTTTGTCAGAGTCTCCGGCTCCTTGGTCTTTGCTTGCATCCTATGTGCCCCCTTTTGCATCCTGCTTCCTGCCCCAAATATACAGTATTAGTTGAATTGTATAATCTGTCCAATTTCTCCCTAATTTCTCACTTCCATCGTTGAGCTCTGACTGTGGAGTTATGAGAGTATTGGTTCTGGCTTAGGCTGGAATTTTAATTCAATATTAACTGAATTGCTAGGTAGCTGACTAATCAGTTTTTTTTTAGCCTGTCAAGAAGACTTTGGGGTAAAGGTAAGGGATTCTGAAATGTAATCTTTAGCGTTGATATAGAAATAATTGTCATGGCAATGTGATTTTTCAAAATCCAAATGAAAAATTGTCTTCCTTTCCTTGCTTTGCCTTGACCCTCTGTTTTTTTCTCTTCACAGTAAAGTTCCCCAGGGACACAGCCCTCGAGGGTAAGAGGATCAAATGAACAGTTAGACAGTATTTCAGAGAGGCCTATGAGAAAACAGCTTATCTGAATTAGAATCTGCTAAAATGTCACCCTTTGTTTTCATTTCTTAAATATAGCATTTTCCTGGATTTAGGAATCAGAAAATCTAAGACATTATGAAGAAGGCGGGGTCAAGCCATGCTTGAGAAAATGTTCAAGAATTGTCTTATTAAAATTCAGCCAATATTTTGCTAGAAACTTCTTGCCTAAGACCCTCGATAGGCCTTTCAGCTGATGCCAAAATGCTACAGTGTTTATTTCTTCTTTAAGGCACAGGTAGAAAAAGGCATTTTTTTTTTTAGCCCTACGTACTCTTGAGAAAATTGTCTTACCCAAGCATTGACAAAATTTTCAGCCATTTAACATAATTTTTAAGAAAAAAAAAATCTATTTTGCTGCAGAACAAAACCCTCACTACTCTACCATTTGAGAGTGGCCAGTCAGGAGCTCTCCTTATCTTCCTGCCCACATTTTGAAAGTCAATCAGTGTATTCCTGTCACAGTTTTCCCCTTTGTTCTCATTTGCTCCCATAACCACATGACACTAGATTATTAGAGACTTTATTATCTGTACATATTTTTATAGTAGGTCAACTGAACCTTTTAAGTTTGTTGCATGTTTTAAATTTCGGAGGTATTTGCAGAGTTGAATGTATTTAATAAATATTTTTGCATAGGTGTAATAGTACTCTGGTTCTCTTGGTAGGGCTTTTAAATTAACTGGGCCTCAAAAGATCTGTGCTGATTTTGCACCTTAAATGTTTCTGTCAGACATTCTGAATAAGTTTTCATTTTATGTTCCAGCTGTTTTTAATGTTTTCCCTTTAATAGTTTCTCATTAGCTTATTGGTGTGCTGTATTATTGTTCAATTGATCAATGATATCTGTGTGATTAAGATTATTTGAAGATTAAAGTACAATGCACAGCAATTAAGTTGTTGTTTGGTATTGATATTTTGTAACATACCAGCCTCCCTCGTCCAATATGATGAGACAATTTTTTTTTGTCCTTATTAGACTAATGCAGTGTGAGGGAGTACCTCATATTGTTTAGTGCTTAGAAAGGAATGCTTGCTTAGAGAGGTGAGCCCAGGTTCAATTCTAACCCAGTGTGTTATGGCCCCATCCATTAAGCTGAACTTGGGGCTCTTTAACATGCTCCTTTACTCACTCACTGAGAGCAACCTTAAGCTAATTATTACTTGTCTTAGTGTTTCAATATGCCATGTGGTTAATAGCTGTCATTGCATAGGACTTGAAACTCCATGGATGGAAGTTGCTTTATCAATATTGATTTAAAAAAAGTAGTGGTACTTTACTACTACTACTACTACTTGTTTTTCTTCTTTTTCTTCTTCTCCTTTTTCTCCTTCTCATTTGTCTTCTTTGTCTTTGTCTTTGTCTTTGTCTTCTTCTTCTTTGTATTTTGTTTTTTAACAAAAGCCATACCTGGAGTTATTTTGTTTTTGTTTTTGTTTTGGTTTTTTTAGCCAAAAAAGTCACACCTAAAAAGTCACAATCAGAGTAGGAATAAATAAGAATAAAAAGAAAACAAATATATTTATTCAACAGGTGTTCAGCGTTTGTTTCCATGGTGCTATTTTAGACCAAACTGAAATCCTCAAGTCTGTTTAGGCTACCAGAAGAAAAACTCGAAAACCCCCACACCCTTTTCCTTTCTCTGGGAGGTACATCCCACTGTGGGCTGGTAATGAACTCAATCCTTGACTAGGAAGAATGGCGTAGATGGGTTTCCTCTTCCTGCTTCCTGATAATTTGGGTGGCAGGTATGGCTTTTTATTATGATCTGTTTGACCTCTTCAGAAAAGTTCATTTCTATTCATCTAGATTAAAATCCATTGCAAACTCTACACTATTTTGAGGGCTCAGGTTGTTTAGAATAGACTTTTCAACTAATGAAATGTTCCCGAAAGTTTTAATGTGTGTTTATTTTCTTCAAAATGCTGTCAAGGATGTAACTGCGATAGTTGTTTTTGAAGAAACACCAGAAACATGTCAGTTATAACTTGTTGGTTTAAGTATGTGGACAGTTTGAGTGCTTATATGGAATGCAATTAATTTTTTAATTAATGGATATGTTTTTAACATGAAGACAATAGAATAGCACACTATGCTTCAGAACTATCAACTGAAATGAATCTGAATAGCAACATTGCCCTGGTGTTATAGTAAATATTGAAAAAAAAATATTGCAGTGCCCACAGTATGCTGTTCAGTTTTAACGTAGAATGTGTAATGACAAAAACTTATCTGCCTCTAATTTAGCCTGTGCTTGCCAAATGTGAATTGCACGGTACTGGCATGATTATGACTTCATAATGATAAAATGTCAAAATATCTCTCTTTTTTTCCTCCTGAATTAAGAGTGTAAGCACTATGAACAGGACTTTATCTTTTGTACCTCTTGTTAGCCCCATGCCTAGTCTACTGTTTAAAACATAAGCACTTAGTAAATACTGATTTATGCAGCTAGATGACTCATTGGATAGAGCTTGAGGGCCTGGAGTCAGAACGACCCAAGTTCAGATCCAGCCTCAGATACTTATAAGCTATATGACTCCAGACAAGTCACTTAACCTCTATTTGCCTTAATTCACTGGGGAAGGAAATGACAAACCACTCAGTATCTTTTCCAAGAAACCCCAAGGAAAGTACAGGCATGATATTGCCCACTAGGTCACAAAGAGTCACATATGACTGAACAACAACAGTGAAATACTATTAACTGACCAGCCAATTAAGTGGTCACAAGTGAACACAAATGGGCCTTCCACTAAGGATCATGTTTTCTGCATGGTTCTGCTACCCTCAAGGGGCAAGGGCCATACTTCTGCCATGGTACCATACTCGCTGAGCAGCTAGGCAGCACTTTATAACATGTATGTCATGTTTGAACCAGTGCATCGTGATGTGACGACCACCGTACAATGATGATGGTAGGTGATGGGCCTTGGTTGCCCCTTACACTTTGGGAGGAAATACATTAATGACCCCTGAGATCTTCAGATACCCTGAGGAGAGGCTATTTGATGCCTTCAGTATCCCCCTGGATGTCTTAACACTCTTCTTTACTCTTTGTTTTTCCTTAAGACCTCTGAGCCTAGCAGACTGTAAACATCTCAGACAGAAAATATTTTTTTCTTCTTTTTAAGATCCCCAGGTAAGAGAGACCACATCCTTCCTTGATGGAACTGACCACGTTGTTGACAAAGGCACCTGCCTTCAAACCTTAGCTCCTTGCTTACGTCCCATCCCCATTCTTGGTCCCAGCCCATCTGTGGTACTAGCACACAGACAAAAAGGCAGACATCATCTCAAAACATTTGTACAACAGAAAATCCCTTTTCAACCACGCATGATGACCAATGTCTCAGAGGATAAGGTGCTCCAAGTGCTTTTGAGGTATAAAAAGAGTATATTGGTCACCTACTAAAATATGACTTAAAAATGAAAATTGCTGTCTTTTAACTGGATAATAGGGGGAAAAATTAAGTTGTTCTTTTTAATAGGCCAAACTGTCACCGCAATAAACCATCACAACTCCATCTATGTTTGCTCTTTTCTTTTCTGGAATCAGTATTGTAACCTCAAAGAACTTCCTTGACTGCAGGATGCAAAATGGCGGGTGACCATGGGCTGGGGTTTCTGTGGAGACAGAGAGAGGCAAACAAATTGCTGTGAGCCAAATCCATGTTAACACACAAATGCCACAAAAGCATGATTTGATTAACTTTGTGAAACATGTAGCTTGGGTGGTGAACAGAAGACTTTCAGTCTCCTCTCAGTTCATTTGTAATTGGCAGGCTGTGTCTGTGGGGATGGATCTAGGCAGTGCCCACAGCACAAGCTGCCAAATGGATAATCCCTTGAAAGTTTTGAAGAAGGGCCTATTGCCTGCCCTGTGAAAGCTGCGATTGTTTAAGAGTCCATTGGTCCCCTGAGAGCTATAGTGGTGCAGTGGATAGAGAGCTGAACTTGGAGTCACCATCAAACATACAGACAAGGCTTGAATAAAATAAAAATGAATTAATTTATGCCCCAGGCAACTGTATTGAAAATCATGCTTGACGCTTTAGAGATAGGAAAAGGAAACTCTTTGAAACTCTTGGAGTTTCAAAATAAAAATATTCCCGTAATTCCTATCGCAATATACAAAGAACTTTGCCCATAGCAATCCTGTGAGGTAGGTAGTACAAATATTATTAATCTTGTTATATAGATGAGAAAACTCAGACCAGGAGAGGTTAACTGACTTGTCCACAATCCCACAGCTAGTGTTAGAGTAGTAAACTAACATTTACTAAGCACAAACTATGTGTCTACAATGAACTTAAGTGCTAGAATGGAAAGGCAAAAATATTGTCCTGTCCTCAAGCAGTTCATATTCTGGAGGGGAGACAACGTATAAATTAATGACATTATGTGTGTATATGTATGTGTGTACATGTGTATACACGTATATACATGTGTGTTATATAAATATACACACCATGTAAATAGAACTCTGCTTTTGAACCCAGATATCTTAACTTCCAAGAACAACGTTAGCTTATTACATAATTCTGCCTTTTGCATAGCCGCTGTGGGAAAGGAAAAGAGATCTCGTCTGACCAATCATTTGCACCAGGCTGTTCCTCAAACCATTACAAGAAGCTAAGAAATGATGGGAGGGCACTAGAGAATGAACATAAGCACATGGAATACCCAAAGTGAACTCACTAATCAAATCTGTAAAAAGGTCTCATGTAAAATTCAACTGCAGCTGGAAAAGACAAGGAAGGCATCAGGACCTGTAATCTCCAAATTGGAAATATTACCATCTCCACAATGACTGTCCCACTTTCAGTTCTCGTCACAGACTCTTAAGGAACGAAAGGGACCTCAGAGTCCACAGTCAAACCTATTATTGACTATTAATACCCTTGTAGCCAGGAGTGTGGCTACATGCCCCGCTTGGAATGAAATGCAAAAGGGGAAGGCGGTTGGAGATACTTCTTCAGCATAGTTAGCCAAAGCTGGTGGACCTGTGGGGCAAACGTGATACAGAATACACATCCTTGCTCCTCGGTCACTAGGGGTGAAAGAATTTGGAGGGATGCAATTTCAACCAGGGCTGAATCTATCCCTCTATCGCTGTTGGCGTTAGATGTATGACAGGTGGGCATCAGTTTCTGGGAACGCTTGATCTGCATCCTGTTCCAGAAAATAGCAAATTGAAAACAAGACGCTGAACCTCCTCTCCAGGTTAGCTCTTGGCTTCAGATTGGGAGACAAGAAAGAGACAGACTATAGCCAAAAGGGAGTTTATTCCTTTGGAAGGGGCCGAGTCTGGAGACCAAATGGAATGTATAGTCTTGTGTTGCATGAGATCAAGCTTTTACTTTTACTGCCCTCTTATTTAATCCAGTTAAATTGCTTACTAAGATAGTGACCTTTGCTTAGAGGCCCTTGATTGACACCACACCATGAAGGGAGGGCACAGTGGTGGCATGGAACATGAGCCAAGGGACTGGTTGACATACATTCCTCTAGATTATGCAAGAGCCCAGAGAATGTAACGTAGGAAGTAGAAGTCAATGAGTGATTGACAGTATACTCCCAAGTCTTTCAGGCTGCTTTATAGGACCAGTAGGTACTCCCACAGTGCCACCTAGTGATTGTATAGCTGTAAATTCTCCACAGTGCAAAATATGAAAAAATCAAAAGGAAAGCTACCCCACTCCAAACTTCCGCCTTCAAATTAACATGGCTTGACTAAAGTCAAAGAAATTTAAAGTTAAATAGGAACTATTTTTTTTTTATTTTGACTAATGTGTTTAAGAAGAAATAATGCAAAGCAATGAGCATTTATCAAATGCTTACTACATGCTAGGCACTGTTCTAAGTGCTGAAGGTACAAGCAAAAAGACAGTTCTTGCCCTCAAGGAACTTATATTACTAATGGGGAAAAAACAAAACACAAAAAGCATCTATTAAAGGTAGTGGGGGCAAACCAGGCAGACTATCACTTAGTCTGCTTATACACAAGACTTCTCGTTGTTCAATTCTCTCAGTCATCTCTGACTCTTCATGACCCCTTTTGGGGTTTTCTTGGCAAAGATATTGGACTGATTTGCCATTTCCTTTTCTAGTTCATTTTACAGATGAGGAAACTGAGGCCAATGGAGTTAAGTAATTTGCCCAGGATCACACAGCTAGTAAGTGTCCAAGCTAACATTTTAACTCAAGAATTCATGACTCCAGGTCAGGTCAACTCTATCCACTTTAACCACCGAGACAAATTCCATTGTACCTTGGAGTTAGGGGAACAAACTAGGGTTGGAGAAGGAGATTTCATAGGACTGCAAGATCAGGAATAAAGACAAGAATTAGGGTGAACTGGATTGAAAAGAGAGGTTAGATTGAGGCAAATGTCAGAAAAAGAGAAAGAAAGAGAGAGAGAGAAAGGAAGAAAGGAAAGAAAGAAAAAAGGAAGAAAAGGAAAGAAAGAGAAATCAAGGAAGAAAGAAATCAAGAAAGATCCTGAAAGTATGATAGTAAGAACTCTCTAGGGCCCTGGGCTCTGGCACGGAGATCTTTGCCCACCATGAAGCTTTACCTATGTCCCTTGACATTCTGTATCTCAAGGGTCTAAATATCCCATCTCCTAGTAACAGCAGAATTTCTCATTAGCCACAGGCTCTGANNNAAAAAAAAAAAAAAAAAAAAAAAAAAAAA
>NW_020954648.1:52174-59086 GCF_900497805.2 Vombatus ursinus | reverse complement strand
CACACACACACACACACACACACACACACACACACACACACTGGTCATAAAAGGAAGAAGTCTAAAGATCTCCTGAGGACACATGGGGACTACAGCATTAGAGATGGGGAAGACGAAGAATGACTATAGAATAATCTCATGACTGGTGGAGAACCCGGCTCAGCATCCAGTGAGGAGCGTGGCACTAGGTGGAGGCACCCTCCCAAATGAACCAGCCACCTAGGCAGTGCCAGCCAGAGGCACAGTTCCCTTGCATTCCCCTCGTCTGCTTTCTTCAGCTCTCTGCTGTTCTCTGTGGGCAGACTGTAAGACTGGCAGGCAGACCCACAATGGAGCGTTTAGAAGACACTCAATATTCCATTAGCCCGGCTCTTTCCTCCCCACCAACAAGGCCGTGTGAAGCAATCTCACCCTGAGCTTGAAGGTCGCCTCGACCCCTTGCTTTGGAACCTACAATATGGTACCCAATGTCTTTCATTCCCCAACTAGAAAATGAGCTACCACACCAGGCTAGTGAGGAATCATGGATGTAACAGGAGGGAAAAGTAACACATGCGTGTGCCTTATTTTCAGCACACGCGGCATATAAAAATCAAGATTATAAAGAAGACAATTAACTATTCCTTTGAACAGGTTGGTGAGGGCTGGAGTGGGGACTGGGCAGAGGATTGAACGTACCAGCTCGGGCTGATGGGCAGCCTGGGTAGTGGTGTATCCATAAGGATAGAGGAGGAGTTGAGAGTAGCTATGGATGGAAATGAAAGCCTTGATGTTCCCATGGCTATTCACAAAGTCTACGATGGACTTGACCTCCACCTCTGAGTTGGCAAACTTGCCGTGGTAAGTCTCTGAACAGGGGTTGCTGCTGGCTCCAGACACTGTAGGAAACAAGACAAGGTTTAGTATTTTCAAAACCAGAGTCAGTAGCTTCTCTTAGTCCATCTTTTTATTTTGTGTGTGTGTGTGTGTGTTTGGGGCCCAAGGAAAAATGGAAAGGAGTGAGATGAGAACCACCCACACAGAGACAGGGAGGGTTCAGAGTGGCAGATGTGAGGCATCGGGAGGGTAGAGACTAATGCTTAAGTTCTAGGTCCAGCACAGCCTGAGTTGGAAAGGGAACACAGAGATTACTGATGAACCCCTCTCTAGTGATGCTAGGTTGGGAGGTTAGGGGGCACTGATTGATATGAAAAAAGAGCATCAATAAAAACCTGTTTTTAAAATACTAAAAAACAAAAACCAAAAGAAGGGCAGAACAGCAATTTTGTTACTATCTTGTAAAGAGAGAGAGAGAATAGAGTGCTGGGCCTAGAGTCAGGAAGATTTGAGGTCAAATATAGCCTCAGAGATATACTAGCTTGGGCAAGTCTTTTAACCTCTATTTGCCTCGGTTTCCTCATCTGCAAGATGGGGTTCATAATAGCACTCACCTGCCATGATGATATTTGTCAAGTGCTTAGCACGGTGCCTGGCACATGGTAGATGCCATATAAATGCTATAGATGGATAAGGGATTTGTTGAGGATTAAGCTAGAATAGCCCTAAACACATCCTTCTCATCATACATCACTCCATTTCTTGGGATTTACTTGTTCAGACTGGGGGCAGTCCTCAGCATCTTTCCTTGAGGAGCAATCCCAGGCTTCAGGAGGTTCGGTTGACCTCCCAACACCCCTCCCCACTCACAAGGGAGTGCTGATTCCACTGCACAAGGTTTGTTCTGTCCCATAAGACTGAACAATGGATCTGGAGTCAGTTTCTAAACCTTCCTCTGTCACTCACTATAACCTTGGGCAAATTACTTAACTGAGCCTCAGTTTCCTTTTTTGTAAAATGAAGGGTTGGACCAGAACAGGGCTTCTTTTTTTTTTCCTTTTGGCTAGGTAATGGGGTTAAGTGACTTGCCCAGGGTCACATAGCTAGTAAGTGTTATGTGTCTGAGGCTGGATTTGAACTCAAGTCCTCCTGAATCCAGGGCCAGTGCTCTATCCACTGCGCCACCTAGGGGTCCCCAGAACAGGGCTTCTTAACCCAGCCTCAATGAACTTTTTTTTTTTTTAGGCCATTGGGGTTAAGTGACTTGCCCAGGGTCACACAGCTAGTGTCTGAGGCCAGATTTGAACTCAGGTCCTCCTGACTCCAGAACCAGTGCCATATCTATCTAACTAGAAGCCCCGCCATTAACTTTAAAAAAAATTTTTTAATAACTGCATTTCAATGTAATTTGTATCCTTTATCATCCTATACATTTTATCTTATGCACTTAAAAACATTATTCTGAGGAGGGTTCCATAGGCTACACCTAATAGCCGAAAGAATTCGTGTCATTAAAAAAAAGATTAAGAACATGATCTAGAACCTTAGACTGCCCCTAGGATGCTGGACCCTGAGAGATGAGCCTTGCTTTATCTTGCCCAGGACCTGACCCCCATGTTACTTCTCAGCCATCTCCATATCATGCTACTAGACGGTCCCCTCAGTCCCCTTTGTGGATGGTCCTCCATTGGAATATAGACTCCTTGAGGGCAGGGACCACATTGTTTCTTGTATTTTGTCACCAGCTTTAGCACATGGTAAGAACTTAACCAAGAACGTGGCCTTCAAGGCCCCCTCCAGCTTTAAATCTGTGCTCTTTACCTGACTCATAGCAACCCTCTTTTTCCTTTAAGATACCACTCAAGTACTATCTTCTGCAGGAAGCCTCTCCTTATCTCCCCAACATCAAGCCCCCTTCTTTTTTTTTAAGCCCCTTCCTTCTTAAATTACCTTGTATTTAACTATTTTTTAATGTACTTATATAGGGCAGGTAGGTGGTACAGTAGATACAGTGCTAAGCCTGGAGTCAGGAAGACCTGAGTTCAAATCCAGACTCAGTTACTTATTAGCTGTGTGACCCTGGGCAAGTCACTTAATCCTGATGGCCTTAGTTTCCTCAAATGTAAAATGAGCTAGCGAAGGAAATGGCAAACCACTCCAGTCTCTTTGCCAAGAGACCCCCAAAAAGGGGTCACGAAGAGTTGAACAGCAACAAATGTATTTATGAACTTTATGTTTGTACTGTATATATTTTATTTGTGCTTGTCACCCCTGTTAGAATATAAGTTTCCTCTGAGTAGAGATTATTTCATTTTCTTTGTACTTGTATCTCCAGCCCCTAGCACCATACCTGGCCTACAATAGTCACTTAAGAAATTCTTGTTGATTGATTCATTGATCCCACCCTGGGAGCCTTATCTTGTCTTACGTCCAAAGCCAGCATCCCAGTTCCTGTTGGGGTCCACACCAACACAGCTGGATCCAGCACTAATGGACCTGGTCTTACGCCACAATCGGTTCTGGAACGAGGAAGGGAAAATCAATCAACCAACAAAGATACACCTAAGGTGCCCAGGACTGGGCTGGTTAACACGGCCCCTGATCTTGATGAGTTTATAATCAGGAATCAACAAACTGGCTAGGGAGCAGAATTAATCTAGGTCAAACCATTAGATAACAATTTCGAGTTCAGTCATGTGAGACTGACTATAAAGGAGGAAAGGAGGGAGATCCCATTGGTCCAAAGTCATTAGGGAGGGCTTTGTGCAGTAGGCGGGATTTGAAAATGAGCATGAAGAGCCCTTTAATTTGGGCTCTATCCAGGAAATGAGAATACTGTCACTTAGTGCAGCAGGGAGAAGGGTGGGGAGGTAGGGATTAATCCAGTATATTCAGTAATTAAGAAAGATGGGTTTGTAGTAGAGAGCAAGCTGACGTCGGACGGGCAGAAAGTAAAGAAAACATAGGGTTATCCTCTTGTGACTGGACCAGCAACTGTAGGAGATGTCCAAATAAGGCAAGGACTCACCAGTCCACCCTTTGTCTCCATGGATTGGTAGACCCTACGTGGATGGCTCAGTTTGTCGGCTCATGAGGCTATCCTTTTCCCAGGGACCATGGAACTGAAACCTAGCTAGGAGAGCCCTCCTAGAAGCCTAGGAACGTGGGGCAAGGGAAAGGCACTATACCGAGGAGTGGGTAAAGGCAAAACCATCAGGGTTGGTGACAATCTCTAGGAAGATGTCCAGAGAATCCAGGATGGCAGTGAGCTTCTCATCTTGGCCATAGTCATCAGTGATCTAGGTGAAAGAGGGATAAAATAAGAAACACAAAGAGGCTGGTATCCTAGGAAGAAAAATTAGCTTCCCTCAACTTTCCTCTCCAAACAAAGGGAGAAGTGGGAGACTGAGAGGAGTCAGCTTCACCCCTTGGCCTGTGACTCAGACTAACAAGGCCCAGGTTCTTGAGACCAATAGTACCCAATTTTGCCCGGCCCCTCCAAAGTCATGGGAAGTAATGGCCCCAGCAGGAGTGGAATCTTGGGTGAGCAGAGTAAGGACCTGAAGGCACTCTCCTGGAGCATAAAGCCTGCAGGTCGCCCCAGGACCATATTCCTTCCTCCCAGTTCAGACGGTGAATGGATTCCTCTTCCCTCTAAATCCGATCCCCAGGTCTTACCTTCTTAGCAAACCAAACTCCACTGGCCTGGGTAACCCATTCCCGGGAATGGATGCCAGTGTCGATCCAGATGGCAGGGCGATTGCTTCCCCCAGTACTGAACTGGAGAAGAAAGAGAGGGATAAAGTTCAGTACAGTCTCTCAACTGATTACCTTCCTCAGCAGATCTGTGTTCTGAGCTTCAAGTCTCATTTTCTCTACAGGAAAAAGTCTGATACTAGAAACTTCCCCACACTCAGTTGTCTCTCTCCTGCCCTATTCTCTTAAGATGTGAGGCATAATGAGGTGCCTACAGAGCCCATGCCAATCATCCAGGGCTAGGAAGCTTTCCTCTCCCCCACCAAATATCCTGGCATTCTGAAGGGAGGGCTGGGACTGGGTACCAGGCCTGATGATAACAGCAATCCCAGAATCTCAAAGTCAGAAATGCATCCAGGGCTCAACCTACTCCAGCCCAGCCCAGGCCTCCACAGCACCAATAACAAGGGTTTGTTATCCAACCTCCTCCTGAGGAGCTTCAGGCGGAGGGATCCTCTCTAGGCAGCCCCTTTTCACTTTGACCATTCAAATTGTTAGGAAGGCTTTCCATATCTCAAGCCTAAATCTATGTGGTTCTGCCTTCTGGAGCCAAGCAAAATAATTTCAGGCTCTCTATTCCTCGGGGTGGCCCTTCAAATACTTGAAGTCAGTGATTACATCCTAACTCATCCCTGCCAGCACACTCTGCGTGTCTGTCTTCTTCATGCAGGGGGAAGCATGACGAGAAGCATCATTATTGCCTCACGGACCAAGTGGTCTCCATCAAGAAGTCTTGAAATGACATCTGACCCTTTTCTCTGAATCAGTCATGAAACCTTAACAAAGACAGGAGATAAGGAGCTATGGAGGTTTTCCTTTAGCCACCACTGAGGTTGAAGGGACAGATGAGTTAAAACTTGGGATAAGGAGAAAAAAATAAAAAATTTAAAAAAACTTGGGATGAGGGAGGCATCCCTGCTGCAGACAACCCCTAAAGAGATGGAATCTACTCTACAATTTAGAGCTCCTTTCTCAGGAGGAGCTGGTTTAGATTGGAAACTTGGGCCTGCCCCAGAGCAGATGTTGTGGTTTTCTATCATCACAAGATTTCTCACATCTGACCCCTTCTCGCTACCCATACAGCTACCACCTTAAATCAAGCCCTCATCACCTCTCCCCTAGATATTATTATAGAGCAAACCTCCTATTTGCTCTTCCTGCCTTGAATGAGTCTTTCCCCATGTCAGTCTATCCTATACATTACTGCCAAAATAATAAGAGCAAATCTCACCATGTGAGCTTGTTTTTGAAGCCTCTAAACTCAACCAATTCTGTTGACTTCCTATTGTCTCTAGGATGAAATATAAACTCCACTGTTTAACTTTTAAACCCCTATGTAACCTGGCCCTAAATTATATTTCCCACCTCATTAGACATTATTCCTCTTCCCACACCCTGTGATCCTGCCAAAGTGGCTTCTCTACTCTACTCTCTACCTCCATCTCTGTGACTTTACACTGACTGTCCCCCATGCCTAGGTACTCTTTCCTTCTCTCTGCCTCATAGAGTTCTTCTCTTCCTTTAAAATGCTAGTCAAGCACCATCTTCTGCACAAAGCCTTGCCTGATTCCCCCCACCTGCTAGAACCTTCCCTCCCAAACTCCCTTGCTTAACACTGTTTGAGTTCAGGTGTGTTCAAAATACTATCTTTGAAAATCATTATTTTATTTTTTTTATACCCTCTAAATTTTTGTGTCCTGAGACAAAACTCATGCTGTCCTGTCCGTGTTATGGCTCTGTACAGATTTCTAAATCCCCTGTGGGAAGTATGGAAGCAATAGACTTCATCTGAACCCAAGATATTCTATAAGAAAAATATCAACCTGGAAATATCTGAGTCACCTGTGGGACTGGGTCCATTTGTATGGCTATATGCACATATGCATGATGAAGTCCGTAAGACTAAGAATACGTAAATGTTCTTGGGCATGAATGGATACACCGATGTGTGTGGTAGTGGTTATGGTTGTACCTGGGGCGGGGGCAGGAGGGGAGGAGACACTAAGGGTACATGGATGTCTAGGCTTCTGGTACCTTCAGAACATTGAGGGGGCGGCCCTCGTAGCTGTTGCCAATTTGAATCTTACTGACAAGGTTTGGGTTCTCAGCCACCAGCAGATCAATAAATTCGTTGATCTGTAAACAAGGGCATAGAAAAGAGAGTGAGCATGCTTTGAGATTCTTAAGACACTTTAGCTGCCTTATTTCATGAGATCCCTCTGAGGCAGGTGCTGTTATTATCCCCATTTTACCGATGAGGAAACTGAGGCTCAAGAAGGTTAATTTACTTGTCCATGGTTGCACACTTTTAACTGTGTAAAGCAGGATTTGAGCCCTTTG
>NW_020954648.1:47877-52147 GCF_900497805.2 Vombatus ursinus | reverse complement strand
AGGTCTTTCTGCTGGCAGAATCCAGCATTCTTTCAACTATACTAAGAGACCAATTTCTCAGGTTTAGGACATCATCTGAGAGCATCTCTGGAGTGCCTTGTACAACAGGAGAAGGGTACTATTTTGTGTCCAAGGTATCAGTCAGTGGCACATACCCAGGGGTTGAGGCTGTCTCTCAGAAGCCCTTACCTCTGCCAGGGTGTGGTAAGCGGCGTAATTGAAGGTGTCTGTGGAGCGTGCCCTCGACCGGAAGGCAAACATCTCTTTCTCTTCCTCGTCCAGCAGCAGCTGGAAAGTTGGAGGAGGAGACAATTGTTAAGAAAGAGTCTACTCCCCAATCTCCCCACTATTCCTCTTATCTCCTTGGAAACAGATGCTAAAAGCAGGACTGGGTAATTCTGGCTCAACAAAAGAACTGAGCTGATCCACACATGGGTGAAGCAGGTAGTCATCTAGATGGTAGAATTTGATGCCCACTGGTCATCCAAATATCTCACAATCCCCTGGTCTGCCATGGTACCACCTTCCCATCCTATTGTTAGACATTTCCAGCATTGTTAGACATTTCATATGTAGGTGAAGAAACACAAGTATTTGCAGAAGGCCTTTGTTGAATGGTACATATCTGACCCCCCCAAGGAGTGGTCCCTGTACTTGGCAAGGGTTGATCAGATTAGCTTGTTAGAAAATTGGGTTTGAGAGTAGGAACATGTCAATGGATAAATGGAAGGGCATGCACGGGAGTAGGACAATAGAGTATTTGGGAGAGGGTGACTGAGGGTAATTGAAGGACAAAAGATAGCCCAAAGATAAAATTTTCTTCCTTTCCCACTTATTTGGGGTTCAGGGATTGGGAATTGGGAATTGAGAATTGAGATCTCTTCTGATAAAGAGATCAGAGTCCTAGGTCTTCGGTGCCATGCTGATTCCCCTTCCACCCTCCACAACCCATGGGCATCCATTCTTCAATTACCTGCACATCCTCAATCATGATAGAATACTTGACGCCATTGGCCTCCAGGAACACTTTGACAGACTGGAGACTGGAGAAAGGCACACGGACATCAATGGGGAGGAAGAGGCGGGAGGGACCACGCCAAAAGTCCAGCTGTAGAGGACAAAAACTGTAACTGTCACAGGGGGTCCAAGGTGTGCTGGCTAAAACATCAGGACAAAGAGAGGGATACATAGCCAGGGGGAGGTAGGAGAATGTGTGGGTTAAAATTTCCTCTATTGGGATTTAGAACACAGGCTAAGAGAAGCCAGAGGAGTGATTTATGTGGTGACCTGGGATTAGGAGATTCTACAAAACAGGGAAAGTAAACCAGAAAATGGGACGGAAAAGACCCGAAAGGGGCATAGGGTAGGTTAAAGAAAAGAGAGTGAAGTATCTGGGGACCCTTATAAGGGAGGATGTAAAAGCTCAGGAGCAGAAGAGGGAGACATTTTTTAAAAAGAGGTAGAAGGAATCATCTATCGAGGCCATCTATTGAGTCAAACATGGGTCTGAACAAAAATCCATTCCTAGTGGCCATGCAGACTGTGCAGGGAGATCCCTAGTGAGGGTGAAAGCAGCCATTCTGCTTTGGAGTAGCTCTGATGCCTAGAAAGATTTTCATTACATCAAGCTTAAATCTGCAATGCCTTTTTGTTGGCTGTCCCCCACACCTGGAATTCTCTCCTTCCTTGTGTCCCACCTTCAACAAGAAGCCTTTCCTGACATGTCCCGTCCCTGCCAATACTGGTGCCTTCCAAGAGTATTCCGAATTTATCCTGTGTTTGTATATAGTTGTTTGCCTATTGTGTCTCCCATTAGACTGTGAGCTCTTTGCCATTTTTTGTATCCCTAGCACTTAGCACAGTGCCTGACTCATAGTAGGCACTATGCCTGTTGACTTGATTTGACTCCCTGGAATTTCCATCTACTGGTCCTTAGTTCCACCTTCTGAGGCCAAGTGGAAAAATCTTATTCCATTGTCAAGTGATAGCCCTTCAACTCCAGCTCTCATGGCTCCCCTCTGGCTTCTTTCCTCCAAGAGAAACATCCCCACTTCTTCAACTGATCTTTATATGGCACTTCACTATTCTGGTTATCCTTCTTCAGGGTGCAAGAGCATTTTGCCAATGCTCTTCCTAAAACTGAACACTATATGTCAGCTATGGTCTCACCAGGTAACTGTCACCTCCCTAGACCTGGAAAGTATGCCTCTCTTAATGCACCCTAAGATTGCCTTGGCTTTTGGGGCTGCTATATCATGATCAACTCATACTAACAAGAGCAATGTGATCAACTCATACTAAACTTGTGGTCTGTGGAGACCCTTGGATCTTTTTCAGACAAACTGCTATCTAGCTAACCCTACCCCCAACTTCTATGTGTGAAGTTGTTTTCAAAATCAACTGTAATTTATATTTATTCTTATTAAATTTTGTCTTATTGGAATTGGCCCAATATTCTAATTTGCAGAAATCTTTTTGGATCCTGACTTTGTCGTACAAGGAGTTAGCTATATCTGCTAACTTGAATTGATCCTCAAATATCCATGCCTTTTTTCAGGCGTTTGATAAATGTTAACCCTCATAGAGCTGAGCATAAAGCTCTGGGAAACTCTGGTAGAGACCTACGGATGTATTGACCTTGGACAATTAATGGCTACTCTCTGGGTAAAATCTTTCAACCAGTCTTGAATCCATTTAAATTTGCTTTCATCTAGCCCACACCATCTTGTCCATAAGAAGAGCATTGGGGGAGGAGGAGGGCAGCTAGGTTGTGCAGTGGATAGAATAACCACCCTGAAATCAGGAGGATCTGAGTTCAAATCTAGCCTCAGATACTTGACACTTACTAGCTGTGTGACCCTGGGCAAGTCACTTAACCCTATTGCCTGGCCAAAAAAAGCCAAAACAAAACAAAACCAAAAAAAGAAAGAAAAGCATTGGAGAATATTCCAATGCTTTGTGGAAGGGAAGCCTGACAGTTTAACTGGATGACAAAGGGCAGAGGAAGCATAGGAATAGAGTGTTTATGTTATAGTTAGAGCAGAATGGGATCTTATATATTACAGACCAACACCCTCATTCTTGAAGAAGAAGGAACTGCAGCCCAGAGTGGTCAAGGGACTTGCTTGAAGTCACACAGCTAATGAGTGGCAGAGCCAAGACCTGTGACCTCCACGTAGGGCTCTTTTCACTGCCCTCCTCCCATGTCTCCACAGTTCACTTTTCTGAGAGGGGTCAGTCCATACTTTTCCACCCCAGGGAGTCAGCAGCAATAACTCCATAGGCACCACTCAGCCCCAAAGGCCCAGAATCTCCAAAGGGGCAGTCTATTCCTTAGGGTAGGCTGAACCCTAAGATAGAAACAAGAAGCTGATGGGGCCAGGAGTGGGAGTCTGGATGGGGCAGAGGGTTTGGCAGCAGGGATGGGGTCAGGTCCTGTATCTCCACCATACTCAACCTTGCAGGAAGAGGTGTTCTTCCAGAAAGGTGACTCCAGGACCACAGTCCTCTTACCTGCAGATGTTCCAGCTTCTCCAGCTCCCTCACCTTCTCTACCTGAGCTTCATTGGCTGCTAAGATTCGGAGCACTTGGTGCCTATACAGGGGCAGAATGGCATAGCCTGGATGAGCCCTGGATCTCTTTTCTACCTCCTAAGTTTTTCTACTGACCACCATCCTCTCATCACCCTATATGTCTGCACCAAGGGGCAGCTAGGTGGCGCAGTGGATACAGCACCGGCCCTGAAGTCAGGAGGACCTGAGTTCAAATGTGGCCTCAGACCAAACACTTGACACTTACTAGCTGTGTAACCTTGGGCAAGTCACTTAACCCCAATTGCCTTACCAAAAAAAAAAAAGAAATAAAATATATGTCTGCACCAGGGCAGAGTGAGCTTCCATTCTAACCTGGTTGTTGAGCAGTGGACCCCAAGGTTGTGTTCCTGGCACCAGGGAGGACCCCCAGTGGCCCCAAATTTCCCTTTAGGTAAACAAAGGGGAGGGCAGCTAGGTGGCACAGTGGATAGAAAGCCAGGCCGAGAGTCAGGAAAACGTATCTTCATGAGTTCAAGTGTGGCCTCAGAAACTTACTAGCTATGTGACCCTGGGCAAGTCACTTAACCCTGTTTGCCTCAGTTTATTCATTTGTGAAATGAACTGGAGAAGGAAATGACAAACTCCAGCATCTTTGCCAAGAAAACCCCAAATGGAGTCACGAAGGACACGACTGAAACAACTGAACAAAAAAGAAAGGGGAGATAAAGTGGTTCAT
>NW_020954648.1:32311-47861 GCF_900497805.2 Vombatus ursinus | reverse complement strand
TGTGTGTGTGTGTGTGTGTGTGTGTGTGTGTGTGTGTGCGTGAAGGTCCAGGGGCCGGTAAAAGGAAAGGCATCCCAGGATGACGGCAGTCTCAGCACCTAAGGATCATAGCAATAGAGTTCTAGAGCTGAAAGAGATTTCAAGAGGTCATCAACTCCAAACCCCTTATTTTGCAGAGGAAGAAACTGAGGCACAGAAAGGCAAATGACACCGCTAATATTTGAGGCTAATTTGAACCCCAGGTTTCCTAACTCCATGTCCAGTGATCTATCTATCCACTCTTCCACATTGCTTCCAGAGATCCTTAGCAGCATGGATCCCGTCCCAAGTTTTACTCCTCCTATTCCTTTAGAGTCCTGGGAACACACCTGTCCACCTTCTCAAATTTGGGTGTCTTAACATCCCTCTCCCAATGTGGCTCAGTCCTCTCCTGTCAATTCCTCTTCAATCTGTATGTCTTCTCTAGGCCCCAAGAACAGTCCTTAAGAAAATGGATATCACTGCCTAGCAGTCCCTTCGGTCTTTCTGTCTCCCCAGGGCACGCTGGCCCTCTCCCCTACAGCTGTCTCTCCCAGGCTTTAAGCAGGAACTGCTTCCCTTTCCTAAGACCCTGAGAGTATGACCTTTCTGTCCCCCTCTCCAGCCACCTACCCCGAAAAGTCCTCCTTGCCAAAGACAGCCAGGAACACAGCACTCAGAACCAACAGCCCCTTCATGGTGAAGCCACTCAGGAAACGCAATCTGAAGTGACAAGAAAGAGCTCGAGGTTTTTAAACCCATGCCAGTGAAGCCTGGTTGGCTTCCAGAGAGGTTGACTGTGTTGACTCCACCCCTCCCATCTGCTCTCAGTCCCAAGGTAGGTCACCCTCAACCCTATCCCCTACACTCTGAGGCCTTTCTGCCCTTCCTGATAAAGCACTGAGAATGGGCCAGCTGGAGAGATAGGCTGAGTTTCAACCTTTTGGCTCTCAGCTGGGGCCGGGTTGAATTTTAGGCAACCCAGACCTCTATTGCATGTTTTTTTTTTTTTTTTCCTGTGGTCTACAACAAGGGTCACATCTCAGATTACTGAACAAACATAGCTGGGAGTTAGAAGGTCTGGCTTGGCTAGTGGCACCTATTTCAAATGATGAAACCCTTGTTTTCCACAGTTCCACAAGCCAAGCATTGAGCAAGGGGCTGGGGACACAGAGATGATAAACAAGTCTCTGACTCTGTGGAGCTTACAATCTAATGAGGGTGGGGGATTACTAACTCAAGTAAGTATGACAAACAGAAGAATGGGACAAGGGCAAAGAATGTGGGAAATCTGAGGAGAGAGAGAACGTTTTCAGCTGGAGGTACAGGGTTGTATTTCTGATCACTGAGGCAACAGAGATCTTTGGACATTTTGAGTCCTTTGTTCAAGAAGGGGAAGAGGGACCCATAGTTCTCCACACGGCTCTCTTTGTACTGAGTTGCCTCCTTACCCCATAGACCTACAGTTGAGGCTGTTACTCCTCTATCACAAACAGAGCTGTCCCGAGGATATGGTAATTTGTGTCCATATTCCCAGGCCCCACATTTTTGGGAGGCCCAACAGTATTGTGGGAGAAAAAATTAAGGAGTCAACAAGTCACTTAGGATATAAATTATAGTCCTTAAATTAGGAGTCTTAGTCCAATCACCTTGTATTTCAGGTAGGGAAACTGAGGCCTAGAAAAAGGTAGGGAAGTAACTTGTGCCACATCCCACAGACAGTAAGCAGCAGAACCAGCATTTGAAAACAGGTCATCCGTCTCTAAATCCCAGTGATATAACCCTGTTTCTTTCAGCTTCAGTTTCCTTATTTGTAAAATGAAGATAATAGCACTTATGCTATATACTTCAATAAACAAGCATTTATTAAGCACCTACTATGTACCAGGTGTTGTTCTAAGCACTACAGGTACAGTCAAAATTGAAACAGCCCCTGCCCTCAAGGAGCCTACATCCTATTACTGGAGATATGTGTATATATACATATATACCATATTTCACCACATAATCATCACAGATTTTGTGCCAATTTTTTTTTGCAAAAAAGTGGAATATGACCATTATGTGAAGCTTTTTTTTAAAAAATGTGTTGGTATTACTTAGAAATCATTTATTACTAAACTGTCTTTGGCGCAAGATTAGGATGCACAGAATACTCATGAATATATATTAAAATTAAATAGACAATGTGCCTGCACTGAGAATTCTAGGCCTGTGGTTTGCAATCTGCAAGAGATAAATGCAAGTCCATATGCCATTGGTGAATACATTGTTGCTCTGTTTACCATGTTGTTTTTTTTTGTTTTTGTTCTGTTTTTTTAGGCAATTGGGGTTAAGTGACTTACCCAGGGTCACACAGCTGATAATTGTCAAGTGTCTGGTCTGAGGCCGGATTTGAACTCAGGTCCTCCTGACTTCAGGGCCGTTGCTCTATCCACTGAGCCACCTAGCAGCCCCTCTGTTTACCTTTTAAGCAGCATGCCGAACAGAATTATACCATGCGACAATTATGCAATGAAAGGTTATAAACCAATTTTTGAACTGAAAAAACAGGGCACCGATGATTATGCGGTGAAGACAATTATGCAGTGAAATGTGGTAGGTGTGAATATATGTAAAATATACATAGTTATACATGCATATGTAATACATACAATTAATTGTGTATATACATATATGTTACATATGTGAAATATATGTCGATGTGTGATACATATGAAACAAATACAAGGTAATTTTAGGAGGAGGCACTTAGTAACTTAAGAGAAAATGAGTTAAGTATAAAGGAGAGAGAGGTCCAGGTATTGTGTTATGCCAAAGTTGAGGAGAGACAGACCCGTTTCATCGGGAAGGATCAGCAAAGGCTTCATGGAGGAAATGGCACCTAAGCTGATCCTTGAAGGAAGTGATGAATTTGAGCAGACCAGAACATGGGGCTGGGACTGAAGGAAGGGGGAGTGGGGAAGAATCCTATGAGAGAGTGTAAACGAGGGCACAGAGATGGAAGAAGGGAGGTGAAACCAGGGGACAGAGAGTAGTCTAGTTTGGCTGGAGTGTAGAGTACACAAAGGAGAATAGGAGATGAATCTGGGAAGGTAAACTGGAGTCACATCATCAAAGAGCCTTGATTGCCAGGATTAGAAATTGATGCTTCCTTGGACGCCTCAAAATCCCGATAATAAAGTAAGACCTGCAAGCAATGAGAGGCAAAGAAAGAGGGAGAGGTCATTGAAAGGGAACTTGGGACCAGAAAGGTCAGCAAAGAGGTAAGAACATTTTGCTTTTCATAAGCCACAGTACGAAGAAAGAGACCCAAGGTGGGTAAGGATCCAAAAGGGTCATGTCTCCCTAGAGGGAATGAAGTTGGAAAATATTTAGAGAGTGGAGCTCAGCAAGAGAAGACAGATATGGGTGAGGGGCACAGAGACCAGCATGAGGATGCTGAGTGCCTGGTCAGCGGGGCTATAGGATCCAGATGGAGAATGTTGCTGAAAGCTGGGGAGAAAGGAGGTATGGAAAACCAACTTTGACTCCTTACCTGGGTCAGCCCTGCCTTTAACCACTGTGAGGTGGTATTGGGAGAAGACACCCTTAGACTCTACTCAGCCAGAGTTACTGGGCCTGAGAGTCCTGGCCTTAGCCCTGGAAGGAACCAGATCTGTGAAGCAAGACCAAGGACCACCTCTCTACTGGTGACCCAACTATGGGGATTGTCAACAACGCATAGGTGCTGGAGTAGGAAATCACGCCCAGCCCGGGATGGTACTGGGACAATGCTGCCCCACCGGCCAGTGGAGAAACCCAGTGGCCAAAAGCAGAGAAATGGTATCCAGGAGGCAGGACACATGTGTCCCCTCACAGAACACAGCCTGCCATGTAACTAACACCAAAACCCACCCTTGGGCCTCTTCTGGATTGAAAGGTCACTTTGTTCAGTACTTGGATAATTTAAAAGAACTGTAATTACATCAGAGTAGTGTTCCATCTGGCTCACAAGTTCTATGACCAAAAAACCTGATCATTTGGTGAGCATCCTTCTGGTAGCCATGCTTCTCTCCCCATGGTTCTTTCTGGAAATCTATACAGCATAGGATTCATCAGTCCCATACAGAAAGTCTTTCGATCCTTGGTCACCAGTCCCATACAGAAAGTCTTTCTATCCTTGGTGGGTCCTGCCAGTGTTAGCTCTCTTCTGGAATAGCTGCAAGAGTTTTTGGTCATCTTCCATGATGTGGCATCAGAACAGAGAGACAGTATGGTGTAGTAGCTAGGACATTGGACTTAGAACCAGGAAGACCTGTATTCAAATTCTGTTTTAATGTTTAGTTTTGTGACACTGGGCAAGTCACTTAATTTCCTTGTGACTCTGTTTCCTCATTTATGAAAATGAAAGGGGACAGCTAGGTAGTACAGTGGATAAAGCACCAGCACTGGAGTCAGGAGGACCTGAGTTCAAATCCAGCCTCAGACACTCACTAGCTGTGTGATGATGGACAAGTCACTTAACCTCAGTTGCCTCCATAAGTGAATGAATGAATGAATGAAAAATAAAAGGTTTAGACTTGAACTCTAAAGTCTCTTTCAGCTTTAAATCTGTAATCCAAGACAAGATTAAATCTAAATTAAATTAAATTAAATCAAATCTATTAAGACAAGAGAGAAGCTTAATGTGCTTTATATTTTACCAAGTGTTTTCCACATACATTCCTTCATTTATTTCCTCCTAATAGCCCAGTGAGTTAGGATCATAGATGTAGCGATGAAAGGGATCTTAGAGGCCATTTTCTCCAATCCCCTCATTCTGTAGATGAGGAAACTGAGAGCCAGAGAAGAGATGGTTTGCTCCAGTTTTGAAGGTGACAAGGCAGGCCTTCTTAACCCCATTGCATTGATGAAGAAATGAAAGGGGGAGGAGGGAAGGAGGGTGAGACAAAGAGAGATAAATGCAGAGACAGACACAGAGAAATGGAGAGATAGACACAAAGAAAGAGATGGTGGAGGAGGAAAGAGGGAAGAGAGAAGTCGAGAAATGGAGAGACAGAGAAAGAGTTGGTTAAGGAGGAGGAAAAGAAGAGAGAGAGGTAGAGAGACAGAAACAGACAGACACAGAAAGAGGGAGGAGAAGAGAAAGGAAAAGAAAGAGGGAGAGGGAAAGAGGAAAGAGACAGAGAGAGAAAGACAGGGAAATTTAAGTGACTTACTCAAGGTCACACAACTAAGAACAGAGTGGAGAAAGCAATCCCTTGCCCCTCCCTTCCTTTCCATGATGCTGAAGTAGAATATGCTTAGAACTGTGTAGCAATTTCAGAGTCTTGAAAAGGGGCTACAGACCCATAAATGATCTCTTTTGTGGTTGTTAGCTAAGTAGAGTGGGTTAGTAAGTGGGTCAACAGAACCAAGGTTGTGAGTTCCATTCCCACATGGGTCAATTAGCTTCATTCTGCTCCTGGGCCAAAGATTTCATCCCAACCCCAGGTATCTCTGAAGTGGAACTGGGTGTGATACCTCATTGCAAACCCATCCTCCTTCAACTTAATTCTTCAGTAGAATTGAAAAGAATCTCAGAAGTCACCTATAGCCAGCTCTTTCTCTTTACCAATGAAGAAACCAAGATTCAGAGTGGTTAATTTGCTCAAGGTCACATAACTAATGAGTGGTGGATGGATGACTCAGAGTCTGGTCTGACTTGTCTTGCTTTCAACTCTGGCTGTTGCCTTTTTACACCATAGACATTTCTCTTTAGCCACTCCAATTGAAGAAGCCAAACCAACCAATATGGTAACCACATCTGACAGTGAAATGCCATGCTCCAAATCTGTCTTCCCCACCTTTTTACTAAGAGTGGAAAGGTGCATTTCCCTCGCAATTCTTCAGGACCAACTTTGTTCATTAATAGTTTGTTGGAGTACCATTGCCTTTTATTGTTTGTGTTACTGTAGTCCTTATATGTCGTTCTCTTATGCCAATAAATAGATTATAAGTTCCTTAAAGTCAGGCATCCATGTTTAGTCTTAGTTTTATATCTCCCTCAGCTTTCTCCGGTTCAATAAATCCAATTCAACAAATGTTTATGATGTGCCTACTATGTTTGAGGAACTACGCTCTCCCCAGGGGATAAAGAGACAAAAATGAAACACTCCCAGCCCTCAACAAGCTTGCATTCTACTTAAATAAGAAGATAGATGTTATGTTCTATGAATTTTTCACACACCTAGAATATTTAGGATGAGTATTTGCCTGTTGATTATGTGAACCTGTACCTGTGCACCAGTTACGATTTTCCAGGACTGCATTATTTTTTGACCATGAAGAGTGTAAGGAGAACAGTGATTTTTGTTGCTGGAAGGAATGCAATACCAAGTCTTTAGGCCTTCCCTATCTTTCAAGTCTTGCTGATTGAAACACTGGAGTATTGTTTTACATAGATAACTCAATATTCACATTAGCATCATGGGGGTAAAAAAGAGTTGAAAGGGATTTTCTTAAACTAAATAAAGGTCTGAACTCAGAGAGTGAAGTTTTAGGCATAATCAAAGGAGTTCAAAAGGCAAATTTAACCTAAGCCTCAGGATTTCTTCCAAAGATTCAACTAGCCCTGGCTTTGGGGTTTAAATCACAGAAGATAGTTACCCCCTGAGGCTATGTGCTAAAAAAGCAGGGGGAAAAAAACAAAACAAAAAGACTTCCTCCATTGGGTGGGAACAGAAAAAAGCTGTATGGAGGTAGCAATTTTGCAGAATAACATCAGGTGGTGCCAAAGAGCTGTCTAGAGGCCGGGTTTTTGCAGCTCAGATAGCCTAGCACAGTAGCACCAGGGCAGGCTAAAGATATTACTAGAGCAGCGTCTCCTTAGAAGAACCAGCCAACAGCATTTTTGGAGGCAGAGGATTTCTAGCATCCTTCTCAGCTGATACAGCACCATTCTTGGGAATGCAAGTTGCCTCTAATTATCAATATTCTTTATATACGTACCCTCTCCTGCCCATATCACCCTGGTCACACATGCTCCCACACCTGTGCTTCCAATACTAATAATAATGACTAGTATTTATATAGTGCTTTGTCACTTTGCAAAGTTTATCTCATTTCATCCTCATAGCAACCGTAGAAGGTAGGTGCTATTATTATCCCCATTTTAGAGGTAAGTCTCAGAGAGGTTCGGCAACTTTCCTAGAATTTCATAGTTTGTGTCTGAGGTAGGATTTGAAATTTGGGGATTTCCTGATCGCAGATATAGCCACTCAATTTTGCAAATACAAGACGGAGGAAGAATGGCTAGATAATAACAACAATAATAAATAGTACTTATATAGTGCTTTAAGGTTTGCAAAGTGCTTTACAAATAATAATAGCTAACATTGATATAGGTGGCTAGGTGGCCCAGTGGATAGAGTGCAGGGCCTGGAGCCAGGAAAACTCATCTTACTGAGTTCAAATCTGGTCTCAGACACTTACTAGCTGAGTGACCCTGGGCAAGTCACCCTGTTTGCTTCAGTTATCTCATCTGTAAAATTAGCTGGAGAAGGAAATGGCAAACCACTCCAGTACCTCTGATAAGAAAACCCCAAAAAGGCATCATGAAGAGTCAGAGACATCCGCAAAGTGACTGAACAACAACATTGATATAGCAAGTACTATGTGCCAAGAACTTTACAATTATTATCTCACTCATTTATTGAGGCAGACAGAGATTAAGTGATTCACCTGGAGTCACACAGCTACTAAGTCTCTGAGGCCAAATTCGAACTCAGGTCTTCCTGACTCTGGGTCCAGGGTTCAATCCACTGTACCACCTAGCTATCCCATTCCCTATTCGTGTTCTCTCTCCCATTGTACTATAATCTGAGGGAGTCTGTGCAGATAATTTTGTTGTCATTTATTCCAATACATTGCTTAATTAGAAGTCTTCTGATTTTCAATAATTTGTCCTCTGATTAGTATGGTACAAGGAATATTGGAGGAAGCTTTTTTTTTTTTTTGCTTTTTTTTCCACGAGGCAATTGGGGTTAAGTGACTTGCCCAGGGTCACGCAGCTAATAAGTGTTATGCATCTGAGGCCGTATTTGAACTCAGGTCCTCCTGACTCCAGGGCCAGTGCTCTAATCACTTCGCCACCTAGCTGCCCCTGGTGGAAGCCTTTATGCTTTGTACGCTACCAGGGGCCCAGATGGATTTTTCCTGTTCTCTCTTTTTTACTCCCTCTGTAAGTCATTTGATAATTTCAGTATTGAGGTAAAGGATCTCCCTCCCCTCTCCTCCCCTCTGCTGAAGATCCTGACCCTGAAGGATGATGAATGTACCCAGGTACCGGCAAGAGAATCCCAATTTCAGAGACAGGATATGGGGTTAAAACTTGTTTTTATTGTTTGAAGGAGAAAGAACAAGGAGGGGTTGGAGAGATGTGGAAACAAAGGAAAGGAACAACTCTGGTTCTGGGGATGGGCCCAGAAAGAAACTTCTTCCTCAAGCTGTGGCTGCACATAGTTTCTAGTAGGGGTTATCATAGGCATGCTTCACAATGGTCAGGATGGCTGGCCACGTCTCTTCAGCCGTGGGGATGATCTGACTGGCGGGCAGTAAGAAGCCATAAATTCCAGTGTCCCGCAGCTCAAAGGAAAAGGAATACTTGATGTCATGCTCATAGGCCCAGTCGATAGTGATCCCATTGGCCACATCTATGAAAAAACAGGCCGAGAAAATTAGGGGGAGGGGGGAGGGGGGAGGGGAGACAAGACAGTGTCAGATGTGGTTACCATGTTGGTTGGTTTGGCTTCTTCAGTTGGAGCGGCTAAGGAGAAATGTCTATGGTGTAAAAAGGCAACAGCCAAAAGCAGGCAGAGTTATGGATGGGGCTGATAAACAGAGGAGAGACTAAAGAAGGCAGGGATGAAGGACTGGTAGGAACACTGAAGGCAATCAGGATTTTCACTCCTCTTATGCCAAAGAGCTGGTAGTGAAAGACTGGAATATTGTAAAATACCTACATAAAATGGAATATTCTAGAATATTCACAATATCTCAGAAGCATGTATACATACATACATGTATTGTGTATACATACATATGTATGTATGTGTACATATATAAATTGGTATGTGTGTGTTTTGGTGTATACCTACATGTGTATGCATGTATGTATATGTATATATAAACATGCACATGTGTATAGAGTATATATTATGTATAGAATATATATCTATAGAATATAGAATATATATGTAGAATAGAATTTCCTTAAGAGCAGGGACTGTTTAATGTTTGTCTTTATAGCATCAGTGTCGAGGCCGTAGCCTAAAAATTATTTATTGGATTGAACTGGAGGAAAGGTGGGGGACATAACAAAGATGAAACAACTTGGTCCTTGCCAGCTAATTAGTGGGGTGTAAGACTAGACAGTTAAGTGACTTGGCTAGGGGCTATAGCAGCCCTGCAATCTCAAACCCCTTGCCTGACAGCCGCCCCCGGGGTGGGAAAGAAACACCTGCACTAGGGAATCTGCCTCCAGAAGAACGCGCAGGTGTGGTTGCTGCCCTGGGGAAGGCTCACTCACAGATGGTGCTGATGGTTCTCCCATAGACATACTCGGTTCCATGCACCTGGGAGAGAGCTTCCACTGCCTTGCGAGCGAGATTATGCTGCCAAGGAAACATCACAAATGTAAGAGGCAGGAGCATCGGAGGAACTGGAATCATCCTCCCGCCGGAGAGCTGGAAAGGTCTGGAGAGGCTAGATGCCTATAGAACATCTTGTTGTCCTTTGGTCACTTTAGTCACGTCTGACTCTTCGTGACCCCTTTTTGGGGTTTTCTTGGCAGAGATACTGGAGTGGTTTGCCATTTTCTTCTCCAGCTCATTTGACAGATGACGAAACTGAGGCAAACAGGGACTTGCCCAGGGTCACACAGCTAGTAAGTGTCTGAGGTTGGATTTGAACTCAGGTCTTCCTGACTCCAGGCCCAGCACTCTATACAGCTGCCCCTATAGAACATTACTTGGGGAAGAAAAGATTTAAGTGGGTACAGTCTGCATGGGGCAGGCAGAGAGCAAGCATTGGCCCAGAAGGCAGGAGGCTTAGTTCTAGTTGCTACCCTGGGCCTCAGTTTCCTCATCTGTAAAATGAGGGAGATGGACTTAATGATCTCTGAGATCACCTCACGAGGGAGGTGAGCTGATGCTTCTGGCTTTAAAACCCCACAGTGCACTTTCTGATTCCAGAGGATGAAGTCTGTGATGACACTCACTGCTTTAACCCTGGCTCTCTCCTCGCGTGGCCAGAGGGTGAAAGACACACCGCACAGAACTCACACAGTGGATGTCTGACAAATGTCCAAGGGACTTGACTCCAGGTGACCCAGGTGCACTTTGGAGATCATCAGAGTTTGTGGATGCCTCGAAGAGGACAGCGCTCTACAGCCTCTGGTCTTGGCCTTACAACCTCTCAACCAAGGCCTCGGGGAATCCTAATTCCTTTGTTTCACTGGCTGAAGAAGGTCCCAGGCCACCTAAGAGAAAGAGGTGGGACCACCCTGCGTTGCTCAGAGAGCTTGGGAGCTTCTAGGAGATGAGGTCTATTCCCTTCCCGCACTTCACAAAACAAAGGAAGAATGGGGTTCTCTACACATCTGGGTCCTCCCTGACCACACAGGATCCCCGAATCACGTGGCAACAATGAGGAAGGAGCCTCGGCTCCTCCAACCTCCCAGTAAGAACAGAGAAGGTCAGCCCAGAGCCTTCCTCCCAGGAAGGCTGCACCTCCTCTCCTTTCGTGGTTTGGTTTCCCTGTATCAGCCCTCCAGAGTCCTTCTTCTTTCCAGATCTACCCAGAAGGGGAAACTGGTGAAACGCACCCACCAGGACAAGAGCATAGACTTCCCCTATTATTCCCCACGACTGTGGCAAGAAGTCATGCTGTTTGAACTGCAATCTGCAAATGTTTCTCCCAACTGGCCAAGGTGGTCAGTTGTTACTTGGTGAATGTGCTGTACCTGGTCCAAATAACTGGGCCTGTATCATGTGGTTAAGTACTTCCTTATCAAACAATTTCCCAATCCTTCACCACAATGTATTTGCCGCAGCTGTATGTGGGCCAGTGAGATCGGATTACCAATTTTTCTTCACTGGTTAGTTTTGTCTTTCTGTTCAGTGGATGGAGAAGCAAAAGACAAGACTTCTCCTCAGGTCAGAGATCTGGAACCGGAAGGGACCTTAGAGTCCAAACTCCCCATTTGATGGAGGTGGAAACTGAGGGCTAGAGAGATTTAGTGACATGCCAAGGTTACACAGCTAGTAAGTGTCAAAGGTTGGATCTGAACCCAGGTCTTCCTATCCATTACGTCACTATTCCTGGAAGAGCCAAAATCCAGCCTGTATGTTCCCTTGGTGGATAATGCTTGGTGAGGCCTCTGACCTCACAATGCACATGGTTTTATAATTCTCCAACGCACTTATCGTATAATGTTTATATTTCTGTGTTTAATACATTTTAATGTCTTCCCTCACCTCCTCCAGCTCCCCAAATAAAACCATGACTCCACAGGGTAAAGGAGTGTATCTTCTTGGTACCCTCCCTGGCACCTAACACAGTGCCCCCATACACTCCAATAACCTGGTGAATCTGTGATTGCTTCAATGTGGGCATTCTAGCCAACAACGCATCTCACAACCATCCATGCCTGATCATCCTGTCAATCAGTGAGTATTTATTAAGCACCTACTGTACACCAGGCCCTGTGCTAAGCATTGACCCGTGTCTAGTGTTCCGAAAACAAAACACTCCTTCTCTTGGACCTGGGCATTCTCTCTGGCTATTCCCCCATGCCTGGAATGTTCTCCCTTCTCCACTCCAGCTACTGACCTCCCTGGTTTCCTTTAAGTCCCAACTAAAATCCCACCTTCTACAAGGAGCCTTCCCTAACCCCTCTTATTCCAGTGCCTTCCCTCTGTTAATTTTTTCCCATCTATCCTGTATATAACTTGGTTTGTATATATTTGTTTCCATGTTGTCTCCCCTATTGGATTATAAATTCTTTGAAGGCAGAAACTCTTTTGCCTCTTTTTGTATCCCCACCATAGCACCACTTAGCACAGTGCCTGACGAACAATAGACACAATAAATGTTGATTGATTGATTGATTATTGATTGATCATCTCTAAAACTCCTGTGGACTTCCTTCTATAGCTTTGTCAAGGGAGGGGCACCCATCGTGCCAGGGGACTTCTGAAGCTCTCTTCACATTGAAAGGATGTTAGTGGATACTAGTGGACCATGGGGACTGTCTACAAGTTGTCTTTCCCTCTCTCTACCTGTCTTGTCCATTACTGTTTTCTGTCTCTGAAGCCCACCTCTCATGAATCAGCCCTGTTAGTTTCCTGTAATTCCAATAATATCTTTCCTCCTAGAACTCTTCCTCCTACCATGCACAGAGCAGAGTGTGTAGTCAGAAGGCTTAGGTTCAAGTCTCACCTCTGATACTTATTATCTCTGTGAATTTGGGCAGGTATCTTTAACTCCCTAGGCCTCAGTTTCCTCATCTGTAAAATAAAGGGGACGGGACTAGCTGGTTTCTAAGGTTACAGTGAGTTCTAAATCCATGATTCTTTGAACTGTATAAGGAGTCAGACAGGGTGGGAGGACAACTTCCACATAGGATGTTTGGGCCTTTATCCGACGGGTTGTGGAGTATCCTGTTTTCTGTTTTTTGACAGAGGGTGTAACACCCTAGGAAGGCTGTCAAATAAGAGCCTTCCCCATCTGCTCTGGGAGGATGGTTCTCTCCACCCCACCCCACCCCACCCATACAATAGGGGAGGAATATTACCAGTTCCTCATTATCAGGAGTAGGTTCCTTCCTGTAGCCATAGGGATACAAAAGCATCTGGGAATAGCTGTGGATGGAGATCAGGACCTTGAAATGCTTGTGCTTCTGGATGAAGTTGGCGACAGAGGCCACCTCTGGCTCAGAGTGAGGAAAGGGCCCGTGGTAAGTCTCTGAGCAGGGGTTGTTGCTAGAACCAACACCTAGAAATAAGTCCCCCACCCCCCAAAAATGCAAATTATAAAGTTGTAGTCCCGAGAAGCAGTAGTGTATAGTAGAAAGAACTCAGAAACTATTATGCTATATGAAACAAACAGGGGAATGGTTTCAGAAAACCTGAGAAGACTTATATGAATTGATGCAGGGTGAAGTGAGCAGAACCAGGAGAACACTGTACATAGTAACAGCACATTGTAATAATCAATTGTAAAAGACTTAGCTACTCTGATCAATCCAAGACAATTCCAAAGGACTCACAATGAAAAATGCTCTCCCCATCCAGAGAGAAAACTAATGAACTCTGAGTGTAGATTGAAGCATACTTTTTTCATTTTTCTTGCTTTTTTAATTTTTTCTTTATTTTTCTAGCTTTTTTTGGCAGCATGACCAATATTGAAATATGTTTTGCGTGACTCCACATGTATAATTGATATCATATTGCTTGTCTTATCAATGAGTAGGGGAGTGGCTGGAGGGAGGGAGGAAGGGAGGGGATTTGGAATTTAAAATTTTTTTAAATAAATAATTTATAGTGAGAAAAAAGAAGGAAGGAAGGAAGGAAAAAGAGGAAAGAAGGAAGAGAGAGAGGAAGAAAGACATAAAGCAGAAAGAAAAATTAAATTAAATTAAGAAAGAAAGAAAGAAAGGAGGGAAGAAAGAAAGGAAGGAAGGAGGGAAGAAAGAAAGGAAGGAAGGAAGAAAGGAAGGAAGGAAGAAAGAAAGAAAGAGAAAGAAAGAAAAGAGGAAAGGAAGAAAGGAAGGAAGGAAGAAAGAAAGAAAGGACAGAAGAAAGGAGAGAAGAAAGAAAGGAAGAAAGGAAGAAAGAAAGAAAGAACGATAGAAAGGAAGAGAAAGAAGAAAGAAAAAAAGAAAGAAAAATAATAGGCAGAATTTGGAGTCAGAAGACCTGGGTTCCCCACCTGGCTATGCCAGTGATCCGTGTGACTTTGGGCAAATCACTTTAGTGTTGGGCACCTCAACAGCCTCATCTGTAAAATGAGGTGGCTGCAGGCAATGATTTCTGAGGTCACAGGGTCACAGAATATCAGAGCTGGAAGGGGCCTTAGGGGCCATCTGGTCTAATCTAAACTGCAGAGAATCCCCTCTAAAATACGCCTGACAAGTGCTTGTCCAGCCTTTGTTTGAAGACATCAATGGAGGAAATGATTTCCAAAGCATCCCATTCTAGCTCTTTAGCCTATGATCTAAGACCTTGAACACATAACCCAGAGAAACTGTCAGGGAGGTAGGAATCTACTTACTTGGCAAATCAATGGCCCAGCTTGGGAGCTCCCTCTGCGCGTCCCTGTGGACGTCACAAAGAGCCTCCCTCCAAGAAGATTAGGGGCTCCCATCATCCCAGCTAATCCCAGTTCCCTATTGAGTCAGAGTAACACCAAAGAAGACCGCTTTTGATGACCCCCATCTGCTCCTGATCATTTCTTCGCGGGGAGATGTCTAAGTTCATGGTCTATTGGGCACAGGGAAAAGAACACCAGCCTAGATATCAAGACGCCTGGGTTCCAGTCTCAGCTCCACCAGTACTGGCTGTGTGAACCTTTCTTGTCCTCATATCCTCCTCTGTAAAATGAGAGGGCGGGGCTAGATAGGCTCTTAAGTTCTTTCCAACTTTAAAAATCAATAATTCTAAATATTAGAGGCAGCTAGGTGGCACAGTGGATACAGCACCGGCCCTGAAGTCAGGAGGACCTAAGTTCAAATCCGGCCTCTGACCAAACACTTGACACTTACTAGCTGTGTGACCCTGGGCAAGTCAATTAACCCCAACTGCCTAAACAAATAAAAAAAAAATTCTAAATATTTGAGAATGTAAGGTAAAAAAAAGCATAAGCCCAGCTACTAGGGCTTAGAGCACAGTTAGAACAAATAATTGCTCACACATCTAAAGGCTTTTCCTGACAAAAACCTGTGGGGTGTATAGGACAAGTATTATCCCCATTTTACAGATAAAGAAACCGAGACCCAGAGAAGTCTTGTGACTTACCCAATGTCACATAGCTAGTAAGCAACAGAGTTAGGGCTTGAACTGAGATCACTCACCTCCCCATTCAGCACCCTAGGTTGAAGTGAGATATATTATCTTTTTTATAATTACTTTATTTATTTTTTAGTTTTCAACATTCACTTCCATAAGATTTTGAGTTTTAAATTTTCTTCCCCTTCCTGTCCTCCCCCCTCCCCAAGATGACATGCAATCTGATATAGGCTCTACTTACACATTCATATTAAACATATTTGAAGTGAGATATTTGTAAAGCACTTAGCACATAGTAGGTACTTAATAGTGCTTTGCACATAGTAGACACTTAAAACATGCTCATTCTCTTTCCTCATCCACTGTACCACTCTACTTGTAAGGGCTCCAGTTCCTTAAGATTTTTAATTAACTTTATTTTCTCTACTTATGAGAGAGTATAAATTATTCCAATGTGAGCCTTCTTCTTAATTGCTCTTCCCATATTCTCTTTCCTTTCTCAT
>NW_020954648.1:31709-32183 GCF_900497805.2 Vombatus ursinus | reverse complement strand
CCTCGAGGTCTCACCTGACTCTCAACACTGGGGTCAGTTTAGGAAAACTGGACAACCTGTATTTTTTATAACTTGGCCATGGGATACCTTGGATGTGGGCAGCTAGGTGGTACAGTGGATAGAGTGTAGGGCCTGGACTCAGGAAGACCTGAGTTCAAATCCTAGGGCCTCAGACTCTAGGCAAGTCATTTAATCCTGTTTGCCTGAGTTTCCTCATATGTAAAATGAGTTGGAGTAGGAAATGGCAAACCACTCCAGTATGTCTGCCAAGAAAAACCCAAACGGGGTCATGAAGAGTCAGACATGACTGAACAACAGTGGGATCCCTCAGAGGGAAAGAAAAAACTCGTACCTTTGTCACAGTTATTGGCAACAGCTACTGCTTTCCTGAACCTCCACCTTTCTCCCAGCCCAGATCAACTGCCCTTTCTTCCTTACTTTAATAGGAGTTATGGGGAGCCATCCTAGTCGTCC
>NW_020954648.1:30986-31558 GCF_900497805.2 Vombatus ursinus | reverse complement strand
CACCAACAGAGCATGCCTGCCTGAGTCACCCAAGCAGATACGTGCTGCTTCTGACCACAGAGGAATCATCGAGCCTTCCTGGGCCCAGGATGGGGCCTTCCACCTGCCCCCAACCCCACTCCGCCCCCAATCACTGCCTCACCTGATTGGCCACGGCCTACACCTGTGCTAACAAGTCTCCAGAAGATCACAGGCTCATGCTGGAGACTAAACTAACTGAGAACCTGTTTGGCATGTCTGCCCGGAGGCTATGCACCTGCTTCGTGTAGCAGCAGGGCAGACACACTATGCAGCCTAAGAAATACAGCCACTTTACAGCCCAGATACCCTTCCCTTCCCTCGTCTTCCCTTCCCTTCCTCACGATACGTGTACAATATGGGCAGCTAGATGGTGCAGTGGATAGAGCACTGGGCTTGGAATCAGGAAGACCCATCTTTACGAGTTCAAATCTAGCCTCAGACACTTATTAGCTGTGTGACCCTGGGCAACTCACTTAATCCCAATTGCCTCAAAAAAAAAAATTAAATCCTAGTTATTTGGCTGATGACCAAGCACAGTTATACTTAATTGG
>NW_020954648.1:27542-30976 GCF_900497805.2 Vombatus ursinus | reverse complement strand
AAATTAGGTGTGACCCTGGGCAAGTCACTTAACCGCTATCTCACTTTCCTTAACTGTAGAATGAGGATAATAATAGCAGCTACCTCCTAGGGTAGGGCAATTGGTGGCACAGTGGGCACAGAGTGCTGGGCCTGGAGTCAGGAAGACTCATTTTCCTGAGTTCCAATCCAGTCTCAGACACTTACGAGTTGTGTGACCCTGGGCAAGTCACTGAATCTTGTTTGCCTCAGTTCCCTCATCTGCAAATGAGCTGGAGAAGGAAATGGCAAACCAGTGTCTTTGTCAAGAAAACCTCAAATGGAGTCACAAAGAGTGAACAAAAAGCCTTGAGGGCAGGATTTGTTTTGCTTCTGCCCCTGTTTCCCCAGAACATTGAGTAGGGCCTAGCACACAGTAGATTAGCAAATAGGGGGTGCTTAATAAATGCATTCAGAATAAACTTTTGTTTTAACATTCCTAGTGCCTAATATGGCACCTTGTACAAGCAGACACTTTAAAAAACATTCACTGTATTTCTCAGAGACAGAGAGATGATAGATAAACAAATATTCTGATCAGATACGTAATTTCATAAGTGTAGGCATCTCCTGGTGAGGAAACTCCTTTCATCAATGCGGATCGCCAATAGCTCTGCCGCTTAGAGTCTTACAGGTTTAAGGGACTTGCCCAGGGTCACTCAGTGCCCATCAGAGAAGGTGCTTGAGCCCAGGTCTTCTGATCCTGAGGCCAGCACACTGCTGTTCTCTTTCATGTTCTCTCTCCCTCCTCCTCCTTCCTCCCTCTCTCTCTGTCTCTCTCTCTGTGTCTCTGTCTCTCTCCATCTTTGTCTCTCTGTGTCTCTCATCTTTCTCTGCATCTCTGTCTCTCCCTCTCACCCCTCCCTCTTTCTCTTCTCTCTCTCAATCTCTCTCTTTCATCTTCTCTCTCTTATCTTCTCTCTCTCATCTTCTCTCACCCCTCTCTCCCCTCCCTCTTTCTCTTCTTTCTCCTCCCCTTTCTTATTCTGTCTCTTTTTTCTCTCTCCCTTCTCTCTCTTCTTTCTCTCTCTCCCTCCCTCCTTCTCTCTCCTCCCTCTCTCTTCCCCTTTCCTCCCCTTCTTTCTCTCTCCCTCTTTCTCCTCCTGCTGTCTCTTCTCTCCTTTCCTTTCTCCCTTTTTCCTTTCCCTCTTTCTCTCTTTTCTCTCTCCTCTCCTTTCTCTTCTCTCTTTCTCCCTCTCTTCTCTTTCCTTCTCTCTCTCTTCTCTCTCCATCTCCCTCTTTGTTTCTGTCTCAATGTAATATATATATATATATGCATATTTAACACAGATTATACAAATATGTTCATTATAACATCAGCATGCTGGTAAATATTTAACAGCTGGCTCTCGGGCTGGGAGGTGATGTCTGAATAACACACTTTTAAATTTAATCTGCATAATTTAGATTTTTTTTCTTCATCACTTGCTTCAGTCTAGAAAATCAATAAAATAATAAACCAAGCCCTGGTCGTATTATTATTATTTATAGATTTCTGAATTGTAGATGCTCACATGAACATTTAACAATGGGTTCCTAGGAGCCTGTTGGACCTAGCTCCAGCATGCCCCTGATTACACATTTTAAGCCCTCCCATGTACTCTCTGGTTACAAGGCCCACACCTTTGGCATGCTCCTAGCCATTGTTCACTGGTATTTATTTAACTATAGGGCCACACATTCTCTCAGTGCTGAGAATCCACCAAGGCGCACACCGGCTCCCCGAAGGAAAATGCCATACCTCCAAAGCCAGAATCCCAGTTTCTGTTGGGATCTACCCCCTTGCAAGAGGAATTTGAATTGATAGCCCGGTTCTTGCGCCACAGACGATTCTAGGAGAAAAACATAGATCATGTGATCTTATGAGCTGGGAGCCCACACCACCCAAGTTTTGGGAAAGGGCACAAGGTACTTGAGACATCCCAAGTCTTGGTTTCTAATCCTGGACACTTATGGGCTGTGTCATTTGGGATAAACTCTCTGGGTCTCGGTTTCAGAATCACAGACTTAGGGCTAGAAGAGACCCAGCAGTCAATCAATAGACATTTATTAAGTACCTCCTGTGTGCTGGGTCATCTAATCCAATTTATTCATTTTTAAAAATGATTTAATTGAAGCCCGAAGAGGTGATCAAGGCCATACAGGTATTAGAGGATCAGGTCTCCTGGCTCCAAATTCCAAGGACTATTATGAAGTGAGGACAATATTCCTCCTTATTCTCCCTCCATGATGGGTGTAAGGATCGGATGAGTGACAGTAGGCCGGATGCCAGGCATGACTGTTACCCTGACCTTCCCAGTGACTCTGGCCATGGAGCAAAGGTCATTCCTGAGCTTTGGGTCAGACTCCTAGGTATTCTCATCTCCACCTCTGTTCCACTGAGGAGAAGGTAAGGAGAAGGAGGCAGGAGGAGAGGAAGAGCTAACAGGGACAGGTCATAATCAGGGTAGGATGGGACCCGACAGACAAGGTGTGCTTTTGCCTGTCCAGATTAGCCAGCACTCTGACAAGGGGGTCCCAGGCTGGTGAAGATAGCCTGGAGCATTGCTCTTGGAGTCAGAGGTGGGTTTGGGACTTGGTTCTTTCACTGTGTGCCTGTGGACAGATTGCTTCACCACATTCTGGAGGAGCCTATGGTGCCTAACCACCATGCTTAACCTAGCCCTGGCCCACAGCATCCTCCACTGATTGCCTCAAGAGTCCAGGGGGAGGGCCAAAAGCCCGGCATCCTCCCTTGTCCCCACTCACGGCCCAAGACAAGGCAGAGTGTCCAGGGGAATGCTTCCCTCCCCTCCACGGGGGGATTAGGCCTTTCCTTCCTTCCCCGACAGGTGCTCTGGTCTCCCCTCCCTTCCCTCTCCCAAACAGCCTCACCATGCTGTGGGTGTAGGCAAACCCATCAGGATTGGTCACGATTTCAAGAAAGATGTCCATGTGATTCAAGATCCTGGTCAGCACTGGATCTTCCCCATAATCTGTGGCGATCTGAAAGGAAGGGGGGATAGCAATGCAGGAGGATTGGAGTGGGGCCCCCAAAAGCAGGCATGAGGGATGATGGAGGGGAATGGGGGTCAGAACCAGGGCCGAGCAGTTTCACTACCAGGCAACAAGGTGCTAAAAACCTTAACTATTGTTTGTGCTGTACCTTCTCTATGGATGAACCACAAAATCAATTAGATTATAAGCAACTACAGCATGGATTCTTAGCCTGGGAGTCTGTAAACTTTAAAAAAAATTATTGATAACTGTGTTTCACTATAATTGGTTTCCTTTACAAAAATAACAACAACAATAGCTAGCATTTATATAGTGCCTACTATGTTCCAGGCACTGTGCGAAGCGCTTTTTACAAGCATCTCATTTGATCTTCACAATAACCCAGGGAGATAGGTGGTATTATTATCCCCAATTTACAGA
>NW_020954648.1:0-27442 GCF_900497805.2 Vombatus ursinus | reverse complement strand
TAGTAGTAGCAGTAGTAGTAGTAGTAAGAGTAGTAGAAGTACTAGTAGCAGTAGTAGTAATAGTAGCAGTAGAAGCAGTAGCAGTAACAGTAGTAGTGGTAGTAGCAGTAGTAGTAGTAGTAATACCTAACACATATTACACATACTATGTGCCAGGCACTGTGCAAAGTGCTTTTTACAAACATCTCATCTGATCTTCACAATAACCCAGGGAGGTAGGTGGTATTATTATCCCCAATTTACAGGTGAGGAAACTGAGGCAAACAGAGGTTAAGTGACTTGCCTAAGATCACACAGCTAGTAGTAGTAGTAGTAATAGTAGCAGTAGTAGTACTAGTAGTAGTAGTAGTAGTAGTAGTAGCAGTAGCAGTAATAGTAATAGTAGTAGTAGTAGTAGTAGTAGCAGTAGTAGTAGTAGCAGTAGTAGTAATAGTAGTAGTAACAGTAGTAGTAGAAGCAGTAGTAGTAACAGTAGTAGTAGTAGTAGTAGTAGTAGTAGTAGTAGTAACAGCTAACACATATTACACATACTATGTGCCAGGCACCATGCAAAGCGCTTTTTACAAACATCTTGTTTGATCTTCACAATAACCCAGGGAGGTAAGTGGTATTCTTATTGCCAATTTACAGGTGAGGAAACTGAGGCAAACAGAGGTTAGGTGACTTGCCTAAGGTCACACAGCTAGTAGTTGTAATAGTAGTAGTAGCAATAGTAATAGTAGTAGCAGCAGTAGTAGTAGTAGTAGTAGTAGTAATAGCTAACACTTACATTGCACATACTATGTGCCAGGCACTGTGCTAAGCACTTTACAATTATTATTTCATTTAATTTTCACAACATCTCAGGGAGGTAGGTGCTGTTATTATCCCCATTTAACAGATGGGGAAACTGAGGCAAACAGGGTTAAGTGACTCACCCAGGGTCACACAGATAGGAAATGTCTGAGGTCAGATTTGAACTCAGGAAGATGAGTCCTCCTGACTCCAGGCCTGGTACTCTAACCACTGTACTTCTTAACTGCCTTCATGTAATCCTATGTGTTTTAGTTTATGCATTTAAAAACATTAGTTTGAGGAGTAGATAGGTTTCATTGGACTGCCAAAGGGGTCCATGACAAAATTTTGCCTTGGGTATGCCCAGTATAGCACCTAGCACATTGTGGATGCTTAATAAATAGTAAACAGACCTTTCTCTGCTCTTATACTGGCCCAGACAAGAAATAGGATGGGCTAGAGAATCATTTATTTAATAGGCCCAACATGTCTGTGACTGTACCCAATCTTGGAAAAGGCCCTAAAATTGTCAGGCATCCCCTAACACACACACACACACACACACACACACACACATGAGACAGGTGTCAATCAACCACCATCAAGTCTGCTGAGTGACTATGGCCTAACATTTCCCCATTCTGGGCCTCAGTTTCCTTATCTGTAGAATGAAGAGGTTAAACCAGAAGATCTCAAGATCGTTCTGTGTGCTAACCCTCTTTAGCTGCTAACTCCCTCTGCCTGTAAGCCACCTCTGGGCTGTTGGACGTTCATCCCCTGCTGACCTTCATGGCTGTCCAGACTCCGGTTGCTTGGGTGATCCACTCCCGAGCATGAATACCACTGTCAATCCAGATGGCAGGCCGGGTCCTGTTTCCAGTGCTGAACTGGGAGACAAGGAGACAAGCCGCCCAGCTGGTGTTAAAATGGCTCATGGGCCATACTAGTTATGATGACATTTCCAGAAATTCCATACAATGGGTCAACTCTACTTGGAGGGCTCTCTGGTTGCTTAGACATAGACTGAGGGTGAAACGTGTATGTGTGTGTGTGTGTGTGTGTGAGAAATTGGCTCCCTCAACACCTATGTGTACAACACCAGAAGGCAGCAATAGAAAAGGATGTCCTCTCCAGTGGAGGTAGGAACAGAGATGTAGGGAGAGTCCTTTGGCTAACAAATAGAGGGCTCAGATTGCTGGAGACTTTGTGGTGATGAACCTTGGACCTTCAAGACTTCCATTTCTGGGCATCCATGGCATGGATCCTTTCAAGTGATCCAGGGCACTCCTGATCAATACACAGTGTCTTCACACTTCAGACTTAAGACTAAGCCCCTTCATTTTACACACAAAGAAACTGAGGCCCAAGGATGTTAAGTGACTTGCCATGGGTCACACAGTTATTAAGTGTCTCAGGAAAGATATGAACTTAGGACCTCTGACACTCCAGTTCAGAGCTCTATCCACGCTAGGCACAAAACTCCAGCATTATTTTTTGCTCCAAATATTATTTTCTATAGCGCTAGTGTGTGATGTTGACTCAAGTTCATTTATATAGACTTTCAGTTGGTGGACAGCAGACAGTTCTGGGAAAGCAAAAATCTCAAAACCCTCTATTTGGGAAAGGGCAGGAGGACTCAGTATTCCTATTCCTAGTTAAGAGATGGAGCAACTGAGTCACCCATACTCACCCATCTCAAATCCAGGGTGAATGATCCCAATCCTCAGCTCTAATTTCTTAATAATCCTCCCACTGAGGATTCACCTTTTTGTGTGGCTGAGCTCATTCCCAGTCTCACTGTGTGAGATGGGGGTGATGGCTATCCCTGTCCTTGAACCCTAAGATTGTGGGCTCAGGGGTCACACCATTTCGTGCTGAATCTGAACCAAACCAATTGATGGGTGTGTATCCTCTACTTAAAACTCCGCAGGGAAAAAGACCCAAGAGGCCAGTTGTCCCAACAGTCACCCAACTCATTACTCCATGGGGCCCCAAGACACTGGTGGAAGTGGAAGGGGATGAATGAGAACAGGGCGTGGAGGAAAGCTTATCAATGGGACCAAGGCATTACCTTCAGTACAAAAATGGGACGTTTTTCAAAGGTCTGACCAATCATAAGTTTTGAGACCAGGTTTGAATGTTCAACCACAAAATTGTCCATCCAGGTGTAGATCTAAAAGGAAGACAGTTCAGATAGCTTGCAATGCCCAGGGAGAGACAGGAGGGGACTTGGAGAGACGGGGCACAAAAAATTACCCCCCTTCTTTTCTTCCTGCTCCCCATCACCCCTACCAACGTTCCTCTCTGGAGAAATGTTTAACTTGAGTCTCAATTCAATTTAATTTATAAAATCATATTTTTATTTAGATTTTATTTTATTTTAGATATTTTATTTAGATTGAGAGCTGGGAGATAACAAGAAAGATTATCTAATATAATTAGGCATATAATTATAATTATATATTATAGATAATATACATATAATAATTAATATAATTACCTAATATAACATCTCCCCCCTTTACAGATAAGAAAACTGAAGCTCAGAGAAGTCACAAATTTTACAACTGAGACCATAGAGATCATCTAAGTCCAACCTTTCATTTTACATGAAGAAACTTCAGCCCTGAGAAATTAAGTGATTTGCCCAAGGTCATAGAGATAGTAAGTGCCCGAGACCGGATTTGAACCCATCCTCTGCCTCCAAGGCCAGTGTCCTTTCCACTGAACCACACTACCTCTCCAATAATAATACTATTCATGAGTCTGCTCTGATCATGAGCCTGCTGTCATAAGGACCATCTCCCACCAGGAGGAATCTTCTCTCTCTGATCTACTTGGCTAAGAATACTCATAGATCTACCGCACCATGAATGCCTTGTTTTCTGGGGCAGTTCCCATTTTAAGAAAAGAAAGCATATCTATAATAGGGTTTTCCAAAAAAGTATATCCTTTACCAGAATATGAGTCCCGATTTGGAGTTTGAAAAATATGGTCACTGTATTTGAATGACCCATATAGTATGCAGGGGTGGGGAACCTGTGGCCTCAAGGCCACATCAGGTTCCCCACCTCTAGCATGGTATTGAATTGCAGTTAACAGTGTAGAGGTCTCACCTCCCCATCTAGATTGTAAGCTTCATGAAGGCAGGGACCGTGCCGCCAACATCTTTGTATCCTCTGAAGTTCATAGCACAGGACCTGCCATATAGCAGGCACCCACTAAATGACTACTGAAAAGATGGATGAGTGAATGAGGCAGGGGAAAGAAAACTGCACTTGGAGAATGAAGACCCAGATTCACCTTAGGCACATCACCGGGCCTGGTGGGCCAGCTGGGTCTCAGCTTCCTCATCAGTAAATTGAGGAGGTTAGACTAGATGACCCCTCTAAATCTTATCCCATGAATGAACATGGAGAGTTTAGCTGTTTTTACAGACTTCATCAATTTCACCCCCGTAGTCTACCATATTGGTCCAAATGGAGACTCTATCCCTAAAACGAGCTCCCTTTGAAAGAGAAAACAGTATATTGGTATATAAGAAAAATAACAAGGATGACAGGCCACAGTTAGATGTGGGGGGAAAGTTCAACCTATATTTAGAACCATACAGTAATAATTGCGATGATAATTATGCTGAGGGTAATAACAATAGTAATAATCATGGTAATAAGAATTATAATGCAAAGTCATTTGAATATGAAGTTTAATATGTACTGTGAGTTGGTTTTTTCCAGTAGTAGAGTCAGGCCAGGCTGCCCTGACTCATGTATATTCATTTTCATGCTAGGCCTCTTAACCCAACAACAGTCATGTGCAGCCTGAGGTGGGGAGTCAGTGGTTATGAGATGGAATTAATTTCTGCATGAGGCTGATTACCTCTGGGGACCACAGACAGAACAGCTCAGGGATATTGGTATATTTCTATGGGAAGCCCTTCCTCACATCTTCTCAGTTGTTTCTGATCTGTCTTCAAATTATATTATGTTCATTTACTATCTAAATGTTATTGTCCCTGCTATCCCCCTCCCCCAGAATGTAAACTCAAGGATGGGAACAGTTTTTCACTTGCATATAGCAGGTGCTTAATAAGTGTCCATTGAATTAGATTAAAATACTTACCTCCTCTAGAGTGTGGTAAGAGTTGTACCTGAAGCTACTAGTACTCCTTTCCAGTCTTCGGGAGGCCATCATACCTTTTCGTTCCTCATCTAACAGTACCTGGAATACAAACCCTCAAATGCCAAGAGGTCAAGGCCACACTTTCTTGGACTAAGATGGTGCCAACAGTCTGCTGGGGAGAGAGAAGCCATCACTGATGTGAAGACAAAGCCATCAGCCTTGGGCTCCAGTCTCCTCCTGTGTGCTGGCAACCACTCCCGCCAAGGTATGCGAGTTAGCGATAGCAAACTTAAGCAGTATGGTACAGGGACAGAATACTGGCATGGGAGTCAAAAGACCTCATTCAAGTCTGGACTCTTCTCCTTCATAGCTGTATTAACATAACTGCATTAACTCTCCGAGGCCTCTTTCCTCTTTGGTAAAATTGAGATGATAATCACCGAACTGACAACTGGGCAGATGTGACGAAGGTCAAATGAGACCAGATTTGTAAAGCATTCTGCAAGAATAAGGGGTTATCTAAACTCTATCTATTATCATTATTTAATGATGCTGATGATAATAATGAGCTCTTTGAATCTCATTTTCCTCAACTATAGAATAAACAGATGATATTAATAACAGCACCTTACAGTTATATGCTACTTTAGAGTTATAAAGTGCTTTCACATATGATATTTATGAAACACAGGCAACAGAATTCTAGATGACCTTGGCATAGAACAATTGGTGGAACTCAATAAGATGAAACTTATACTAATTTGTCAATATGTCGATCGATCTCATTAATACACCTGCACCTGTAAATTGCATCTGGTCTGTAATTTTCGATCTTAATGTAGATTAATGAAAAGTCCTGAATATGGGGGTCAAAAAATCAATTTGTAAGTACAAGATAGAAGAATGGCTAGATAATTATAATTACTAGCATTTATATACTGCTTTGAGGTTTGCAAAGAGCTTTACAAATATTAGCTGATTTGATCCTCACAACAACCCTGGGAAGTAGATGTTATTATTATCCCTATTTTATAGAGGAAACTGAGGCAGACAGAGGTTAATGATTTGCCCGAGGTCACACAACTGGTAAGTATCTGAGGCAGGGTTTGAACTCAGGTCTTCCTGATTCCAAGTCCAGCATTCTATCTACTGTCCCACCTAGCTGCCTCATAGTTTTACATTAATTTATGTGAAAAAAAAAATCTGAGAGTTTTAGTAGACTACAAATTTAATGTGTGAGTCAATCTAGCCACCAAAATATCTAATGCAACTTGCTAACACAATGTTTACTAGTGTACTCATGAAAAACATCCCAAAGCTGGAATACTGGTGCTGGACGACTTGTCTGACTATTGCGTTGGCCCCAGGCCAATGGACAGGAGCCATGGGAAAGACTAAAGAAATGAACTTACTAAGGTCTGAAGATTCTATTGTTTTCCTCAATTGAAAGGAGTAAATACATCAATACCTGACTGACCACAAGCCTTACTACCATACCCATCAGACAGCATGAAGGCATGTTGTGTGAACTGATGATTCTGGAACAAAACTTTACCCAGATTTTAAAATCACACCAAAAGGAACTAGGTCTAGGAAGTCTACACAAGTTTTCTAATTTCCAGACCAAAACTTGGTAGAACTCTTTAGAAGGTCTCCATAAGTGTTCCTCCCAGATAGCTCCTTCAGAATAAATCTGATCAGTCCTTGAAAAAAGATAACTGGCCATTCCATCACGATCTTTTTTGTGCCATTATCTAAAAAAGTGAATGTTTGCAAGTTCAGACAAATTTCTTGTTGTTCAATCATGTCTGACTCTTCATGTCCCTATTTGGGATTTTCTTGGCAGAGATACTGGAATGGTTTGCCATTTCCTTCTCCAATTCATTTTACAGAAAAGGAAACTGAGGCCAACAGGGTTAAGTGACTTGCCCAGGGTCACACAACTGCTAAGTGTCTGAGGCCAGATTTGAACTCAGGTCCTACTGACTCTAGGTCCAGCACTCTATTCACTGTGCTACCTAGCTGCCCCAGACTGAAATAGACGCTAAAAAAGACTTTTGTGGAACCCAAAAAAGAGGAAAATTTCTAATTACAAGCTCTCTTACAAGTCTGAAATTTAGTTATTTGAGTAGGATACTCCCTAAATTAGACATTGTGTTTCAGATATATGGATTTTCATTTGACCAGTTCTATAAATTTATCTCAAGCTATCTATCAGCCTCTCTTGTCACCTTCTCACAAAGAAATGCATAAAAGAGGGGCAGCTAGGTGGGGCAGTGGATAGAGCTCTGGCCTTGGAGTCAGGAGGACCTGAGTTCAAATCTGGCCTCAGACACTTGACCCTTACTAGCTGTGTGACCCTGGGCAAGTCACTTAATCCCAATAGCCTCACCAAAAAAAAAAAGAAAAAACGCATAAGAGAGAAGGACCCAATGGCTTCTTAACTACAAAACTCCTTGCCTGCTTAGAAGTCCATCCAAGCACAAATGGATAAAGACCCAGCTACAAGGGATCTTAGAGATTGTTTTTCTGATCCTCATTTCACAAATGAAAAATCTGTTCTCTCTGGCTACTACTTAGACAGAAAGTAAAATTAATGTAAGGCGAGACACCAACCACAGACCTGGTGAGAGATCTTACCTGGATATCTTCAACCGTGATGGCATAGGAGATGCCCCTGGAATTCAGATAGTTTTTGACAGCTTTCAGGTTAGAGAAAGGAACTCTCATATCCACAGGGAGGCTGGGCCTGGCTGGAGCATGCCAAAAATCAATCTTTGGTAGGGAGGGAGGTAAAGGAAAGAAAATAAATTGAATTTTATCATATAACCTGGAACATATATACCCAGGTAGGATGCAATGGCCTAATCTACTGTTATGCAGCAGGGAGGCCCTCCCCTCCTGCATCTCAGAAATGTTAACTCCTGCACCCTAACGTATTACTTAAAGCCCTAATGGCTGAGGTGTCGGGGTGGGGAGGAGGTAGAAAGAGAGAAAGAGTTCTTGTCCAAAAGTTCTTTCTCTCCTCCATGACACCCAAACCACTTTGCCATCTTCCAGCACTGCTTCTTGGCCAAACTCAACCTTGTACTGGAGCATCTTTGAGTCCCAAAGGCCACCCCCCCAAGCAAAAGTACAGACTTTACCTAAAGAAGTGATGAGTGAAGTAATGTCATCAATCACTGTAATTATAATGGAAAAGGTCCTTGGCCAGCAAAGGGAACTACAAAGACCAGGTATTGAATGGAACTATATAGGCAAAGGACATCGCTTCCCTTTGGTCATGGAATGGACAGGAAAATTTCATGTCCATAGTATAACACAGGTATACAGGCACTTGGATTCTACTCTCAGACATCTGTTGTGTGCCCCAAAGTCACTCCAAGGCTCTCCTCCATTTTTCTCTCTATAAAATGGGGAAAGTTGTTTATAACATCCTTTGATTACTGACCAATAGAAAAACTCATGGGCAATAGGAGCGAGGACTGTGAGCAGAGGTAGCCATTGGCCTGGCCTGTGGGACCATGTTCAGAAATATGTGATTGCCTCAACTACACCCCCCCCCAATAAAATATATTTTATTGTAACAATTAAAAGAAATGCTGCTAAACTCTGAGATCTCTTGACTGCCACCTTGAGCAATGTCCTTTAGCCTCTCCGAAACTTAATGTCCTCATCTAGAAAATGGAGACAATAAAGCCTTAAAACATGGGCTTGTATGGGTCCAATGTGATCGTATAAGTGAGGACCCTTGGGAACTGCAGAGCACCATACAAGTAGCAGGTATCGTGGTTATTTTTCTCCTGTGGCTACAAGAGAAATGTTTCCAATAGAAATAAAAGGTTAATACTAGCTAGCATTTGCATAGCTCTTTAAGGTTTACAAAGCCCTTTGCAATTATTATCTCACTTGATCTTTACAACAACCCAGGGAGGCAAGTGCTATTATTACAGATAAGAAGAAGAAGAATAGGCAACATTTAGATAGTGCCTACTATATTCCAGGCACTGTGCTAAGCACTTTTTACAAATAATATCTCATTTAATCTCCACAAGACTCCCAGGAAGTAGGTGCTATAATTATCTTCATTTTACAGCTGAGGAAACTGAGGCAGGCAGAGGTTAAGTGACTTGCCCTAGGTCAATAAGTATCTGAGGCTGGATTTGAGCTCGGCCCTGGCCCAGCGCTCTAACTACTGCTCAACCCAGTTGCCAAGATGGTAGACTGGGCTATTAGGATGGACCCAAGCCATACACATTTGCTACAGCAAGCCTTTTCATCAGAAGACCATCTACATGTCATCCGGCACTCAGCTCCTAACACTGGTGGATGGGATACTGAGGAATATAGTTTTGCATCAAACAAAAATGCCCCTTCTCCCTGCCCATCTCTTAAATTCCCACAGTTTTACAGTGCACACCTGGCTCAATCATCCTGCCTAGCAGCGTAAACAAAGCCCAAATTCTCAAGCATGGAGACCCAGTCCTTTGGTCCCCAACCTTTTTCCTGCATAGACAGGTACTCAATATTTTTTATTTTCGCGGAATCTTATGATCACTGGAGGGATGGAGGGTGAGAGGTGGATGTGGGAGGGGAAGGGATACTGCAGGCCAGATTCCTCTGCACCTGCTAGAGATGCTGGAATGTCCCAGGGAGGGCTCTGTAGCAGTAGCATGCCATCAACTGATGAAGTGAGGCCTGCAGGTGGACCATAATCTAACTGCGGGGAGGCCTGCCCTTGGAGGGGTCTATCACTATTAAATTAATTCCATGGGCCTCACCCACCAACCCTTTTGAAAAAGTACTGTATGACATAGCCAATTTAAAAAATTAAAGTGAATTAAAATTAATTAGGGTATTTCACAACAACTCTTCAGATATGAGACACCCTGAGGGGGTCAAGAGACCAGGGTTGGGTAACTGCTTTATGTCAGATGAAGCCGACTCCAGGTCTAAGCTCTGCCATACATGTGCTTCAAAGCTAGCAGGGAGACTGAGGATCTTCTAGACCGAACCCGTTTATTTTACGGATGATCAAAATGAAGTCAGGCAAGTGAAATGATTTGTCCAAAGTCAGGTGGGCAGTTTGCAGCAGTGCTGAGATTCAAACCCAGCGCTTTTCCATTACACCAGGGGAACTCCCATAGGCCCGACCTCACCTTCAGATATTCCGAAATGTCTAGATTCCTGAGTAATTGGAGCTGCTTCTCGTCCTTGGCCTTGATGCGGAGAACCTGGTCTCTGGGGAGACATAAGCAGGGGCAGGACATGGTGTCAGGGAGTCGGGGACAGCTGGGAGCAATGTTAGGCTTTAGCCCTTGGGAGAGCAGGGAGACCTTGAAAGGGGCTCTTTTGTCTGAGAAGCATTACAGAGAGGATCCACAATGAGGGATGACAAGGGACCACCAAGGCTGGGCACCAGCTGGCGGAATTTCAGGGGCCGTTAAACGCCAGCTCAGACCCTACCTCCCTGGGTCACCTCCCTGAGAGGTGGGTAGGGGTGGAGATCAGCGGCAGAAAAAAGAGGAAGGAAAGAGAAAAAAAAAAAGGGGGAAAGAGAGTCAAAGAGAAAAGAAAGGATGGGAAATTAGAAAAGGAAGGGAGGGAGGGAGAGAAAGTGAGGAAGAGGAAAGATTGTGTAATAGAGAAAAGGGGTCACAGATGGTTGTTCTAGGATCTGTTCAATGGCTCCAGACCCCACCACCATCATGTTTGTCGTCTTGCCTTCTAAGGAGCACCCAGCAAGATGCTAAGAGGAAGAAAGAATGAGGGGAGAAGGGGGAAGAGGCGTGACTGTGAATGTGCCCATTGTACAGACACTGAAACTGAAGCAGCTAGAAAGCGAAATAATTTAAAGCAGAGGAGGCAATGGGATGAGAACCCAGGAGTCCTCGTACTCCACCACCCAGAGCAGAGATGCTATCCTCCGCCCCAGACTCTGAGGCAGAGAGCCTCTACTTACCCACTGAACACCTTCTGGCTCGAGGTGGCTGCCAGGAGCAGGCTCAAGCCGAGGAGACCCCTCATGGTGAGCCAGAGTAGAGCAGGACCACCGTCTCCTATGGGCATGTGCAGCACGCTTCTCCCCAGCGGACGGCCCACTCGGGGGAGGGCTCCCCGTCAGGGACAGTTGCTCATGGTCCCAGCACCTAAGCGGTCTCCACGTTTGCTTATCTTGGGAGGAACAGAAACGTGTGATGTAGAAGCAGTAGGATGCTCTGGATAGGACGACTGCCCGGCCCTCCCCACCTCCAGGCAGAGCCCCCGGGGAAGGCAGAGACAGGGACGGGGAGCCCGGGAGGAAAAAGAGAAGGCAAAGACTTTCTCTCAGCCCTGGCATCCTTCTGTTTGTCAAAAGGGGGGGAAAGTAACACTGTATTCTGCACTTAGGCATCAGTCTTCCAGAAACAATGAAATCTAAGGTAAGATTAATTCCAAATCATTTCTGACTTGGAGAGCTATCCACAATGATAGTTTTCCCCATGCCCTTTGTCAAGACTCCATTCCAAGACAATTTCAGGTAACATTTATAGGAATCCAAAAAAGAAAATCAAGACATAAAATATAATTTCGGGTAAACATTAACATTAACATTCCCAATAGGTGAATGTCATTGGGAAATACAAACAACGTTTAAAAAAAAAACATCAATTAGTACTTATCTGATACTTTAAAAAACACCTTTCCCTTTCCCATCTCCCCATTTAATCCATTCCCCATTTCTCCCTTGTTCTCCGGGTCTACCTTCCACTCTCTCCCACTTTCCCTTTGGTCTGTCCTTCTCCTAGGAGAGCCAGCTTGGAGTTTAACCCCAAAAGCAGCAGAAACCCCCTTGCATGGGTGGTGCACCAGGATAGAACACCAGCCCTAGAATATGGAAGACCCGAGTGCAAATCCAGATTCAGACACTTACTAGCTGTATGACCCTAGGCAAGTCACTTAGCCTCTGTCTGTCTCACTTTTCTCATCTGCAAAACGCAGATCATAATAGCAATTATCTCCCAGAGTTGTTGTGAGCAAAAAATGAGAAAATATTTGTAAAGTGTTTAGCACAGTGCCTGGCACATAGCAGGTGGGGAAGGGGAAAGGGAGGGGCAGTTAAGAGAAGCTTGCTGGGTGGTTAAAAAATTGTAAATTATAGGGCAGCTAGGTGGCACAGTGAATAGAGTACCGGCCCTGGAGTCAGGAGAACCTGAGTTCAAATCCGGCCTCAGACACTTGACACTTACTAGTTGTGTGACCCTGGGCAAGTCACTTAACCCCAATTGCCTAGTCCCCCCCCCAAAAAAAGTAAATTGTTGAAGTGGCTATTCAGTTGGGGAAATCCCATTTTTTCCACCTTCAAGTTTGGCCATGAGCATCAATGGCACTGGGGATATCATCATGTTGGAAACGATTCCAAACATTCTCACCAATGTCCTTACCAATGGTCCTCCCTTAAAGCAGAGTCTCTTCCCCGGGCCCATGCAGCCAAGGTCTCCCTAGATGGAGCAACTGGGGACAGCAAAGTGGAGGCTGTCATGTGAAGCAGCCCCAGTGGGATCAAGAAACAAATCTTTAGGGCAGCTGAACCCGGTGACAGTTCTGAAAATCCACAGCAGAGGAAAAAGGGCAGGGATGCTCACTCGGGCTATTTCTGGTAACAGCATTTTAACAGGACAGTCACTCAGCAGCAACCTTTCTCAGAAACCCACTCCCACCGCCGCCATTTCCCAGAATGACAGATTAACTGGATGCGTGGAAGGATTGGGCACGTCCTAGTTGTTTATACTTGGTCCTGCTCCCCAGACCTGCTGGGCCTGTCTCATTATTTCATGAGTCTATTGTCCTGACAGGACAGAGTGTCCCAGGAGCCCTGGTCTCCAGAGGTCTCACAGTTTAAAAACAACAACAAAATAAGACCTGGAAAGGAACAAAGGGCTGCCCAGGTGACTCCCTGTCCCGAAAGAGGAATGTCCATCCTTAGGGACTGAGGTGGTTCAGTGAAGAGAATAGTGATCTAGGAATAAGGGAGCCCTGAGTTCAGATCCCTGTCTTAGATACTAACTGGATGAAGTGAAGGCAGAGACGTGCACACACACACACACACACACACACACACACACACACACACACACACACACCCCTATAAAGAGACAGAGGAAAATATATTGGAATAATATATATTCAAATAATAGATATTGGAATAAAATATGTAAGAATAATATATTGGAATAATATGTATTAGAGCAATATATTGGAATAATATATTAGAATAACATATAGGAATGCATATTGGAATAATATATATTAGAATAATATATTAGAATAATGTATATAGGAATATATTAGGATAATATATAAAGGATATATTGGAATAATATATTAGACTAATATATATATTAGAATAATATATTAGAATAATGTATATAGGAATATATTAGGATAATATATAAAGGATATATTGGAATAATGTATTAAAATAATGTATATATTGGAATAATACATATTAGAATAATATATTGGAATAATGTATATAGGAATATATTAGGATAATATATAAAGGATATATTGGAATAATATATTAGACTAATATATATATTAGAATAATATATGTGTGTGTGTATATATATATATACACACATATAAGTGTGTATGAATGAGGGAATTTGTTTTGCTTGACTATGCATATTTGTAACAGATTTTTTTTTCCTTTTTTTTAATAGAGGGGAAGTGTGGAGGACAGAAAAGAGATTTTTGTTTCTCAAAAAAAATTAAATGAGATTTTAAAAAAATAGATACTAGCAGGCAACACTGGGAAACTCATTTAACGTATTTCAGCCTCAGTTTTCTCTCTGTAAAATGGAGGTGCCAGTAATAACACCTGCTCCACAGGATTTCTGTGAGGATCAAATGAGATATATATATATATATGTGTGTGTGTGTGTGTGTGTATGTGTATATATGTATATGTATATGTGGGTATATATGTGTGTATATATATGAAGCACTTTGCAAAACTTAAAGTTCTATATAAATAAAAGCTATTATTATAATAATCATTATTAAGGCAGCTAAGTGGTACAGTGGGTAGAGCACCAGGACTAGAATTAGGAAGACCTGAATTCAAATCTAGCCTCAGATACTTAATGACTGTGTGACCCTAGACAAGTCACTTAACCTCTGTTTGCTTCAAATGCAAATGTGGATAATAACAGCACCTACCTCCCAGGGATTTTGTGAGGTAAAAATGAGATATTTGTAAAGTGCTTGGCATAGTGTCTAGCACATAGTTGGTGCTATATAAATGTTAGCTATTTATTATTATTATTATTATTATTATTATTATTATTATTAGTGGATGTTTGGAAGACAGGTGGGGAAGGGGGAAAGGCATGATTAAAAGGGTCTCCAGACAGAAAAGGCTGGCTTAGCATCAAATGGGAAGGACTTGGAATCAGGGGGACTTGGGGTCTTGAGTCCTGGCTCTGACACTTGCATCCATGACTGGGGAGATGGGCGTGGTGGCTTGGAGTCAGGAAGACCTGGGGATGGAATCTGTTCTCAGGCATTTGATAGCTGCCCAACACTGGAGCAAACCCCTTACCCTCTCTTAAGGCTGTTTCCCAATTTTGTAAATTGAGGATAATAATGGCACCTGCTTCCCAAGCTTATTGTGAGTATCAAATGAGATAAGGAATAAAAAGTGGTTTGCACAACTCAAAGTCTAAATGCGAGCTCTTATTATTAGTTGTGTGACCAGAGGCAAATTACTGAACCTCTTTCTGAGCTTCTGTGACTTATATTTCCTACCTACAGCAAAGCCTGGAATCACGAAGACCCAAGTTCAAAACCAATCACAGACACTTACTATCTGGGTGACCCTGGGCAAGTCACTTAACCACTGTCTACCTCAGTTTCCCCATCTGTAAAACGGGGATAATAATAGCACCTATTTTGGAACTCAAAATCTTGTGGAAGTGAATGTTGAAAACTAAAAATAAATAAATTAATATAAAATATAAGAAAAAAATAGTACCAATTCTCCAGGATTGTTGCAGGACCAAATGAAATAATAATCGTAAAGTGCTTAGCATAGTCTATGGCACATAGTAGGTACTATCTAAAAGGTATTTATCATCATCTTCGTTATTATCACTACTGTTGCACAGGGTTGTACGAAAAGCATTTTGTAAACTTTGCAAAACACTATATATATAAACGTGAGCTATGGAATAACAAGTTGAAGACACAGATGGCTCTGCTATATTCCTGAAGACAGTCCAAATTGCATTTTCTTAGCAGAGTCTTTTATTTTCCCTTGTTCAGGGTAACTAGGTGTTGCAGTGGATAGAGCACTGGCCCTGAAGTCAGAAGGACCTGAGTTCATATCCAGTTTCAGGCCAAACACTTGACACTTACTAGCTGTGTGACCCTGGGCAAGTCACTTAACCCGACTGCCTAAAAATTCTAAAAAAAAAATTATTTTCCCTTGTTCAAATGCTGATATTATCAAAATGCTCCCAACAAGTGCCCATCATCTAAATGTTTCTTAGGTTCTTTGTTTGTTTAAAATATTTCATTGCATCCAAGATAATTACTAAGGAGTCATGATGAAAAAATGCTATCTACATTATTCCAATATACATTACTATCTAGCTATCTAATTCTGGGCCACTAGGTGGTGCCATAGTGCATAGAGCGCCAGAACTGGAGTCAGGAAGACTCATCTTCCTGAGTTCAAATCTGGCCTTAGATACTTCCTAGCTGTGTGATCCCAGGCAAGTCACTTAACTCTGTTTGCCTCAGTTTCCTCATCTGTAAAAATGGGCTGGAGAAGGAAATGGCACACCACTCCAGTATTTTTGCCAAGAAAACCCTAAACGAGGTCACGGAGAGTCAGACACAGCTAAAAAACAGCACAAGAGATATTATTCTAATCAGAGAGACTTGATGAACTATGGATGCAGATAGCACTCAAGAGGCAAGAAGTAAACAAAATAATCATATGGCTCACCAATTCTCAAGAGGGCTGGCTAACAATGACTGAGAAGCTGGGCACCATCCTCTAACCTGGGGCCTGCCCTCCCACTGGTCTGCACGGTTCATTTACAACATGAACGCCTGCTGCCAACAGTGCCTACTTTGTAAACTGAGGCTAGATCCCTATTCCCTGGGACCAGAGTGAGTTTTTGGACACTAGGCCAAACAAAAAACCAGGATACTAGGAGGCAGGAAACTGGAGTTCTAAGCCCAGTTCTGCCATTAAGGGGAGGGGGGCAAGCATTTATTAAGCACCTACTGTATGCCAAGCACTTTTTTTACAGATATCATCTCATTTGATCCTCACCACCCCAATAGGCTGGCTATGTGACTTTAGGCAAATTACCCAACCTCCCGGGGCCTCAGCTTCCCCATCTGTAAAATGGGAAGGTTGAACTAAATGGCCTCTTGAGGTCCATCTTTATTTTCCCTAATATCTCACTGAAATTTAGTATTTCCTTCAACGAAATTAAAAACACATTATTCTAAGACGGGATCCATCGGCTTTTCAAAGTAATGTGTTTTTAATCTCATAATTGAAGGATAAACTTTCATCTAGAGGATAGTGGTCCATGACCTAAAAAAAAAAAAAAAAGCAAAGAACCCTATTTTAAAGCAGTATAGAAAAAGAAATTTCATTACTTAGTGCCATGCCCTCATTTTACGCAGGAGGAAACTGAGGCCCAGAGAGCTGGCCTGATTTGTCCAAGGTCACACAGGCAGTCAGGAAGGGGATCAAATGAAGGTAATCACAGCATGCAGGCCCAGGGTGGTTGTGAGGACAGAAGGAGGTAATGTTTGCAAAGCGTTTAACCTGGCACACAGCAGGCGCTTAATAAATGCTCTCCCCTTCCAGCGCACTAGCTGCCCTGGTCCCGCAGAGGAGCCCTCCGAAGCTGGCTGATGCCCCGCTCGCTCGGCGCTGCCCTCCCTCCCGCTGCCAAGCCCCCCTTGCAGCTACTCACCGCACTGCTGCAGATCAGGGTCTGGCCCTCACACCCACCAGCCAGAGGGTGGGGGGCTGGGAGCCTGGGCTGCTGCTTCCTGCCGGGAGGTCGCAGCCTACGGGCCGAGGGGCGGGGCCGGCTGAGGGGCTGCCTCCGGGAGGGCTGCTGGATAACGAGGCATCCCCGTCCAGGAGTCAATCAACAAAGCGCTTGGTGGCCGGAGAGCCCGTGCTATGGCAACGCGTGGTCGTTGCAGGACAAATGAATCGGCATTGCTATCGTCTACACTCTCTTAGCTGTCGGTGGTACAAGGGAACAAGCACAAGGTGGGGCCTGAGATCCTGACTCTGCTCCTTGACTGACCTTGGGTAAATCTGAGCCTCTGTTTGCTCAACTGTCAAATGAAGGGGCCGGGCTGGAAGGCCTTCTAATCCGTCAATTTATTTTATTCAATTTATTTTATTTATTAGGTGCCTACTCTGTGTCAGGTATTGAGCCAAGGGCTAAGGATACAAAGAAAGGCAAAAGATGGTCCCTGCCCTCGATGGTCAATCGCAGGTCTAAATTTATGATCTTATTATAGAGTCAAAAAAAAAACCCCACATATAATCGATATAGTATCACTTGCTTTATCAAGGGGTGGGGGAGGGACCAGAGGGAGGGGGAGAATTTAGAACTCAAAATTTTAAAAAGAATGCCCAAAAGTAAATATTAATTTTTTAAAAGAAAAAAACAAACACTAATACAAAAACTGCTAAAGAAACAACTCAATTTTATTCATTAAATAAAACTGGAATTATCCACTCCATTCTGAAATTTCCTTAGAGCCCTTAGCCTGAATTACTCCTTTGACTTTATCATATTCTCCCCTGTGGGATCATAGAATAGTAGGGTGAATGAATGAATGAATTTACTTCATTAAGTACTTTTATTTTTATTAAGTATTATTAAATTAAGCATTTATTAAGTACTTACTGTGTGTACACCACTGTGCTAAGCACTAAGGATACAAATAGAAAAGACAGCCCCTGCCTTCTAATAGGGGAGATAACATTTAGCTCAGTGCCTGGCACACAGTAGGCGCTTAATAAATGTTTAAATAATACGCACATTTTCAGCTACAAATCGGATGGAAAAGTCCCATGGTCCTTAAGGTACAGCAGCAAAGCAGATGTTAATATCTCTTCTTTCATGCCATTTCCACTGATAATTAGAGTGCCTTCCGCAACTATAGTAAGGGAGTGAATTTTTAATCAAAAAAGGTCTAGAGATCAGAGATCCCGAGATGGAAGGTCACCTAAGAGGCCGTCCAATCCTTCATTTTACTGAAGCCTAGGGAGATTAAATGACTTGCCCATGATGAAACAAGTAGTATTATAGTTATTTTTGTTCTTATCTCAGCCCCCTCCTGGTGAATTGTAAACTCTTTGAGGACAGGCCATGGTCATTTTTCATCTTTTTATCCTGAACCCCTACTACAGTGTCTAGTATATAGTATCACTGTTGTTCAGTCATTTCAGTCGTGTCTGACTCTTTGTGATCCCATTTGGGGTTTTCTTGGCAAAGATACTGGAGTAGTTGCCATTTTTTTCTTCAGGTCATTTTACAGATGAGGAAACTGAGGCCAACAGTGTTAAGTGACTTGCCCAAGGTCACACAGCCAATAAGTGTCTGAGGCCGGATTTGCACTCAGGTCTTGCTGACTTCACGCCCAGCCCTCTATCCACTAAGCTACTTAGCTGCCCAGTATTTGGTAAAGGGACCTAATCAATGTTTATAGAATTGAAATGAATTCATGCAGAAGCACAATTAAAGTCCCAATGATCTTAAAGCCCCCTGGCTTATATGCAATCACTACCACCCAACACTAGAAAATGCTTACTGCTTTGTCCTGCCCCCTGAATGATATATTTCTGATTCTGACATCTGTGTGTGTGTGTGTGAGTGTGTGTGAGTGTGTCTTCTTTTCCATCTCTAAGTCTATGATTCTATTAGAGACACATTCTATCAAAAGATAAAATAAAGCTTAAGCTTTTCATATCAGAGAATTCATCACGTATAACACAAACCTCCATTTCCATTTAGTCATACCTACTTGAATCCTCCAAACATGAAAAATCCTGCTTGGGATAAGGTCTGTTTCCACCCTCCCATCCAGAAGTCTGGAATCAAGCTAAGCGAAGGAAGATCTAGTCTCTGGTCACAAACTTCCTGACTCCCGGTCCAAGTGGAGTTAGATACATGCAGTTAACTCACAACTGATTTAGAAAACATCCCATGAACCTGGGATCTCTCCTGGTTGCAGCCAGAGGGATGTCAGGGTGTCAGAAACGCCGCTGTCCCTCATCAGAAATCTCACCCCATTTTTGCCTGTCCCGAAACTTCTAAAACCTCTGAAACACGAGGCTAAAAAAATGCTTCAGGGGCTATGGCCAGGTGGCAGAGTCCAACTGTCATAAATTTAGCATCCAACATGGGGGTGGGGCAGGTGCCGTGGAGTCCTTTCCCTTCTACCTTTAAAAAGTGACCTGCATCACCATCTCTCTCCAGTTTCTCCTGGACCTACAAATCTTAGAAGGCCAACCAGGCAACTGAGGCTATGACAGGATACAAATAGGAGCCAGAATGCTTCATTATATTATAATTTCCAGACTGCATTCTAATACACAACCCCCCTCCTCAGGATATTTATTTGGTGTTTAAAGACTTCCATAACTTTTTTGTTGTTATTCAGCCATTTCAGACTCTTCATGACCCCATTTGGGGTTTTAAAGATACTGGCATGGTTTGTAATTTCCTTCTCCGACTCATTTTACAGATGACGAAACTGAGGCGAATAGGGTGAAGTGACTTCTCCAGAGTCACACAGCTAGTAAGTGTCTGAGATCAGATTTGAACTCAGGTCTTCTTGACTCCAGGCCTGGTGCTCCATCTGCTGTGCCACCTAATTGCCCATAACCTAGCCCCCTCCTACCTTTCCAGTCTTTTTATGCCTTACTCCCTAATACTTACCCGTCGATTCTGTGACACTGGCCTCCTGCTTGTCCGATGAACAAGACACACCATCTATCAACTCCAGGCTAATATTTATTTTCTCTGGCTGCCTCCTACATCTGGAATGCTCTCTCTCTTCTGCTATATCTCCTGGCTTCCCTGGCTTTCTTTAAGTCCCAACTAAAATCCCACGTTCTATGGGAAGCCTTCCTCAACTCCTGGGGATTCTAATGCCTTCTTTCCATTTTAAATAGAGCTTGTCTGTATATACTCATTTGCATGTTGTCTCCCCCATTAGACTGCCGGATTGATAAAGCAAAGTAGGTGCCCACTGACTGTGGAATGGCTAAAGAAATTGTGGTTTATGAACATAATGGAATATTATAGCATCACATGAAACGAGTATGAAGAAATCGGGAAAACTTGGGATGACTTTATAAACTGATAAGATGCCTCTTAAAACTCTTATCTTCCCTCAAGGCTCAGCTCAGTTACTATTTCCTCTAAGAAGTCTTGCCCTGGTCTGTACCCTCCTGTCACTCGTGCAGGTAAGTGCTCTCTCCTTTCCAAAGGTATCATATGTTTGCTTATTTATGTACATATCATATTCCCTCAACATCATTCAACAATCAACCAGAATTTATTAAGCACCTACTAGGTGTCAGGCACTGTGTTAAGCCCTGGGGATACAAAAAGAGGCAAAAAACATTCCCTGCCCTCAAGGAGCTTACAATCTAATAGGGTAGACAACAAATACATACAAACAAGCTACATACAAGAGAAATGAGAAATAATTAGCAGAGAGAAGGCACTAGAATTAAGAGGATTAAGAAAGGCTTCCTGTAAAAGATGGGATTTTAGTTGACTCTTAAAGGAAGACAGAGAGGTCAGTAGGCAGAGTAGAGAAAGGAGATAGTCCCAGGCATGGGGTACAGCCAGAAGAAATGCCCAGAGCCAAGAGATGAGTGCCTCGTCTGTGGAACAGCTGGGATACTGCTACAATAAAAGTCCTAACAGATAGAATTATGATATACTACATATTTTTCTTCTGTCTGCTGTCCTTAAATGCCTTTGGAATGACTTTGTTTATTTAGATGTCTTGCCAAGGTATCCTTAGACTGGTTTTAGCCTTCGCTGCTTCTCTCTGTTTTATGAGAAGATACTGCTCATAAACGTCCATCATCCTTCCTCATAAGATTTTGCTTTTTTGTTTTACTTTTAAATTTTTTTTATTTTTATTTTCAGTTCCAAATTCTCTCCCTTCCTCCTCCACCCCCAATCATTGAAAAGGCAAGAAACACAATACCTATTATGCGTACTTCATAAGATTTTATGAACAAGTTTCTATTTTAACTCAATGTCATCCTTGCTCTATTTGGCAAGTAAATCAGATGTTTGCTAAGAGGTTTCCTAAACTCTTTCAGTCTTCTTGTTGTGATCATTTATACTAATTAAACTTCTTCATAAAATTATTGCAATTGTTGTTGGTGTCATTTCTGTTTTCAACTTCATATTTTTAATTATCTACTTATTTAAATAATTTGAGGGTTTTTAGAAAGGATTTCTAAAAATTATGACACTGTTTTCTCTATAAATGCCAGTGAAACCATCACACTTAGACCCTAACATCACAAACCCAAATGTGCTTGGAAGGAAATTATAAGAATCATTCCAAATTTTGTTGTTGTTCATCCTTTGTTCTCGAAGAGGACCAATGACTTCAAGAGGGTGATATCTTGACTTGCAAGTGAATTGGATTTAAGTGAGGCAGGGCTGTGCAAAGTCATCAGCCTCTCTCCTTCAGAGACATCCGAGTCCAGTGGCAAGACAAAAGTCAGGACATCTGGCGATGGTCCCCCACTAAAAAGTACAAAGATGCAGAAGGCAACCAAATGGAACCAAGCATATACAAAGGAGATCCGTGATGGCGGCAGCACAAATATGAGGAAGTTGAGGGATAAATGTAAAAGATATCTGAAGAAGGGGAAGATAATGAAGGCATGAAAAGAAATCTCAGACAGACTTTATAAATACCCTAAAAAGGCAACCAGGGAGGCATCAATGACTAACAACTTACATGTCTTCTCTTCAATCTATGTGCAATCTTTGTGAGAGTCATCTATGTACAAATCAAGGGCAGGCTTGATGAGACTACTAGGAGGGAACAAGGAGGCATTAAATTGTGAGTTCCTTGAAGGAAAGGACTGTCTTTTGCCTTTCTTAGTATCCCCAGCACTTAGTACAGTGCCTGGCACATAGTAGGTGCTTAATAAATGCTTATTGACTGACTGACATTCAACTATGGATTCTATCTTTACTCTTTTATAATTGACTAAAATAAAGAAGATAAAGTGCTTATTGCTTAGCTGATTATGTTTTTTTTAAATTGATTCAGTAGAGCAAAATGCCATTTTATTGTGTATTTCTTCCAATCAAGCAATCCACAAACATTTATTAGGTACCTACTATGTGCCAGGGACTATACAAAGTGCTAAGGATCAAAAAGGCAAAAATACAACAGTCTGTGTTTTCAAGGAGCTTACATTCCAACATGAAGACACCATGTGCATATGTATAGAATAAAAACAAAATTAATGCAGTAGTTTGAGGAGAGAGGTCACTAGCAGATGGTGGGATTGAGAAAGGCTTCATCCATACATCAAAATCATTCAAAATTTCTTGAAGGATATAATAATGACAGGAATGATTTCATTTGGTGACCCTCTGATCATAAATATCAGGAGATGCCTAAAACAAGGAGATCTATGCCATCCACTGAGATGGAAGGGATGAAGGAGATCAAGTTAAATTAAATCCAAATTAAAGAGGGATTCCTTGTCAATAAAAACATCCTCCAGATGTTGATGTTTGTGGATAACACCATGCTGATTGCATCAAGGCCCTTGAAGAGCTTTGAAGTCATTCAAAGGAGTTTAGCTTGACCATCCACACAGTAAAGCCCAAGAAGATGAAGGATGTCCATTGCCAGATTACAACATATACTTGGAAGGACAACCAGCATAGCCTGGGCTCAAAGAGACAGATGGTACAAATAGGCAATAAATAGGGCTCAATGGTGACCCTGTTTGCCTCAGTTTCCTCATCTGTAAAATGAGTTGGAGAGGGAAATAGCAAACCCCTCTAGTATCTTGGCCAAGAAAACTCCAAATAGGGTCATAAAGAGTCAGACATGACTGAAACGACTGAACAGCAGCAACATACCTCCAAATAAGGAAGAGGCATGATTATACAAGCTTTTGCAGCAATTGCAAAAGAAGGAGACTGAGACCTGAAATTCTTTTCCCTGCAGCAAGTTTCACTCACATCTTTTATACATCTGCAGAAGCAGAGAAAGGTTATCAGCTAAACAATTTACAGATTACTGAGAAGCCAGGCACAGCACACATCCAAAAGAACTTGAAAGTAAAAAGGAAAAAAAATCAAAGGGGATTTAGCTGCTCTTAGTTTTCCAGAAACTGTTTACATTCTTGCTAGAACAGGAAAGTTTTATGTCTGCAGTTAGAAACCAGGGGTCACTTAAGCCAAGAATGGCATTCCATGCTTGAGGCCATCTGCTACCTCATCAAAGCTAAGCTTGCAGCTCAATTTAGCCTTCAGAGTTTTTCACAAGAAGAATCCCAAGCCTCCTCTGAAAGCAAAGCAAAAGCTCATATTTTTTATACCAACTTTCTACACATGTACTTGTGTGAGAGTGAAACATGGAATACAATAGTCTGAAGAATTAAACATGAATGTGTGGGTTTGATTCAACTGGTGAGGGTTGGTGCTGATGGCTTCTGAGCGGAAGAGTGTTAAGGTCCTAGATGACCACCTCATGCTCCAGCTCTTAGTGGGGATGCTACTTACCCAGTTACAGAGAACATGGCAGCAATGCAATCATTTTCAGGTGGCTGTCCAAAATGGCAGAAGTGAGGGGCTAATGTAACCCTGGTTTCTCTATAAGGCCTTATTCATTCTACCCAGTACCTTTCAGAGAGACATATTTTACTTCTATTTCTAGGGTCCAGGATTTAACCAGGATGGTTACTCTTATTTAGGCAAATCACAACCCCTTCATGCCTTAATAGTAATAATAATAATAGCTGGCATTTCTACAGTGCTTTATATCTTCAGAGTTTTTTTTACATATGTTATCTTAGACAAGTTAGCTAGACACTGAAGTCAGGAAGACCTGATATCAAATCAGCCCTCAGACACTTACTAGCTGTGTGACTCCAGGTGAGTGACTTAACCTCTCTATGCCTTTTCTCAACTGTAAAATTGGGATAATAATAGCACCTGAAATGTTGTGAGGATCAAATTGATGAGGTCTAGAGGTTTAGGGGTGCTGGGACCCCAAGATCACAATACACAGGCCCTGCCTAAATGAATTCAACCCAAATCTTCTTTCAGCCAGAGAAAAAGTTTATTAGAGATAAACCATCCGGGCCAGATTCTTAAGGAATCTGAACATTAGTGATGCCCATAGGAACAACCAGGCGTGAGAAAGTCTCAGCATTTAAATGGGAGCTAGGGTGGATCTTATATACACTCAAGTAATTTTGGGTGACCAGAGGAGGGGCTGGGAAGAGGAGCTGGGTGACTGGGAGAGGGGTTTAGGGAGAATGGAAGTGTCTGGATGGGGTCACCCAGGAATAGACAAAGAAGAACTAGGCTTTTATCAGGGTAACAAAAAACTGGAAGGAAGAGGTTGATAAGATCAAAGGTAGGATCAAAGACTAGGCTTCTTTCTTAGGATTTCTAGGACAGGCTTCTTGGATAAGGAAAGATCAGAATAAGAATAAGAGATAAAGCAAGGCCAGTTGAATGAAATATAAGAGCCTTCTGGGGCCCACAGACCAATGGGAGACAAATTCTTTCTGGAGAAAGGGGCAAAGGTCTCAGCTTGGGCCCATACCCCATCAAAATGAGATAATATCTATATAGCTCTTTGAAAACCTTAACTTACTTTTTTTCTTGGCAAAGATACTGGAGTGGTTTACCATTTCCTTCTCCAGCTCATTTTACAGAAAAGGAAACTGAGACAAGCAGGGTTGAGTGACTTGCCCAGGGTCACACAGAAGTATCTGAGGCCAGATTTTAACCATAAAGATGAGTCTTCCTGACTCCAAGATGGGCACACTATCTACTACATCACCTAGATGCCCTGAAGCACTATATAAATGTTTATTATAATTGTTAGATCTGCATGACAAGTATGTAAGATAGATGCTACTTTCTAGGGTATGAAAAGGGGGTAGTGTGAGTTAACGCTGGAAAGGTAGACTGAGGCTCTATTGTCCAGATGAGAAAACCAAGGCTCAGAACATAGTCACACAAACAGAAAGCATCAGAAAGGTGGGATTTGAACACCAGCCTCTCACAACTCCATGTCTAGTATACTTTCTCTTAGACTACATTCTGTTTCTTTGTTTAATAGATGGTCTTCATGAGTTTCTATGACTAAAGAAAAAAAAATCACCTACTAGCCGGTGGTGATGATGATGATAATAATAATAATTAATAATAGCAAAGTCCTTTACGTCATTTTATTTTATTCTCACAACCCTGTGAGGCAGGTGCTTTTACTATTCCCATTTTACCAGTGATAAACTGATGTGCCCAGAGTCACAAGGCTGGTGAGTATTGAAACAGTTGTTGAACTTACGTCTTCCTAACTCAAAGTCTAGCGCCCTTATTCACAGTGCCAACTAGCTACCTATATAAATTTAATTAAGCTGGTCCTTGGATGACAGTGTCTGTCTTAAACCTTCCTACCTCAGGTGGACCTACCAGAGCTGAAATTCTACTGGGCCAGCCTTCAAGGACACAGGATTACCACCCCCACCATAATAAGGCATCCAAGAAGATTGTTAGTGCAGAAGATGGTTAAACATTTAATTAAAAGCCAGGTTTTTCCTGTCTCTAATTGGGATGTTAAATCTTATGTTTTGTCTTCCTGGGAATTCTGGTATGTTCCAACATGCATGTGTCTCCCTGGACTCCACCCACAGTTTCTGTTGGAAATAATTTTTTTTTCTTCTTTTGCTGTTCTATCTTGTTGTGCAAGGTTGCTGACGAGGTTCTTAAATTCCTGTCCTGTTATGAATCAAATCAAAATGTGTTTAATGAATGCCTATTATGTGTAAATCATCTCTGTGGGGAACATGGAAATCATAACTCCCATTTCTATGGTGATTTAATGATCACAAAGCACTTTCCTCATAACTATTCTGTAAGGCAGGCAGTCATAAGAGTGTTTTATTTCCATTTTATATGTAGGGAGTAGAGTGACTCAGTTGCTGGAGGTGGATGGGGTGGATTGGTGGGGAGGGTGGGGAGTGGGGACAGAGTCTGGAAGGAAGGTAAAGGTAAGGAACTCTGCCATGCCTCATTTTAATCTTGCTCCTGGGGTAATTTGCATTAGCCCTGGGGCATAATGGGAGTGGAAAATTCTCCTCCTCTCCCTCCCTACCCCCCCAGCCTCACCCAGCCTTTTCAGGGTTGCTAATAGAGTCCCTGACAGGATTTGAAGGGACTCAGGCTCATGAAAGTTAAAAGGCAAACCATTCCAGTATCTTTACCATGGTGTTGGCCCTTTAGTTGTTTCAGTCATGTCTCATTCTTTGTGACCCCATTTGGGGTTTTCTTGGCTAAGATACTGGAGTGGTTTGCCATTTTTTTACAGATGAGGAAACTGAGGCAAACAGGGTTAAGTGACTTGACCAGGGTCACACAGCTAGGAAGTATCTGAGGCCAGATTTGAATGCATGAAGATAAATCTTCCTGATTCCAAACCCAGCGCTCTATCCACTGAGCCACCTATTTTTGCCAAGAAAACCCCAGATGGGGTCATGAAGAGTCAGACAGGACTGAACAGCAGATAGGGAGATACTGAAGTCTTTCGAGCAGGGGCATGACATGGTCAGACTTGTGCCGTAGCAATATTATTTTGATAGCTATGTGAAAGATAGGCCTCGTAATGGATTGACTACCTGTTGTCTCGTGGGCAGCTTAAATAAATTCAGAGAACCTCATGTCCAAATTGACTATAGGGAGATGAACTGGGTTCACTCTCACCTTCAAATATGGAAGAGAGAATAGCGGCTGTTTAAGGAATCACCATCCTGGAAGGTTTCCATTGGGACTGGTTGCCCCAGTTGGTTAATGTACCCAAAGCTGCCTTCACTGCCTGCACTGTCCGGCCAACCCCACAGAGAAAACAAGTCCTGCCCTGTGCCCCATAACCCAGCCCTGCCACCTACATCCTAATATATGATGCTGGTTACAATGACTTATCACACTCATCCCCATTAATGGAGAAAAAGAAAAGTAAAATTTTTTGATTGCTGGTGAATTCTTCACTTTCTGCCCACTTGAATGAATCATTTTGGGGGAGTTTGGTTTATACAATATACCCGTGTCTTTGCAGATGTGCTGACAGATCAGCAAGGCATAACTTCCTACTACTTACAGCATATTTTTTTCTTCTTTTCAAGTCAAGGAACCTAGGATTTAATCTTGGTTTTTCTGCTGATTGTGGGATCTTGGGTGAGTCACCTAACTGCTCTGTGCCTCAGTTT
>NW_020954647.1:33808-34413 GCF_900497805.2 Vombatus ursinus | reverse complement strand
TTGACACTTAGTAGCTGTGTGACTCTGGGCAAGTCACTTAACACTGATTACCTCACCAAAAAGCAAAAACAAAAAAAAGATTCCTCATTCTCCCAGGAAAACATTAGAAAGCATGTCTCAGCAAAAATCTCAATCATGTGAATCTACAGCTCCATATTCATCGGCTATGCATTGGTTACCTGCCTCACAATCCTTTGAAGTTCACCTGGCAGAAGAATGAGAACAATCATTCAATTCACACCCGACTTTGAAATGTGTTACTTGTGGGGAGATAGCTCTAGGTTTTCACTATGGAGTTACAGCCTGGATTTCATGTCAAGTCTTTTTAGAAGGGCATACTGGAAAAAGGTATATTAAGTTGTATAAACAGAAATGACAAGTATGTTATTACAAAAAAGAGCAGAAAAGATCGCCCTTTGTGCCAGCTTACCAAACACTTCTAAGTAGGGATGGACATAGAAAAAAAAAAAGAGTTAGGCCAGGGGTGCCTATTGTTTTCCCAAGTGATAATTCACCCTCAGTAAACAGTAACCTATAACACTACAGTAGACTAATGATAGAGACTGGACAAATTGCTCTCACTTTACAATCTCAAGCAGAACTTA
>NW_020954647.1:30478-33675 GCF_900497805.2 Vombatus ursinus | reverse complement strand
AGGAATTAAAAAAGATGACCTCTAAGTCAGTTAATATTGATTATGTTGATTAATTTTAGTTTGATTGTAGGATTATATTTCTTTCCCTTAGGAAGACCTAACTCTAACAGGTACAGAAAACTAAACTAGCATAGATATTCCCTTAAGCCTACGTTATCTACAGATTTAGTGAATAAGATATATTGATAAGATAGAGTAAGAAATATATTTTATAGGAATAAAATAATCATTAGGATAAGTTAAATATTATAGGACTCTTTACTAAGGGGTAAGTTCCCCTTTCTGGTAGCTGGAGGGTAGGGAGACTTATTCCTAGCTTATTGACTATAAGTTCCTCTTTTTTGATAGTTAGCTTTTGTCAGTGAGCTACACAGACCCGTGGTAGAAACCCTTGAGAGATCACAGAAACGTACTTCCCAAAAAAGTTCACATAATAATAGATATGATGGGGCTAGGCAATGGGGTTAAGTGACTTGCCCAGGGTCACACAGGTGTTAAGTATCAAGTTTCTGAAGCCAAATTTGAACTCAGGTCCTCCTGACTCCAGGGACAGTGCTCTATCCACTGCGCCACCTAACTGCCCCAGACTTCTCCTTCTTAAACAAGAATTCAGCAAAGGGTATGAAAATTTTTAGCTCTATCCTCAGAAAAATTCCAAATTGCTTTCCAGAATGGCTGGATCAAATCAGAGCTCCATCAGCAGCATATTAGCCAGCTGCACATACATCATGACCTTCTTCATGTTAATGATGAAAAATACTGAAAAACGCAATTTGTTATTCAGTCACATCCAACTCTTTGTGATCCCATTTGGGGTTTTCTTGGCAAAGATACTGGAATGTTTTCACATTTCTTTCTCCAACTCATTTTACCGATGAGGAATTAAGGCAAACAGGGTTAAGTGACTTACTCAGGGTCACACAGCTAGTATGTGGCTGAGGCCAGATTTGAATTCACGAAGATAGGTCTTCCTGACCCAAGGCCTGGCACTCTATCCACTGCACCACCTAGCTACCTTGAAAAGCAGATCAAGAACTATTTCCTAAGATGTTGATACAGACTGAAGAAGAGAATATATACTGTGATGACAACAATGTAAATGGAAAAAATATCAAAAAACCTGAAAACTAAACAGTTTAACAATAATATCCAAACTTGTCCCCAAAGAAGAGATGAGAAAATGCACTTAGATTCATTCTTCACAAAGCTGGGGTGACAATGATTCTCCTGTCATATTGTGATGTGCTGGCTAGTTTGGCTGAACTTTCTGTCCTCTTTTTTATTCTCTGTTACAAAGAGTGGTTTCTGGTGGGGAGGGAGTGAGGTTATATTAAGATANTATATATGTATGTATTTTAATTTGTGAAAAGCTTATCAAATTTTCAGTTTATACCAAGTTGGAAGGACCAAAAGAGCAGAAACAGGAACAATAAGCAGAAGAGGCAGAATTAGACTCGATTCAAGGAAAAACTAGGTCTCCTACAACTGTGATATCTTCTGAGTCTCTGTATGAGATTCTTTAATGATCACAATAAGATCCCCATCTCTGAATTACTGAGAAAATAAATAGAAAAGGCACGTACATCTGTGTGGAGGTAATGTTCTGGCCAAACACTGAAATAGCTATCCACATACACCAAATCCAATAACTGCCTTCTTCCTTCACTTTGGGCTGCAGATAATTAGTACAAACCTAAAAGTTAGTTTTCCTTAATGTTTCTCTAAAGCTCATGAGTGAAGTAATAAATTATTAATTTTCCATGTCATAAAATAAAATACTTTTTTGTAGATCTTGATTCACTAATCAAGAATAAATGAATGCATCTGAATTATTCAAAGAACTTCAAATTGTACAAATTGTACTCAAACTGAATATTTTGAATATTCTATTCAAAATGCAACAAAGGGGATCACTTTTCCCATTAACCTCTATTCTTTCAAGGTAGCAGGTATATTCTCTTATTAAACATTTAACTGTGAGTAACACATAGAGTAACACGAAGAAAAACCCTGGGAGATCAGAATCAAACTGCCATGTATGAAAGGTGAAACAAAAAAAACAGCTGTCATGTTGTCTGAAGGTCAAGGCACGGCTTCACCTAAATCCTCTCCAGCTATCGTCCTGTACTTCTTTTCCAGTTCACAGTCAAATTCCTTAAAAATCTCTTCTACAATTCCTTGCCTTCACTTCCTCACCCACCACTAATTTCTCTACTCCTAAGCAACTTGGCTTCTGTCCTCACTACTAAACTGAAACTGCTTTGTCTGAGATAATAAATGATCTATTAATCGTCATATCCAATGACCTTTTGAACATTCCCATTCTTCCTGACTTGGCAACTAACCACATTTTTTGGGATATTCTCTACTACTTTGCATTTCACATTGTTTCCTTTAGGTTCATTCATTCTCAAGAAACCTTTACTGAATCTATGTCACATCTACTATGGGTCCATCCCAAAGCTCTCTCTTGGATTCTTTTTTCCCCGTTTTTCTTCCCTCTCCCCTCCTTTCCTATTCAGCAATCATCTCTAAGGGGATGACTCCCAGATGCACATATTCATCATGTCTCTTGAACTGCAAACCTGTTTCTGCTTGCCTACTGGATGTCTGCATTCAGATAACCCATGAAGACCTCAAATTCACCATGTCTAAAGTGGAACTCATTTTTCCCTCTAAAAACTTACCCTACTTCTTAACTTCTATTTCTGTAACAGGCACAGCTTTGACAAAGACAAGTCATGATTTTTGGAGCAAGGTCATTAGATTCAGAAAATGCTGACGACACAATAAACATAGAATCTAGCAAAAAAAAAAAAAAAAGGTGACAAAGTCCCTCACAAATATTCTTCTGGACAAGAAGAGGTGTACTTAAATTAATAACAGTAAAACAGCTTCAGAACTGGCTGAAATATTACTGAGCCTTGAGAGTACTGTCTGTAAAATTCTTGACCATTCACTTGTTAAGAAATCTTGGTCAAACAAGTACCATTTGGCATGGATGGACTCTAAGGTCTTGTCGAATCCTCAGTCTATCAGTCTGTCAGAGAGGTCCACTAACTTACTGTACCAAGGTATCCTGGGTTAATATCTGTTAAGTTATCTGCACTAAGGAATAGTCCAATAGAATGTTTCTAAGAATAGAATGTTCCTAAATATTTAGATATTTCTAAATATCTAAATGTTCTAAATATCAC
>NW_020954647.1:21350-30377 GCF_900497805.2 Vombatus ursinus | reverse complement strand
CTCTTTCTTCCAACTCTGCTCAATTTTCACCTCCTTCAAGGAGCTGTTGTTGATTCTTTCAATTATTAGTTTCTTCATCCCTCCCCGTCATCACTTCGTATATCCATGTATGATTCCTAGGGGAAAAACACGGGAGAGGGGCCTTTGCTGTTATGTCTCTCATCTCCATGACAACGTGAATCCATATTTAGGTACAGTCACCTCCGTTCCTCCCCAAGAGTGTAGGGTCCTCGAGGGCGGAGACTTCTTTATCTTGTCTCAATATCCCAGGGCCCAGTACAGCTCCTGGGAGGATACTGAACACCTGCAACTGACGAAGGTCTTTGCCTTCCTAAGGGGACACACGGAGCCAAGATGGCGGCACAAGACAGCCCCAGGGCTCAGCTCCCCACCTAGGTCCAACCCCGCCCCATGCCCAAAGGCTCCAGCACGTGGTCCTCTCCCACGATAAATAAGAGATGGCCCCTTTACCTGGTTCCGTCTGGAACCCTGGACCCTCCTTCCCCGCCCCCGCCGTTAGGAAAGGCTGCGTGCTCGCCTGCCTAAATCTGCGCATGTGCAGGGCTGCTGAGGCCAGGGTCCAGCGCACGCACGCACTCACGCTCAGCCAGGCTTCACGTCAGTGTCCCCCTCCTCTGCACGCATGCGCCCTCAGCTTAGATGCTCTGGGAAGAGCCTTCAGTTTGGACATTTGCCCCTTAACCTCCCCAAAGGCACAGGGTTCCCTCTCCACCTACATACAGGGACCATTGCCCCCTCGGGCTGCAGATGGTGGTCGGGTTTGGGCGTGGGGCGGGAGGGGCCCTGGCAGGTGGCTGTACGTTAGCGTTGGGGAGCTGGAACGAGGAGGCGGCAGCAACATGGGGCAGGGAAGGCCTGCTCCACAGCATCCCAGAGGCGCAGAAAGGGGCCTGGGAGACCATTTACTCTAAAGAGACGCCACTGAGAGCCCTCTTTACAGATACCTGACAAGTGGGCACGAAGCGTTTGCTTAAAGATTCTCAAGTGGAGGGAAACCACCTCCTGCCCAGGCAGCCCACCGAGACAGATCTCATTGTTGGGAAGGTTTTCGCTACTTGCCCTTAAATCTCTTTCTTCACCCCTTGCATCCAGTACTCCTGGTTCTTCCCCTTAGGGGCCAAGTAGAACAAATCTACCCTCTTCCACATCAGATACTTGAAGACAGCTTTTTTTGTGTTCTATTCCCTCCTGCTGCACCCTCCTCCACGTTTCAGGAAGGGTTTTGACAAGCTGGAGAGTGCCCAGAGGTGGACTACCAGGGACGGACAAGAGCGTCCAGTCCAAACCGCATGGAGGGTACACTGATGGAGCGGAGAAAAGAGGACTTTAGAGGTAGGCTTGATAGCAACCTGAAGGACGGTGGGACACGGACCAAGAATTACATTTGTTCTGCTTGGCCACAGAGGGCAGAATTAGGAGCAATGACTGAGAAAAAGTAAGATTTAAAAGACATTAAGAAACGAACATCTCAATTCCAATCGTTATCAAAAAGTGGAATGGGCTGCTTTACGCAGTCAATAAACATCTATTAAGCTCTTCCTACGTGCCAGGCACTGTGCTAAATTCNGGGGAGAAAACATGGCAAACAAGCTATAGATACTCGGGACAAATTGGAGATAATCAGTAGAGGAAAGACACTAGCATTAAAAGGAATAAAGAAAGGCGTCATGTAGAAGGTGGGATTTTAGCTGGGACAGAAGAGATAAGGAGGGAGAGAATTCCAATCATGTGGGGGTGGGGGGGAGTCAGGAAGCCACCGAGAATGACCAGAGTCAGGAGATGAATGTCTTGTGCAAGAAATAGCAAGGTGGGGATGGAGGAGGAGCAGCAAAAGTGTAAAGAAGACGGGAGAGGTGAGAGTACCAAGTTATAAAAGAGTTTGAGCACCAGCGAATTTTCTGTTTGATCCTGTCCTTTCCACACCATAGGGAGTGACTGGAGTCTATCAAATAGGGGAGAGTAACTTGGTCAGACTTGCACTTCAGTTGATTTTTCCTCCCTGAAAAGCTGGAAAACCAGTGACTGCATATGCTGTTGAGGTGACTAGATGGCCCCTAAGACCCCTTCCAACTCTTCAATTCTGCGAATAACTGTGAAGGTGTAATAATTACAGGTAACTTTGACAGCTTAATAGAATTTCTTTCTTTGGATATCGTTAGAAAATATATACTTCTGACATTTTTCTGGGTTTTTAGAGGTAATTCTGCTTAAGAGCAAGAGAATAGATTAGATAACCTTGAGACAAGCTAGATATCCCTTGCAAACCATTTATTAAAACTACATGTCATCCAGTAAATTCATGTGTACATGTTGATTTGTATACCGAAGGCAATGAAAAAACCATGTACTTACTTTTCTTTGAAATTCATTTATACTCTGCCTCACAGTTATAGTCTTGGAATTTGACAAATACAACCAAATGATATTTCTGCTTATTTGTGAGAAAAAAAAAAAATCCAAAGACCTAAAACTGGATTTCATCCAAGTAATGTGGATGAGTTTCCTGAGGAGAGGTGTACATTTTGTTCACATATCACCATCTTCAGATTTCTTACTTCATATTTTTTGGTTTCTCATTTATTTTAGTGGATGGATGTGTTGGATTCTCTAATTTTTCTAAAATGTGAAAAAAGATTCATTTCAATTTTTAAATTGTGAAGCAAAGTACATGGAATCCTTAAAAACTGACAAATGTGAAATATGGTAGGAGGGCAAAAACTAGTTCAGTCAAAAAAAAGTCTCAAAGCAGAATCTATGAAAATATATTACATTATGTGACACACCATACATACAAACAAATCTATTTTTGCATTGATATGTATTCGTCATAAATCTAGGGAACACATTGTAATATACTAGAATGATACCCTTAGTAATGTTTATAGATTTATTCTTTAGCAAGTCTAATTCTTTCCACAGATTATTTTTCATTCTATACCTAAGAGGAAACTTCATCAATTTTGGAAGGAACCTTTGAAACTAGATACTTCATTGCTCCAAATATGATTGATATTTGAGAAAGTAGCCATGTAACTATATAAAGTCAAAGACAGTTAATAAGCTGTTGCTTTAAAACACTTTCAAGCAAACTTCGAAGCCCCCACATAGCAAAAAATGTTTGCTAATGAGTGGGCACAGAGGAATATGAAGAAACCAAGAGCTGGTTATTTGGCCTATAGGAGTATGGCTGGAATAGGGGAGGAAATTGAATCCATCTTTTTCACTGTGTTTCATCTATATGAGACAGGTTCACAGCATTATGCCACTCAAAACAGTACAGGAAATGGGATGTGATTCAACCTTTTTGGTATTATCAAATTCAGGCCTCTGATTTTTTTCTTTAATCACAAAAAGATATCAAGTTGATTAAAGAAATTTGGTTCAGAATAGATAACCATAAATGTTTAGAGGGTTAAAACAGTTCCTTGGAGAGGACAAAAGATTGTATATTTAAGAAATAAAATATGTAGGGTTTAAATCAATGGCTTCAGGTAGTTCTAAAATCTGTATCAGTTCTTTTGCTTCTTGGAACGTTTTTATCTTCAAAGTTTAAAACAATTCTGTCTGTTATATGTTAATGGCAAAGTTTCAGCAGAACTCAATTTTAGTTTCCTCCCTCTTCAGTTCTGTGATCCATCTGAGTGTTTATATGAATCTCCATATGAATCTCAGACAGGAATTTATTAAAACCTAATGCTTTGTGTATCTTGGTAGATATAGTAATACAGACATATAAGAAGCAAAGATGAATCACCACTTCTAATGAAATAGGGAGGCCAATACAAGAGCATCCTGACCTAAAGAAGGATGCATGATGCTTACTTTGAACAACTCAATTTTTATCATAAAGTCCCAGTTAATCAGATCACTGTCCACAGTTCTTCTTTTCCTGAATTTAAAATATGCAGGATTGTGGGATTTTGGAGTAATTAATGTTTCCCTTCTACCTTTTGGTTTTATATCAGAGTCATTGCCAAGTATACTACAACTTTCCCACCTACACAGTGATCCCTTCTTTGTAACAGCAACAACAAAAAAAGAGTTGACCAAAACCAAAAAACACAATGGCCATGGCTTGACAGTTTTAAACACTGAGTATTCTATATCCTGAGTCACCCATTCCTTTAAGGAAAATAAAGAAGTGCAGAAGGGTTTTATCAAAATCTCAATGAAAAACCCCAATTACGTCAAATTTGGGGATTTTCTTTACAAGCATTTGAGTCTTGGTCTGGAGAAGGGAGAGAAAAAAAAACATAACTCTTAGAAGGAATTGGAGAATGGAAAGTAAGGGTGAGTGAAAAGTCATGGATCCACAGAGTCATTAAATTATTTAGATACACTTCAGGACAATCCCAAAGCTCTCTGTAAAGTGGTAGTAAAAAGAGTGACAAAGAAATATGACTGACTTGTTTGAGCTGGGTCACAAATTTTCTTACTTTTATAAGACTGAATGTAATGTTCATCTAAATTGTTATGTGTACATGCAGATATCTGCAAAATATAGAACTATTGTGCAAGTGAAAATGAATCCTTTTCCTCCCAAAGAACTTAGTTGTATGAGACAGGACTCATGGATTTTTCAGAATTTTTTTGGTTTATAATCACACAATTATTGTTCTTGTTTGGAATTTTTATTTTAGGAAATATGAAAGCCATAACAGGAATCTTTGGTTGCAAATATTATTTCCAGTATAGTAACTAGATTAATGACCTCATAAGAGGACCAAACATGAAGAATATGGTGTGCTATGTGTATTCAAATTATAGGAAATTTTCCTGTAGCTGAAAAAAATTTCATTTCTGTGGGACCTTCATCCACAGCCCACTTAGACCTGACAATCCTAAGTGATCTACCTGCAGCTCAGGACTGTTACGTAAACACCTAGCAAATGTTAAAGGCACAATTTGAACACAAGTTGTTGTCCTTGACTCCAAATCCAGCATTCAGTCTGCTAGACCAGGCTGCCAGCTAAGAAGCTGCATCACAATGAATGAATAAGAGTCTGAAGTCCAAGGACCTACATTTGAATTCCAACTCTGAAACAGAAACTGTGAGCGTAAACAAGTCACATAAGATCTCTCGATCTCGCTTTCCTCCTCTGTTAAAAAGAAAAGGTTCCCTCTAGTGCCCGATCTATAATTCTGTGAACTGATAAAACAGAGGAATAGAGAATCTTCATTAAGTATCATCTGAATGCTGTTTTTCCTCACGCCTTTTCCCCTTATATCTTTTGGATGCTAACAAAACAGCATCATTTTGGACCACTTTGATAAGTTTGGGCCTGGTGGTCTTGAGACTCCCATAACAGTCTCCCCTTAAGAGAAGGTGTAGCTCATAGAATCTATGCATGGAAATGACTGTTATAACATTGGGACTGCTGGTCTGGAGGCCATCATGATAGGGGAGGCCAGAAGCTTATAGAACAAACTCTTGGAAATATACTGACAATAATATTTTGTGAAGGTTAGTAAATCTGGGTCCCCCAAAAGAGATTTTGTCTACCACTAGCTTGTTTTTCTCCATGATATGCAAAAAATGCCAAAATAATATTTTGCCTTGACCGCTGATATGCAAATTGACCCGCTCTACGAGAATCTCATTTACAGAAGGGCACTGTAGAACATACCTTCCCCTCCAGCAGAAGCGTCCCTTCCCACTGCAGCACCCTTCCCTCGCCCCACCTCAAATGGACCTGTGTCTGTGCTTGCTAGCTCAGCGCTGCCCTTAAGTAAGCTATACTCTATGTTAGTGAGTATGTCTGAGTTCTATGTCAGTTACCTTTTCTTTTCCCCTTCCCTCTCTTTCCCATTGCTTACAATAAAGTTTTGCATTGAACTGATTCCCATTGTTTTACATGTCATTTTCAACACCTCAACTCAGTAATGGGGTTTTTTTCTCAATGTCTCTGGCTGGCTTCTGGCCTCTCTTTAGACATCAACTGCGTACCTAGACAAGGACTTAACCTATTGATAGCCGCACCTACCCTGATAGAGTAGGGCACTGAGCCCAGCTGAAGAAAGCAAAGGTCAATAGAGGAACCCTAAGTCCTCACTGAAGGGACTTCCTTACACCAGAGGACTGTCACAAAACAATGACCTCCATTTTTGTTCAAAATATATTTTTCATTTACTGTTTCACATGCTGCTAGCACGATGGCTCAAGCAAACCTAGTGGTGTTGTGCCCATTTTTGTAGGGAAAATGTTGCCAGAAGCCTCTTTGACTAGTCTTCCATCCTACAGCTTTCATGGTTTATTCTCCCCCTTGCAGAGAGGACAGAGAGAGTTTACGTCAGTGCTAGGTGCTTAATTGTGTTCAAAAAACACTTACTGATTGGCATCTATACAATGGCAAAGTCACCAGGTTACTGAAAAGTCGAGGAACAAAATTTTAAGTCAACTGAGCACTTCTTTTGTCTATGGGAGAAAAACAACCACTGGTATTCCCCACCCCTCAGTTCTCCCCTCAGTGACATATGATTAACATAGCCTTGGCTTCATTATTTAAAACCCCCTTGGTTAAGGGCAGCTGGGTGGCGCAATGGATAGAGTGCTGGGCCTGAAGTCAGGAAGACTCATCTACCTGAGTTCAAATCCAGCNGAAATGGCAAACCACTCTAGCATCTTTGCCACAAAAAACCCAAAATGGGAAACAGAAGAGTTGGACACAACTGAAAATGACTGAACAATAAAAAGTAGATTAGGAAACCTGTTAGTTCTTTAGTGAAGGAACAAATATAAATTAAAAGGTTACTTCCAGGTAATGCTAAGGCACAGTCCTTGATAAATCAGAGACAGTTTTAGACTCAGATCCACACAATTCTTGTCTTTTGTAAATGAAACCTATATGCTTTATTTACGATGTGTTCCAGGCTTATGTATGCCACTCTGAAAAAAAAGCCAAATTGGCAGCTAGTAGGTATAATTAGAAATGGTGCATCTGTAGCATGGCTGAAAGAGCCACTTAATATTTACAAAACTTGGAACAAATTTTATTTGTTAGTAATTGACCAAAAGTTTCCAAAAGGCAGATCAAATCTAACCGATGTGGATTCAAGTGCTGCCTGTGACAGTTACTCCTGTGTGACCACAGGCAAATGATTTAACCTCCTTGGACTTCTGAGTCATCTGTAAAATGAGGGGGCCTCTGAAGTCGAGAATCTTCGGATGCTCCTCTTTTGTAGAGAAATGGTATGTTTCAAACCCCATCAGATACAATTATGCTAGTGGGCAATGCTGAACATTTTCTTTCTTACAAAGGTGGGCTCAATTCGGGGGTAGAGAGATGGGGATTGGGGTGGATATCAGGAAATGACTGGTATAAAGTAGAAGTGAAGGGAAAATACATTTACTAAGTGTCTGCTATGTGCCAGGAAGTGTGCTAAGTAAGTGCTTTATGAGTATTGTCTCATTTGATCTTCACAAGAACCCTGGGAGGTTGGGGAAATCGAGGGAGAGGTTTGTGGGTGGGTGGATTTTTTAAAGCAACTTACCCAGGGTCACACAGCTGATAAGTGTCTAAAGCCAGATGTGTACTTAGGTCTTCCTGACTCCTAGGCCCAGTGCTCTCTCCACTAACTTAAAACAAAAATATGGCCCAAAAGAAGTCTTTGGTTGAATTTACTGTCAGAGTTGATTGCTGAGTGACTTTCAGGGATATATAAAAGATAATGAAGAGGAACCACAGGACAAGAGGAGGCAAATGTCCTGATTTTCCAAAAAAAAAAAAAAAATGGGAGGGGGGAGAACACAGAGTCAGAATTACAGCCCAGTAAACTTGACTTCAACTCCTGGCAAAATTCTAGGCTATCATTAAAGGAACAGTTAGTGAATATCTAGAAAAGAAAATGGCATCACAAAGTGCCAGCATGATCACACCAAGAATGAGTTGTGCCTGCTAGATTAAGCTAATTTCCTTTCTTTTTCCTTTGATGGGGTTCCTAGATTGGAATGGGAATTTTGTAACCGTAATAGGTAATTTAAACTTCAAAACACTGACAAAGTTTCTCACACTGTCCTAGACCAGATGACATGGCCTGCACAATCAGATGGTTTTTAAATCTACTCAAAGGAGGGCTCCAGTGGTTCACCCCCAGGATTTCATGTTGCTTCCTGTTCTGGCGAACATTTTACCATTGAATTGGACAGCAGCCAGTATGGCATCTCCATCAAATGTACAGATGACAAAAATCTGGTGGATGTGTATATGTGTGAGAGAGATACAGAGAATGTACGTGTGTGTGTGTGTGAGAGAGAGAGTGTGTGAGAGACAGAGAGTGTGTGTGTGTGTGTATGTGAGAAAGAGAGTGTGTGTGTGTGTATGTGAGAAAGAGAGAGAGTGTGTGTGTGTGAGAGAGAGAGGGAGAGAGTGTGTGAGAGAGAGGGAGAGAGTGTGTGTGAGAGAGAGTGTGTGTGTGTGTGTGTGTGTGAGAGAGAGAGGGAGAGAGTGTGTGTGAGAGAGGGAGAGAGTGTGTGAGAGAAAGAGTGTGTACGTATGTGTGTGTGTGAGAGTGTGTGTGAGAGAGAGGGAGAGAGTGTGTGTGAGAGAAAGAGTGTACGTATGTGTGTGTGAGAGTGTGTGAGAGACAGAGAGAGTGTGTGTGTGTGTATGTGAGAGAGAGAGTGTGTGTGTGTGTATGTGAGAAAGAGAGCGTGTGTGTGTGTGTGTGAGAGAGAGAGTGTGTGAGAGACAGAGAGTGTGTGTGTGTGTGTGTATGTGAGAAAGAGAGTGTGTGTGTGTGTGTATGTGAGAAAGAGAGAGTGTGTGTGTGTGTGTGTGTGTGAGAGAGAGAGGGAGAGAGTGTGTGTGAGAGAGGGAGAGAGTGTGTGAGAGAAAGAGTGTGTACGTATGTGTGTGTGTGAGAGTGTGTGAGAGACAGAGAGAGTGTGTGTGTGTGTATGTGAGAGAGTGTGTGTCTGTGTGAGAGTGTGTGTGTGTGTGTGACAGAGATATATATATATAGAGAGAGAGAGAGAGAATATGTGTGTGAGACAGAGACACAGAGAGC
>NW_020954647.1:18754-21274 GCF_900497805.2 Vombatus ursinus | reverse complement strand
GTGTGTGTGTGTGTATGTGAGAGAGTGTGTGTGTGTATGTGAGAGTATGTGTGTGTGTGAGAGAGATATATATAGAGAGAGAGAGAGAGAGAATATGTGTGTGAGACAGAGACACAGAGAGTGTATGTGAGTGTGTATGTGTGTGAGAGAGAGACAGAGACAGAGAGGGGGGAGGGAGGGAGGGAAGGAAAGCATCTAGGTGACTAGAGTACTGGCCCTGGAGTCAGGAAAACCTGAGTTCAAATCCAGTTTCAGACATTTACTGGGTGACCCTGGGCAAGTCACTTAACCCTGTCTGCCTCAGTCTCCTCATGTATAAATGGGGTTAATAATAGCACCTACCTCCAAGAGTTATTGAGGATCAAATGAGATAATAATTGTAAAGAGCTTAACATAGTGATTGGCAAATAGGAAGCAGGAAATGAATGTTAGCCATTATTAGAGAGAGAGAGAGAGAGAGAGAGAGAGAGAGAGAACCCAGCTCTACTAGCATTTAATTTTTCAACAGGAAAAATGGCCTCCAAAAGACTTAATACTTTTCTCCTTGTTGTAGCCCACATGAACACACATACATACACACACATACACTCACAGTGGTTCTGGTTTCAGAGGACCTATGTTCAAATCTTACCTCTCATACATGTTAATAGTATGATCTTGGACAAGTCATACAAGTATGTAGCCCACCTTTCAGGTTTCTGGTTCCTAAGACTGAGAGCCACAAGAAGTCTCAGAAAGCATCTAACCTTCTCATTTTACAGAAAAGGAAACTAAGGCTCAGAATAGGGAAGAGGCTTGTCCAAGGTCATGCAGATAAGTAACAATAAGGCAAAGCTTTTGGACATCACATCCTGCTTGCTCCCTCTTCTCCCCAGCATCACGGAGTATGTCATCATGGTTTTTAGATCCACAAACAGCAATCCGACAGTTTCTTGTAAGGGTCAAGGTTGAATCAGTTTCTTATTTCTTTTGAAAAACAGACAGTCAAAGTGTTTCTGGTTGTTCAGTTATAGCATGCAGAATAAAATAAGAAAGTGATATAATCAACACATGCGTAACAGAACAAGAGCTAAAGGTAAAAAATGTTATGTTTTCTACAAGATATTCTTAGCAATTCAGTCTTGTCCTTGAGCAGTCCTGGAATTCAAATTAAGAAAACAAACTTTCTAGAGCTCACATGGGCATCTCATGAGGAGAAATCTGAAAATTGAGGGCATGAATTCATGTAAAGCATGAGAACTTCCAAGTGCTAGATTCTTGTCACTATGTTTTGCATAGATAGAAAACTTAGCTGGGTTGACTCTAGGAGAATGATACCTATCATTGGTCCACAGACATCAAGAAAATCTCTGTACGTGAAAGAAACACAAGAAGAAAAAAGAGGCATCAAACTGGCTCCCACTTAGAAGTTTTATGCCATATTCTTTCTCATGCTTATAACATTTAAATTATTTGATCTGGTTCAGCAGGTTAGGAAAGGGAGAAAATTATCTGCCTGAAGTGCTCAGCACTGGGTTGGAAATAGAATCTTTGGGAGAAGAAAGACCTGCAGCGGAGTGCCTCTCGCTGGAGCCATTCAGAAAGAGCTGGGAATGCTTGAGAATGTTCTCTGGCTGGTGGGCACATCGAATCGACAATTAAGTCATGTTTCTATGCATTTTATTTCATCGGCTTAGCCAAATGGAGACTAGTTTCTGGGATAGAAATCTCCAAAATTCGCTTGTGCCTTCTTTACTTCCTGTCTGTGAGGCACCTGGCATACAGGGGCAGGCCATTCTTTCAAGAGGGGTTCCCAAAGAATTTTTTTCTCTTATATTTATTGATATATGGTTTTATATGGCCTGGATTTCCAAAAATATCCTTCCCTACCAAATAATACCTTCTTTATAACAAATGATTTTAAAAGGGAGGGGGAGGAATTCAGCAAAACCAAATGTTTCCAACAGTACATACAATATTCTGCACCCATTGACTCCCCACCCCAACAAAGCCAGTCAATCAACAAACATGAGTTAGAGAAGGTTACATGGTGCAGTGCTTAGAGCACTGGGCCTGGTCTCAGGCAATTACTGTGTGACCTCAGCTGTGTGGCCTTGGGTAAGTTACTTAACCTCCATTTCCTCATCTGTAAAATGGGGGGTGATAACAGCATCCCAGGTTGAAATGCTGTTAATAGGATCCCTCCCAGGGTTGTTTTGATGACCAAATGAGATATTATACGTAAAGTGCTTCTCACAATGCCTGGCACATAGTAGGTGCTTAATTAATGCTTCTTCCCCTCCCCTCATTTATTAAGTGCTTGATATGTGCTGGCACTGTCCTAAGTTCAGGGGTCACAAATAAAGGAGGAAAATAGTCCCTTATCTCAAAGATCATATAGTTTAATGGAGGCAACAAAAATAAATATTAGCTAGGTACATGCAGAGGGCAGCTAGGTGACGCCATAGTGGATAGAGCACTAGATCTGGAGTCAAGAAGACCCGAGTTCAAATTTGGCCTCAGACACTTACTAGCTATGTG
>NW_020954647.1:16127-18744 GCF_900497805.2 Vombatus ursinus | reverse complement strand
TTTTTGTTTTTGTTTGAAATGAAAATAAAGGCATTTTTTAACATGTCAAATTTGATAGATGACTAGTCTTAATGGAAGTGCATATATTTTGTTGGAAAAAAATAATAACAAGCACTCTGGGCTTTAAAAGGACACTTTTAAAACATTTTAAACATATGCAGACATAATATTCCCCAAAGCCAGAAGTTACAGTCTCTCCCCAAAAGTACATAAGGACAATCTGGTACAATGGAAAGAATGATGGCTCTGAGGTCAAAGGACTTTCAAATTTTGGCTTTGCCTGCCACCTTCTCTGAGCCTTAGTTTCCTCCTCTGTAAAATTAAGGGTTTAAATAATGGTTCCCTCCAGCTATAAATCTATGATCCTTAGATAAGCATGTATCCCTTGATCAATAAGATTTCAGGAATTCTGACAAATTTGCTTTAGGGAAGTGCAAAAATCTATAACACCTCTACCACCATCCTGTTCCTGCTTTTATTCTCACCTGATATGCACCAGTAATGAATGAATGAATGAATGAATGAATGAACGAATCAAAAGAAAAATGCATTTAGTAAGCACTTACTTTGTGCAAAGCACTGTGCCAAGCCCTGGGAATACAAATAGAAAACTCATACAATCCTTGTTCTCAAGGAGCTCACATTCTAAAGGGAAGACAACACATAATGAAAGTTTCAGCTACAAGTCAGTTGTAAAGGGCTCGTGCGTCTTGGCGTACAGCAGCAAAGTAGATGATAATGCCTATTCTTTAATATTATTAATATCACTACTCTCTAGACTTCTAGGTCCAGGGAGATGGTGGCCAGGGTGGTGGTGGTTTGTCTCTCCTGGCTCTCTCTCTCTCTCTCTCTCTCTGTCTCTGTCTCCCTCCAATTAATCTGGATTGGCTGATCTGTGGACTAGTGGTATTGGGCACACTGATCCCTTCTGCAGAAGGCTTGCTCCCCTAGATAAGGACTTTGGGGTCTTAGCTGGAAGCAGGCCCAGTGCTCTGAGGAGAGAGGGGCACTGCTATTCCTGGGGATCTTGGGTTTATTTGCCTCTTAGTGGCATTTAGTAGAAAGGGTTGCCACTCATAAAAACAGCAGCTTGGGCCTACAGAAAAGTACATTTAATACCAAATTCAGGACTGCCTCATATTAAGACATGGAAGAAGTCAGAGAAATGAGGCAAAGCAGACATGAAGGAAGGGACATGTATGACTTTAGACAGTTTCTTCTACTCACCAATGTGGCCAAAGAAAGCTGTCCAGAATGTCATCATGCACTCAATGTAGTATGAAACCAGGCATTGTTGTACTACTGTATTATACTGAGAGTAAATATAATAGATTCTCAATGAACTGAAACATCTAATCAACAATAATACAAGCACTTCTATAGAAATATACTATTTCCAACACACACTACCATGGCGGATCTCCAAAGAGATGACCATTATCTCTCCCTCAGGAAACCCCTTAGGGACACTGGGGTTCTTCTAGTTCTTCTAATGCTAGTGGCTTAAGACCCATTTCTGGAGTGTTCTTAATATCAATCACCAGCACTTACCACACTAATATCTTCCAGCCAATCAATGTCAATTAGTTTTTGCAAAGGGATATTTGCTGAAAGCATGGAGTAAAAACTAAAGCACCAAAGCATCTCTCCAAACTGGGACACACGTTCCCCTCTCCTATCTTGCATAGGCTCACCAAATATCCATGTGGGCTGGCAGCAAGCAAAGCCTATTGGGCACGCTCAAAGCACTGGGCCCTCATTAACCAGTCCCTCAGTTACACTCAGAAGCTTTCAAGTATTTGAAAGCCATTATAAACTTTTTATATCATTGATTTGTATGTTATTTGTCATGTGAAACCACAAGACAATCAAGTCAGGCCTTTCTTGAATGAACTATGGGATCTGAATGCTCTTGTTTTCTATGCCTATTAATATTCATAAAGGGTCACCATCTTCAGAATTATCTGTTAAATTCATGTTCTCTTTTGTCTACATACTGAATGACTAGTTCAAAAAATTCAGGATGCTTGTCTACATTCCAGGACCATATTTAAATTGGATTCTTAGGAATGATGAATTTATAATCAGGGAATACCTCTTGCATTTCAAATGCCATGATTTTTAACAATGGTAATTCTACTGCTCTCTGATGGCTAAAGGAAAAAAAAAGTAGTTTATCTGAACTATGATGATAAATTCACTTTACCTTTCCATTTCTAAACCTTTTATATGTCACATCGAATAATGAAAAAATCTACAAGGATGTCCACATTCTTTTGCTGAAGCAGAATTCAGTTAAAATAAGAAAATTGTTAGAAATCACATTTCTAGTCCACAGGAGTTAATAACCAAACAAAACTAAAGCTCAACCTCTCTGTAGTTAACTGGCAAGTAAAAAGAAGTACCAGTTTGTTTTTGTAATTATATTTTTGTAAGGCTTAAGTGTGCCTTGGTAGATTGAATCGAGTATGCTTTAGACTCTTATAAATACAATAATAAAATCCTCTTTAAANTTTGTTTTTGTAATTATATTTTTGTAAGGCTTAAGTGTGCCTTGGTAGATTGAATCGAGTACGCTTTAGACTCTTATAAATACAGTAATAAAATCCTCTTTAAG
>NW_020954647.1:11926-16092 GCF_900497805.2 Vombatus ursinus | reverse complement strand
GAAATAAAGAGCTCCTTAAATAACTGGGAGGAATATTCATTGCTCATGGTTGGGCCATGCTAATATAATAAAAATGTTACTCCCTAAATTAATTTACAAATTTAGTTATATATCCATCAAACTGCCAAAAAAGATACTTTATAGAGCTAGACAGAATTATAATAAAATTCATTTTAAGGAACAAAAGGTCTAGAATCTTAAGGAGAGAAATGTAAAAAAAAAAGTAGGCATAAAGGGGGGATAGCAATTCCAAATTTCAAATTATGCTAAAAGAGAAAAATCATCAAAACTACTTAATATTGGTTAAAAATGAGAAAAATAAATCAATGAACTGATTAGATACACTAAATAAGAATCAGAAACAATCAAGCTAGGTCATTGTTCCATATACCTAAAAAAAAAAAAAAAAACTCAGGGAAAAACTCCATGTTTTATAAGGACTACTGAGAAAACTAGAAAGCCGTTTGGCAAAAATTAGGTTTATGCTAACATTTTACATTATATAACACAGCAAAAGGTAGGAGTGGAGAGATATACTCATGGTGGCATGGCTAGAGATGTCTTGAAAGTGCTAAGAAAGCCCTGAGCTGAGCAAGATGAGGCCATAATTGGTCTGCTGAATCTCAGGGAGAAGACCACTTTTCCACTATAGAGGAAGTAGAGATAATGGCCCGAGTGGTGATGGCATGGCTGGCAGTGTCAGTGATTGCAATTGAATAAAATTGAAAAGATTGCAACAAAAATTTTCCCCCTAAAACTAGACCTGTGGTTTCATCTGTGTAGGAGGCTCCAGGTGAGGAGCTTACTCTACTAATGCAAATTGATTCTTCTCTGCAACTTAACAGTTTTCGAGAATTTCATAGGGCCACTGAGAGGTTTAAATGACTTGTTTGAGGTAACACAGCTAGTATGATTGAGGCAGAACTTGAACCCAAATCTCTGTAACTTCAAGGCTGGCTCTCTCCTATACCATGCCACCTCTCAATAATAAAATCCATGACAAAGATAAGAAGGGAAGCAACTGATTAAGGGGAAAATATTCATGTCAAATATCTCTAATGATGGTCTGATATCAAATATATAAGGAACTAACAGCAATAGGAGATGAAAGGCCTTTTCCCACAAGATAAAATGTCAAAAGATATGAACATAAGTTTTAAAAGAAGTACAGATTATTGAGAGCCACTAGAGAGATTACTCTAAACTACTAATAATAAATAGGAGAAATACAAATTTTTAAAAAATCTTTTAGGTTTTACCTCCTAACTAGCAAATTGGTAAAGATCATAAAATATGGGAATAATCAATGGTGGAGACACTGTAAAAAGATGCGAACATTGATATTTTGTTGGTAGAGTTGCAAAATGATCAGCCATTCTAGAAAGCAATGTAGAATTCAGCTAAAAAAAAAAAAAACAACTGAAATGTCCATATCTTTTGACTCAGGCATCCCACTGCTAGGCATATACTTCAAGGAGGTTATATATACATCCACACACACACACACATACACATATATCACAACTCTTTTTGTGGTAGCAAAAAATTAAAAACAAAGTAGATGCCCATTGACGGAGTGAACATAATAGAATATTATTTTACCATAAGAAATGAAGTACCAAGAACAGTGGGAAGATGCTTACGAATGAATTCTGACTGAATTAGGCAGAACCCAGGAAACTAATGAACACAATGACTACAATGGAAATGAAAGGAGCCAAAAAAACCTTTTTGGGACTCATTTTCTTCCTTTGTAAAATGAAGGGACTAGAATGGATAAGGCCCTTTCTATCCCTAAATCACATGATCCCATAAACTCCTCATTCCTAGTCTAACGATTTTGCCACTTGGACATTGCTGTGTCTGCAAAAGCTGAAAAAAAGACTCTTAATTTTTTTTTCAGAACCAGGATAAACCTCAATAAAAGCTAATACATGGCTATAGGAACTGTAGAAAATGTTACAGATATCTCTAGGGCCACAAGACACTCTACATTTTCATAACGACAAGTGTACTGAAGTGTTTGGAAAGGTAAAATTATTCTAAGCTTTAATAATTTTGATAATAAACGAGGGGCTTTGGTTTTCCAAGAGATTCAGTATCACTGAAGGAAAAAAAAATCATAGCTGAGGCTATAAAATTAATCGAGAAAGCAAAATCGGTGAGAAATCAATGACAGACCAATGACAACTGAATGTACTTCCTCGAAATATGAGTAGTCCGAGAAAACCCCCGAAAGAGAATGACTCTGAACTTTCTGAACTCTTCCTTCCTTCCTTTTCATTTCCTCGCTTCTCCTTTATGTATTACTGTTGTCTGGAGACGCATTGCTCCTCTAGGGGCTTTAAAGACAACCTAAGAATAGTATACTGTGGCAGACATACGAGATCTGTCTTTCACTGGGTAGTGGAGAGTGGGGAAGAAGGGAGAAGTCCTGGAAAGAATCAGCAGAAACATGGTCAGAGGCTAGAGTAAAAAAAATAGAGCAATTAAAGTACATCACTTAAATACTAGATTTCAAACATATAATATTTAAAGCCTCAGATGACACAGAGGAGTAGAGATAAGAAAGCTCCTTTTAACTGAGATTCACTTTGCTGTTGTTCAGTTGTTTTAGTCGTGTCCGACTCTTTGTTACCCCATTTGGGTTTTTCTTGGCAAAGACCCTGGAGTGCTTTGCCATTTCCTTCTCCAGCTCATTTTACAGATGGGGAAACTGAGGCAGAAAAGGTGAGGTGACTTGCCTAGGATCGCACAACTAGTAACTGTCTGAAATTCACCAGCTTAGCAGTTTTTTGTACAACTTGTCTAACAGCATTCTTGGGTTTTTTTTGTTTGTTTTTTTTGGTTAGGCAATGGGGTTAAGTGACTTGCTCAGAGTCACACAGCTAGTAAATGTCAAGTGTCTGAGACTAGATTTGAACTCAGGTCTTCCTGACTCTAGGGCCAGTGCTCTATCCACCGTACCACCTAGCTGCCCCCTAACAACATTCTCAAGAGATAATCTCCAGCAAGGTGTATTACTGAGTCTAGTAACAACCATATTATAGGATGTATAATAAATAGGTAGAGTGAAGTTACAGTTACTATTTATATTGCGGCTATACGCATATTCCCAAAGGAACACACTTCCTATTTATAAAGGGAGAAAACATTGTTTATACATGCTTCACTAAGCAAAGTATTTCCGTGAGGTTCTGTGCTATCTGGATTCACGTACTGAAACAAATTACCACCTTCTTATAGTTTCTTTGTCTTCTGGTAAGCATTCAATCCTCTCCCACCATTCAGAGGGTTACCCTACAAATTGAGAAGGGGTATAAGACTTCCTGTTTGTGGCTGCTGTTTTCCCTCTGTCAGAGCAAAAAGTCAGATAGCAAAGGATAGTGGTCAGCAATGAGCTTAGACTTAATTCTCTATAGTTTAGAGATTGGATAATTTTTTTTATCCCCACTGAGGCTGTCTGGATTCAAGACAGTGGAAAGCATCAGAATGGATATATTTAATCAATGAGTCTGTCAGTCAACAAGCATTAATTAAGCAGCTAGGTGGAGAAGTGGACAAAATTCGGGTTTGGAGTCAGAAAGATCTGAGTTCAAGTCTAGCCTCAGACACATACTAGCTGTGTGGCCCTGAGCAAGTCACTTAAACTGTGCCTGCCTCAGTTTGCACATTTGTAAAATGAGAATAATAATCACACTTACCACTCTCTGAGGGTTTACATGAGGATCAAATAAGAAAATAACTGTAAAGTGTTTAGTGCGGTGCCTGGCACATAGTAAGCACTATATAAATGTTAGCTATAATAATAAAAATAATAATTTTACTATATTCCAGGCACTGTGCTAAGCACTGGGGATACAAAGAAAAGCAAAGCAGGGTCCCTACCCTCAAAGAGCTTGCATTCTAATGGAGAGGAGCATGACATGCAAAAAATACACATTCAAGATATATAAAGTAGAAGAAGATAATCTCAGAGGAGAGAGACACGGACAGGGCCAGGGAAAGGCTTAAGAAGGTGGCATTTGAACTGAGCTTCAGCAGGTATTTATTGAGCATTGATTATATGCTGTGCATCCCCTATACTAGGTGCTGAGGACACAAATTCAAAGAATAAAACAATCCCTATCCCAAAGGAGCCTGTAACTAAAGAATCAACAAATGCT
>NW_020954647.1:9995-11898 GCF_900497805.2 Vombatus ursinus | reverse complement strand
AATATAAAACAAATATAAATAATATATAATAAAATAATAAATCTATAATAAAAATAAACAGAACAAATAAAACAAATACAAGGTAGTTAAGGAGGGAGGGCACTTGCAGTTTGGTGAGTCAGGAAAGGTTTGGCAGAAAAGTCATTGCTTGAGCTACATTTTAAAGGAAGAGAAGGATTCTACGAGGCAGAAATGAGGAGGTATGAGCCATGAGAGACAGCCAGGTCAGAGCTACGTACATGGAAGATGGAAGACATGGGGGAGTAGCCCATATGGGGGAGGGGAACCACCCAGCTGACTGGCTAAGAGTGTGGGAAGGGAGATGGCACTTTCAGTTGAGTGATGAATTCAGAAGCCAGATTGCAAGGGGCTGAGGAGTGAAAGGGACGACAGGAAGTAGAAGCAATGAGTGGAGTGAGCTTTTTCTAGGAGTTTGGCTGAAAAAGGGGTGAGATAGAGGATGATATGTTGTAGAGGGATTTCTTGATTAGGAATGGTTTGGGTGAGATGACGGCTGCTTGCACCCTGGAGATTCTGTAATCACATCTTCTTATGGAGTGTGCTTTGTGGTCTAGATGTCTCCAGGTAGCAAATCTGTACCATGCACACAATCTGTGTACACAAACAATTATCATAACTGTCTATTTCACTTTGCTTACAGGTCTACGATTTTTTTTTAAAGAAAAAGAAAAAACACGTGAGATTTCCTTTTTTTTAACCAGGACAATGCCATCTTTGGAAACATGATGAGAAATTTCCTGAGAATGAAGGTACCCTGATTTAGTTCTGACCACTACTTTACTCAAGGTCCACCTCTGATGCTCACTAGTCAAATCTATCTCAACTGATAAAATCCCTTTCTAGCATTTAGATGTAGGCAGCTCTTATAGATCCAGACACTGTGCAAATATTTCAGTAACTTTGGCTGACTCCTTGCAGGACCGCTTTTATATGCCACCTAGAGACTTCAGTACAAATCATAATACCCTTAGTACGTCACAGAGTTAAAGAGCAGGTATTTTTTTAAGAATGAAAAAGAACTGTCTTTTCCAATGCAAGTAGCTCCTGCCTCAGCTGCCTAAATCTTAGGCTCCGCAACTGAAGACGGGAAGGGAACTTACAGGTCGCCTGCCTGAACCTCTTCACTTTACAGAGACAGAAATTAAACCAATATCCTCTGACCGCAAGCGCTCGTTCCACAGCTCCGTGCCACTTCTTCACTGCCCTCTGAAGCCTCATGACAGAAGAGAAAATCGATTCTGCAGCCCAGACTCCCTGATCGTACACCACACACTTCACAGCTCACCGATTTACCTTGCCTCAGAGATGGAGCTCTACTGTTGAACTTGAGCAACTGAACACAACTAAGGAGGCTGCTTCAAGCATCCTTGAGGAGTTGGATGACACACAAAGACACAACAAAAGACTAAACCACAGAAGCAAACCTTAGCGAGTATCTAATCCAATCCACTCATTTTACAGCAGAAGAAAATAAGGCCCCAGAAAGTTAAATGGCTTACCTAAAGTCACAAAACTGACAGTCTGCGTTTTGATCGGGTGTCTTGAGGCTTGGGCCAAGTTTTCGGGGCAGTTAGGTGATCCAGTATGGGACTGGGGAGTCAGAAAGCCTTGAATTTGAATCCTGCTTCAGACACCGATCAGCTTTGTGACCCTAGGCAAGTCATTTAACCCCGTCTCCTTCAGTTTCCTATTCTATATAATGGGGGTAATGAGAACATCTACCTCCCAGGGGAGTTGTGAGGTTCAAATGATATAACATGTAAATCTCTTTGTAAACTTTCAAGTGCTATATCACTGTGTTTTATTGTCATTATTATTATTTCCAGGACACTATGATAGATCTCAATTTTTTTAAAGTATAAAGAAAGATAGGACACCTAGG
>NW_020954647.1:2278-9914 GCF_900497805.2 Vombatus ursinus | reverse complement strand
CCCCAAAAGGGGTCATGAAGAATTGGACATGAGTGAAATTACTGAATAACAAATAAAGGTATGGGTGACTGATAATTAAGTCGCTCCAAGCTTTCAGTTGCAGCTTTGGCCAAGCCTACTAAGGCCCCCATTCTCTCCCCACTCACCTACCCTCACCCCTGCTAAAATGAAAGATTTAACAACAAATTAGTTTGACTCCCTTCTTCCCCCTTTGGCGACAAGAGTAAAAGTGCCTGAATAGAGTGATGATGGACCTCCTTCCTTTGGGCCACAGTCCCCTCCACCCCCACCCCCACCCCATGACTCCCAAGGGCCTGCTTATACTTTCACTGCTGGGCAATTGAGGGGGTAGGGGAGGAGGAGGAGAGCTAGACAGGGTAGGATAGGCTACATAGCATTTAAATCAAATGGAAGATGTAATTCAAGCATGTTTTAGCAGACAACTACTGTAGATTAATGCAGCTTTGAAAATGTAATTGTTCTAAGTATGCAAAATGGATAGCTACAATCCCAATTTCGACTGTTAGTCTTTATGGCTCTTGGGAGAACCAGTACTTAGCTGTAAGAGAAGCTGCACATGGGAAAAGCTGATGACTGGAGCTGAACCTGAAGAACTCCTGACCCAAATTCGGATCATCCGCTCATTTTTTAACTTTATCAGATTTCTCTTAACAAACATTCTCATAAGCAATTGGGGGCAGCGCACATGCTTTTTGTCATTTGATGCTTAATTTCATTACTTTAGTCCTATCTGGTGCAAATTTTGAATCAATCGAGCTACTTCAAAAAAGAAAAGTTTTAGTCAGATCTATATCTACAGTAAGATTTTGACAGTGTACCATTTTTATCACATTATTAAAAATCATTAAATCCACCCCAGAATTTTCACGTGAATATACGTGGGAAAGAAGCAGTAGCATCTCCATGGTTAGCTTTCTATTGTGTCAGATATATGACTGGAAGAGAAGGAGCCTTAGAATCGATGGTGCAATCAACCAGATGGTTTCCAAAAGGTTGTCATTAGCAAGGCACTATCTTCTCAAAGGAATGGGCAAAGGAAACCTGAGAATAACAATCTGTTTCTTGTTGAAATAGCAACAAAAGAGGTTTTAAAATTGGTCTTTTTCATCATTATATCCATTTTTCATTCAAATGGGTAAAATGCCTGAACCTGGTACAAAGCAATATAACTAGGGAATTTCTAACTTCCCTTTATTCATTTAGGATCAATCATTAGAGCTGAAAGGGACCTTGGAGGCTATTAAAAGATGAGGTCTCCTGGTTTTGAGACCACCATGACAGTTTTCCCCAAGGGAGACTGTGGCTTACATAGAATCTATGCATGGAAACCATCATTCTAAGATTGGGCCTGATGGTTTAGAGGCCATCATGACAGTCTCCCCTTAAGGGAAGTTGTAAACTTATAAAACATACTTAAGGAAAAATGCTGACATAATATTTTTGAAAGGTGGTACATCTGTGTACCCCAAACAATATTTTGTCTACCACCAGCTTGCTTTTCTCCCTAATAACAACCACTCCCTGATATTATTTTGCCATGATTTGTAATATGACCAGCTCCAGGGAGGCTATTCAAAACGCATAGTGTAAGAGCCTCAGTCTCAGAAGAGCACTTTGGAACATACCCTCCCATCCAGCAGAAACACACCTCCTTCATGCCTCTGTGCTCCCCAACTCAGCACTCATGTGAGATAGACTCTGTGTTAGTTACGTGTATCTGAGTTGTCAGGTTCCCTTTTCCTCCCTCCTCCTCTGTCCCTCTTCCCCAATGCTTGTAAATAAAGCATTGCACTGAACTGACTCCCATCGTTTCACATGCTATTCTCAGCACCTGAAGTCATTAAGGGGCTGTTTTCTCGATGTCTCTAACTGCCCCCTCCCCCCAGGCCTCTCCTTGGACATAAACTGGGTACCTGGACGAGGACTTAACCTACCGATAGCTCCAGTGACACTGGGAGAGTAGGACACTGAGTCTAGCTGTAGAAAGCTTGGTTCAATAAGGGAACCCTATGCCCTCCCAAGAGGGACTCCCTTACTCCAGAGGACTGTTAGATAAAACGACTGGTGCAGAGAGCAGGGCCTCAAAACAGAGATCATCTAGTTCAGTTGAGGAAACTGAGGCCCAGGACAGTCAAGTGATTTGACCTTGGATACACAGACATTAAGTACTAGTCCCAGCTTTGAACCAAGGTCTTCTAGCTAAAGAGCCAGTACTTCTTCCATTTTATCAATAGAATCCTAGAAGTTCAGAGCCAGAAGGAATCGAATCCAGTCATGTCTGTTTATAGAGGTTTATAGAGATTAAGCAACACGTCTACATTCACATAGCTTGGTAGCACCAGGACTAGAAAAATACAAATCTTCTGACCATCTGGATCTTTTCCCAACCCTGCATTGTTTCCTTCCTATTCCTTAGATGAAATTGGGCTAACAATGACCCCATCCAGAGCTTCCCCTGAGAACGATATTTTCTAAAAAATCTTCTTATAGTCCCAGAAACCTGGTTCCTCCCAGAAGACACTGCATCTCTGACAATACTTTCCAATACATGGATGTTCCTTCTCTCAGGTTCCCTGATACTTCTGGGCAGGAGGAGGAGGACTCAACCTTTATCCTCCTATATCACCAGATGCAGGTGACTATGGTCTGCCAGCCTTTACTTCATTCTCCCTTCCTTTTCAAGGAGTTAGGCACACAACTCAGTCTTCCTTTCCACCTCAAAACCTGTCTTAAAAGGATACTTCGGCATTCATGCTGATATACCCAGACCTCCCAGGCTATCAATCTCCCTAAGTCCCACAACCTTTGTCTTTCCTAGACTGCGGCCTCACATAGGAGTAATCACAATGGATCTCACCATCACGCACAAAAGATTGTCTGACCTCTATGATTCTGATATTCTACTCCTAGACCACAAGCTCTTGTCCTTTGATTTCTCCCTTTAATTCATTCTTCCTAAATCTATTCTTCATCCTCAACATGACCTCAAGTTACTCCTCGCTCTCCTAGTCATTCACAACTTTTCCAGTTTCACCTTCCTCCCTTTGTAATCTTGACCCAATTAATCAATTCAGTTCTACACTGCCATCTGCCCTTTAATCCTTTGCTCTACTCCAAGACCCATCCTACTTTGGCTCATCACAAATGGTGGCTTACCCCTGTAATTCATCTTCTTCTCCACTTCTATTCGTGGGCTGCTTAATGTCACTAGAGGAAGTCATACAACCATGTTGACAAACATCACACTGATGTTTTTAAATCTCAACTGGACCCTCACTGCAGCAAGTCAATACTTTTACTCCTCTCTGATTTAGGGAGAAGGGAATAAGCATTTACTAAGCACCTACTATGTGTGAGGCACTGTGCTAAGCACTTTATAAATATTAGCTCATTTTATCCTTGCAACAACCCTGGAAGGTATGTGCTATCATTATCCTCATTTTATAGATGAGGAAATTGAGGCAGACAGAAGTTAGGTGACTTGCCCAGGGTCATAAAACTAGTACCTGAGGCAAGATTTGAACTCTAGGCCCACTGTTCTATCCACTGGGTGACCTAGCTGCCACTAGATTTACTTTACCATACTCCCAACATCAAAAGTTCCAGAGCCCAGGGATGGGGAACCTGCGTCCTTGAGACCACATGTGGCCTTGAGGCCACAGATTCCCCACCCCTGTTCTAGACCTCCTCTTCTCTCTTCAAGATTCCCCTCCTTCAGACTAAGAGTAGAGTCCACGTGCTGTCTACATCTACTTTATCCACGCTGATTTCTATTATCTTTGGTGTCATCTCATCTCCTCTAGAAGCATCTCAGGAAATGCAATATCAGGGTCCGAGTGTGGCGAGTTCACAACGCTTGATAGAGAAAAGAGCCTTTTGAAATGGTTTTTGCATATCTTTCCCATCTTCTGTTTGTATCTATCCTCTTCTCATTTTCAACCTGAATGCCACTGAGATGATTTTGTTCAGTTTTCGTTTGAGTTTGCTTAAATACTTCAGGGTTAAATCTAAATGTATGCTCTATCTTTTTTCTCATTACTATTCTTTCTTCTTGTTTATGATAAATTCTGGCCTTAGTTCTGGTAGTTTGATAGCTGACTCAGGGATGACTCCCACATTAATAAGTCATTTCCTACCTATTAAAATGTAGTCATTTTCATTTTTTGTGATTTTTGGGTGCTTCCTATGTTTAAGCACCAACCAGTTTTGTTTTTGTTTTTTTGTTGTAGAGAAAGTGTTCATGATATACAAGCATGAGCTTTCAGTCTCATCTACAATCAAGCCAACGTGTTAAATGCTGTTTTGACATTCTTTCTGTAAACAAAACCAGCAGAAAGAAAGAAGTTACAGGTAAATGGAAGAATGGTTCACAGGTATTTCTTCAAGAGGTTTAGAAAGGAATTATCAGAAGTTTATTTTTCAGTTTTTTTAATCACATACACCAAAGCTACAAGAAAGATTTCATTAGACATTTAATCATATAGTACAATCCTAATCATAACTATTTGCAAAAAGATCAGTGTGAAAATAATTGTAGCTTTTGCAAACCAAGTGTGGACCAAGTGGTAAAGAAGTTCTATGAGGAACTTCACAATACCCTGCAAAGCATCCACACACACTCTGATACTTAGTGCCTTCAGTACAAAGAAGTGAAAAGGTGAGGATGAGGAGAAATACATGTGAAAGTATGATTCAAGAAAAAGAAATGAGAGAGGCTAAGGACTTAGAGATCATGTCTTTCATGTATAAGAAAATGCCTTGGTCATCTTAAAATGCTATAAAAATTAAAGATGATGTTATTAGGTATAATGCTAATAACTCTTATTTTATAACTTTAAGGTAACCTTTTCCTCCTCATCTCAAGTGTATGAAAGAAGGAATATATGCATAATTTTCCCACTTGATGGAGGAGCTCAGAATTACTAAAGAAGGTTACGTTACTATTATAAATGCTCTCCCATGGCAGGCATTCAAATCTTTCACTCGTGACACCAAGGTCACTACACCAGACTGACTTGCCATTCATTTAGCAGGAAAGCCTCCAATCCCATCTAACAAACGTTTATGAAGTATGTACTATGTGCAAAATACCATGCTGTAGGTGCTGGTGGAGCAAAAACAATGATGAAAACAGCACCTTGTCTCAAGGAACTTACAAGCTACTGGTAAGAACAAAATGCAAACATCTAAGTATAGACATTTGAATAGGAGGACAGAGTGAACACCAGTAACTAGTGGAACAGAGAACGAACTGAACAAAGCCCAAACTGAAAATCCACACCGTCTTTGAGCATCTAGTACCTGGAGGGGACAAAAGACACTGAAATTCTCTCCCCTTTAGCATCCTAACTCCCCATTTGAGAATATAAGACAAAAACACACGAAAATACAATTAAGACACTATAAGATAAGTGCCAGACTCATCTTACAAAGTGCTCTAAGACGTAAGGAGNGAAAATACAATTAAGACACTATAAGATAAGTGCCAGACTCATCTTACAAAGTGCTCTAAGAAAAAAAAAAAAAAAAGGGGTCTGTTTCTGACAATTATCATTTTCTAAAACTAAATACCTCCCTCAATGTGGCCACAAAAATGCATGCACATTACAAGCTTAGGGAGATCCAGAGGAGCATCACATCACAGCTGTTCAGTTACAGGCGTCTCTACTCCAACTGCTTTAAGTGACTGATGATACAGTAGTATTTTCTCCTGTCCACAACGTGTAGGCAAAGATTTGTGGCCTTAAGGATGAGACACCTAGACCGGCGATGTGGGATCCATGACTGGATAAAGCTTATTTTCCAACTGTCTGATCTAAGTTGGAAGGGGGAAGGCAAAGTGATAATTTTAACTCTATTCCTGGGTCAGATGCAGAAGATAACATCTAAAGTAAAGTGTTCTATCATCACCACACTAGTGAAAATTAAAACGTTTTTTCTCTCCAAAGTTTTCTAAATTAAACTTAACATACGGGCAAAAAAGTGATGTACTCCCCCTGGCATCTTTACTGAACTCTTTACGCACTGATTCATATTTTGCCCAATTGAGGGGAAGTCCTTTGAAATCTGCCTAAACAGTCTTTTCTTTTGCAACTTTCAAGATCCAATGTCATTGTGCTTTAAATTCTGATTAGGAGACAAAAACAAATGCAAATGATCCTAAGTTGTGTCTGTGTCACGGACTAGGAATTAAACTCACATAATGGTGTTAGTGAGTTTACGACCATGGGCCACACAGCATTTATTTTCTTTCTGGGATTCTGGTTAAAAAGATTTCCCCCCAAACAAAAAGCAACTCACATGGAAACCCTGTTGGTTGTAGGACTGGTGCATTGTGATACATAAAAACCATTTTGCATCTGTCCTTTTTCTTTTGGTTTAGAATTTAAAGCAAAGACAAATCCATGGCTTTGCCCTGAATCAAGACTAAGGCCTATGAACTGAGATCCTCATTTCACCAGTATCTAGACACATCTATACACTTAAAGTTCTTTGGGCAAGTTTTTAGTTTTATTCTAAGTTTTGCATTGCTTCCAGAAGGAAAGCAACTCATTTCTCAGGGATTCTTTGGACAGACTTTATAATACCTAGAGTCTGGTAAACAGCTTTTCTCTCTGCACGTAGAGTTTTCCCTTGGCAGGCTGCTTAGTTTATTGTGAATACCAGTAGTACTTCGAGAGACAGTGGAAATGAGCACACTGGAGGCTAAGTTTGAAAAAGCTGCTTGCTGTGTGAATATAGGGGGACCCATACTGAGAAAAAAAAAGTCAAAGCAGTATTTTTAAAATTACCACTCAAGCTAGCTCGCAGCCAAAATTTCTGCCTGGTATGCTGATGACAGACTTCCCCATAATCTCTTTGAAAGGATCCCTTTCGCCGAGTTTGCTCAATCCTTCTGGCAGGCCGGTCTTGTCATCCCCAGCCAATCAGTACTTAGGTGTATGTGTGGATACATCTGTGTTTGTATATGTATAACTTCTCTTATATCAGTCTCTCCCTTGCCACCCCCCTGCCAAGCCCTGGGTGACAAGCTGGTTGTCTCTCACTTAGACCAGTGGTTTTTCCAAACTTTTTTATCGCACATCCCATTAGTAAAAAATTTTTGAGCACGCACAGTATCTGAATGTTTATTTCTGTATACATTATAACAGGCAATAAAGTACTAATATATTATGTCCATTATAATAATAGACATTTAATAGGATGAGACAGAGATGAAATAAAGATAATATTAAAATAATTAAATCAAATAAAAAAATGTCATAAAAGCAATCTATTCTCAATAAATTACTACTAATGACAATAATTTTAGAGCTCTGTTACTGAATATTTCATTATTTTTTAAATCTCTGTTTGATAATAATAATAGCTAACATTTATATAGTATTTACTATGTGCCAGGCACTGGGTTTAGCACTTTACAATTATTATCTCATTTGAGTCTTCACGATAGGACTAGAAGATAAGTGATATTAATTTTATGTTACAGATGAGGAAACTGAGACAAAGAGATGTTAACTGACTTTCCCAGAGGCACACAATTAGTAAGTGTCCAAGGCCATATTTGAACTCCAGTCTTCCTGACTCAGTACTCTATTCACTGTACCACCCATCA
>NW_020954647.1:1051-2139 GCF_900497805.2 Vombatus ursinus | reverse complement strand
AATATGTAAATATAAGAGTTTTCTAGGTGAAATATGTTTTTGGTAACAAGGACTTGTGCTTTTAAATGTCTTGCTAATTGTGATGGTCGTCATATCATTAGATAATATCTCAAGGCACAGTACACACTTGAGGCAGGTTCAGAGTTAACATTAGTGGATGAAAATCTATGTCAAATAAACTTCTTGATAATCTAGGATTTTTTTGTGGCAGACTTCTCATTACATCCGATTAGATTGTCATTGCTTTTATACCAAGAGTAGAAGGGCCAGATCTGCCATTTTCTTGATAGCTGCTTGTGTACATATTATTAATATTGTCTTCTCTCTGTGGTTTCTTCACAAGATCTTTTTAAGCTACTTTTCCATTTTGTAAAGACTTTAGTTAAAATTGGATAATATAATCTATAAATCCACTTAACAGGTCACATGTAAGCTGCAATTTATTACAATACATTAAAAGAAAGAGCAAACACACCAAATGGGGTGTGCTGCTAAATATTTAACAATCAGCTCTTGGGAGGGCTCTCCACATATTTTTTAAGTTTGATCTCTTATTAGCATTTTATATCTCTTTCTTAAGTCTAGACAATAAACAAAACAATAAATAGATCCCTGAATTGTAGCATCTGCCTATTTCTAAGGTATAAATGCTTAAACTGAAAATTTAACAATCAGTTCTTGAGAGTGTTTTGAAGTGACTCTGGCACATCCCTGAGTGCATCCCACTTTAGAGACCACCGTTGTAAACCATTGTGGTCAGCCTCCTTGCTATACACACTGAATCATATTTACAAAAGCACTTTAGATCAAGTCCATTGATTTATGATGTATTTGAAAGGCAGAATAGATTACTGACTTCCAATGTGAAGAGATCTGAGAGATAGCATGGTGTAGGGAAGGGGGAGAGAATAAACATTCATACAGCACCTAATATTTACCAGACTGCACTTTACAAATATCCTCATAACAATCCTGTGAGGTAGGTGCTGTTCTGTTATACGAATTTTGCAGTTGAAGAATCTGAGGCAGAGCACAGAGGTTAAGTGACTTGACTAGTGTCACATAGCTAGTGTCTGAGGCTCGAAGGA
>NW_020954647.1:0-1042 GCF_900497805.2 Vombatus ursinus | reverse complement strand
GATTGAGTGAGGAGTGTGAGAAACAGTTTGCCAGAATGTGTGTGAGGGAGGGATGCATACCAAGGTCAGAAAGGCATTTGGGAACCGAATCATGAAGGACTTTAAGTACTAAAAAGATGGGTTTGAACCTCAAGGCAAGAAAGAGCCCCTGATTATGGAGTAGGGAGTAACGTGGTGAGATGATTTTGACAGCTAAGTGGAAGACAGACTGGAGGAGGAAGACATGTGAGACAAAGGCATATCTGATCATTTACTAATAATCTGACCAGTTATTACCAATAGCACTCATCACCTCTCACTTGCTATTGGCAATAATTGGTCAGATTAATATTATTATCAAAGGAAGAAAGCAAGAGGCATGTTTCTAAGTATGGGGATGGAGTCCTATTAGCCTTCCCACCACCTTGGTTGACTTCCTCATTACCCCTTTTCCTCACTATTTCCATAGTCTCTAGTCACTGTATACAGGTCAAATGATCAAATCAATCAGCAGGCATTTAATAAGTAGTTATTAAATGTATTACTCAGTGGGGCTGTGATAAAAAAAAATTCCTGCTCTCAAGGAGCTTACATTCTAATGGAGGAGACAACATGAATAAATGAATAAATATAACTGAATGCATATAAATAGGTACCTTCAAGACACCTACAAGAGGAGCTAGGTGTCACAGTGCATAGAATACTTGACCTGGGGTCAGAAACACCCTGAGTTCAAAATTAGCCTCAGACACTGTGTGACCAGTTGTGTGACCCTGGGCAAAACACTGAACCTTTGTCTGCCTCAGTTTCTTCAACTGTAAAANTCCTTTTTCCTTAGGCAGATACAAAACATAACCCACCTACTTTCCTAATATGGGTGACTATCTCCTGAGAGCCTCAGGAATATCATGTTGGACTTCTCCCTTGACTTACCCCTGAAAATGTTGTTGTTGTTTTTTCAGTCATGTCTGACTCTTCATGACCCCATTTGTGGTTTTGTTGGCAAAGATATTGGAATGGTTTGCCATTTCCTTCTCCAGCTTATCTTACAGATGAGGAAACT
>NW_020954646.1:769492-781368 GCF_900497805.2 Vombatus ursinus | reverse complement strand
GCTGTGAAGTGGCCATTGTCACCTCTGTATGGAATACCCTGTACACACACAATAAGGGAAAGGAATAAGCCTTTGAAGTAAAATGAGGTATCTCCACAACACACCAGAAGACTCTTGCCTGGATATCTTTTGAGTTCTTATTTGTTGTAGATCCGGTTGTAGGTGACTGGTCAGGGAGCTCCCTAAATTAACTCCAACAGCATAGAGAAAAGGTACCCTTTGTCTGGGGTTTTAGTGGCATCTTCCTATTATCTCCTCCTGTAGGATATGTTCTGTAGCACATGAAATTGAACCAATAAATAAAATGAGGCCATTTCTCCAAGTATAATATCATTTATTAATAAGTCATGCGATTTATTAATAAAGGACTGGTCAATGACATGCTTCCATTTGTGCAAAAGACCCAGTGGGAAGGCAATTCATGACATTTATACTTAAGTGTGTCTTCTTCTGATTGGTCTGGTTGCACATCCTTGCCACCTTCCCTGGCAATCTTGCTTGGTGGATATTTTAATGAAGAGATAGGTCAAGAGTTCCCAGTTCCTCCCCATCTTGGGGAAGAGAAAAGGCAGAGTGCTGGCCCTCAGATGTGGCCAATCACATCCCTCTCTGAGTCCTAAGGAAAGGAATGTTTGCTAGTTTATGAAACTCAGCTTGCCTCTAGCAAATTTGGCCAGAAGTTGGCTTATGTTTATAAGCCATTTGAATCTGGCACTTATTGACTTAGTCCTCCTTTTTTAAACTAAGTCACTGCACATCTTGATGATGAGAAAAGCAAAGACAGAGAGATATATCCCCAGGAAAGACCTAGCTCTGGCTAGCTTTTTTTTAAAGGGGAAGAAATAAATTAAGGGTCTCTGACCAGGTAAATATCTTGGAAGCTAGGAGTCATCACATTACTCTGGTCACCCACTTTAAAATCTACCTGCTGTTTTAGGAATGAGGTCTTAACAAAAAAGGAAGAAAAAAGATGCATCACAAATAGTTGGTTATTAATATAATAATGTAATACTGATTTTCCTCAGTTCTCTTGGGACAGCTACCCTGGTGTTAGTCTATAAAAGAGAGCCAAGAGAATATTCTCCCACCCCCAATGCTTCCCATTGCTTTTTTTCTTGAAATGCTGTGAGAATAGGGCAGAGTTAAGTGGGGGACCTGGGTTCAGGGAGGTATTTCTACCTCCAGCAGCCATTCACCTTTATGCCTTGGGTCAAGGCATAAAGGTTCTACATGACTATAGTAAACAAAATAACCAAGTATCTCAGAGCTGGAAGTTGTACAGCATCAAGACTTCATCTCCCTTTCACTACTCCTGTCACTTAGTTAGATAGTAGAGGTACAATGGGAGTGGGGTTGGCCTTCTTGCAGCCCTGGGTACTTTCCATGATGAGGAAGAATCCAAACCTTGAAGGTAATACTCTTAGGGTGAAAGCAGAACTCCCTGGAAAGGCCAGCATTGCGTAATAACCCTTCACTTCGTGAAGATTCCAAATCAAGAGAGCCATTGTAAGACCATGTGACTGTATGGGACCTGAGAGAAAGATGAGAATGAGTACAGAGCACAGAGAATAATGACAATTATTTCTGTGCCACTGTGAATTCTTTATTCATCTTCTGCAGTTTTTATGATGACAAATAAAAGCTGTCATCTACTTGATACATCTGGCTACCTTTAGGGTTCCTTGGGAGATGGAGGAGGGGATGGAAGGCCTGAGGAGGAATGTTTTACTTACAACATGCTTCCATATTGATTCCGTAGAAAACATACTGTATTTCTAGCCTAAGGACTTGCTTTCAAATACCAGCTTTGTTTCTTATTACTTGTGCCACCCTCAGAAAATTATTTACCTGACATGGACTATAGTTTCCTCACTAATAAAATCAATGAATAAAAGTAGATCACATTTTAGTTCTATTTTAGTTCTTCACCGATGAGCTTATGAAATGTGGTGACCAAGTCTTAAGTTGTATTTTAGCCATATTCTGAAAATTCCCAAGGAAATTCAGGATGATGGAAAAGCAATCAACAAAGCCAATAGTTGTATTGTATATAATAATAACAATTAATAATAATTATGGTAAATACATAGAATTTACATAGCACCTACTGTGTGCCAGGCACAATGCTAAATACTTTGCAAATAGTACCTTATTTTATTTTCATAACAACCCTGGGAGGTAAGGACAATTATGCACATTTTAAACTTAAAGAAACTGAGGCAATCAGAATACAAATACTTTGCCATGGTCACACAGTTAGTAAGTATCTGAGGATGGATTTGAACTCAAGTCTTCCTGATTCCCAGACCATTGACTCATATCCACCTCATTTTGGTATATCCGTTTATATCCCCCAAATTGAATCCAATCTATGTAAACACAGAAACTGGGCCTGTGGATCATGGGATATACAAGTAATTCTTCAACATTTGACTCTGAATCTACTCTGCCCTTAGTTTTCATGGCACTGCCTCCTCCTGCTGCTTCCATTCTTTGACTTTTTCTTTATCAGCTCTATTCTTTGCCAGTAATAGTCATAGAATCGATGCTTGTTGAATGAATACACAAAGTGAGCCAAGAAGGAGTCTGCTGAGAACAATGGGGTGGGGACACAGGGTGAGGTAGGGGCAAGGAAAGTCTTTTCTAGCAGATGGCACCTGAGCTTTAACTTTCAATGAACTTCCCTAGGTAGGAAACCAACAAAGATGGAAGAGTGGAAGGCAAAAGTACAGTCCAGCTCTCTTCACAAATATGCCAACAATTTTGTAAAGCATCCAGACAGAGCAGCAATTAGGAAATTTAAAAAGAAAGCAAAGTGAGTTATTTATCCATTCTAAGGTCATGAATTCCGTCACCTGGCAAGTGACCCTGACAGAGACTGTTGAAGAGGGCTGAGCCAACAGGTCTGTCCCTCTTCCTCTGGGGTAAGAGCAGGACGTCATCACCCATGCAGAGAGAACAGCACTTATTTCAATCTGACTCTAGCACAGGGTATTAAATCCAATCCTCAGGTGCTTACCAGCTGTGAACTGGCACATCTGTCACTCTGATCCTGGAATTATAACTAGAACTCCCCTTAGAGGTGACTGACCTAAACAGAGACTCTGGAACCAAGGGTGCACCTATAGCCCTGTCACTCTGAATCCACTGAGCCTTACAGCTAACTCACAGTGGGTGGGGCCAGCAACTGCCTCCTGAAACTCCTCCCCATGGGTAAATCTGTAATTATTTTGCTTGGAGCCTGGAAACCTCAATCCAAGAGGGCAGTGACCAGACCATAATCAAGATCAGACTGCTTACAGCCCACTCAAACTTTTCAACTCCTAAGTCTGAACCTCCCCTGTCACTGTCACATTCAATACTTAGCAAAGAAAGGTCAGAACAACAGAAAATACAGACTATGGTCATGTAATTTCCTCATATTCTCTCCAGAGGTGCCTAGAGCCTGGTTCCCATACAAAGTTGCAATTCGCAAATTAAAACTTGTTCAATCAGTAAGCAAACAAAAATATTGCATTGACGAAGAGTTTATATGATGCTACTAGTGCCCCTGACACATACCCAAAAGAGGTGAACAACTCTGAAATATCTGTAAGTAAGGGCGAAAAGAAAATCACCGTATGGACACAAGGTCAACTAAAATACCTACAAGAAATGAAGAAAGAGCTTTTGAAAATTTTTTTTGAAAATTATATTATAAATTAAACAGTTAATGATAAAAGTTAGAAAATAAATAAGACTAGGCGGCGAAGCGGATGGAGCAACGGCCCTGAAGTCAGGATAACCTGAGTTCAAATCTGGCCTTGGACCAAACACTTGACACTTACTAACTGTGTGACCCTGGGCAAGTCGTTTAACCCCAATTACCTAAAAATTAAAAAATAAATAAATAAATAAATAGAAAAAATAAGAACTTTGGAAGAAAGTCTTAAAAGAAGAATTAATAGCTTAATATAAGAAGTACAAAAACTGAACCAAGTAATAGACACTTCATTAATAATTATAATAGATATATGAAAATTAAAGACTCTTTAAGATGATAAGAAATAATCAATTAAAGTCAGATGATTTACAAAATAGAAAAAGTTTAAAGTATTTTATATCAAAAACACTTGACCCGGAAAACAAATTAAGAAGAGAATATTTTAAAATCATTGGACTACCTGAAAGCCACAGACAAACTTAAAGCTCAGTGATTATATTTCAATAAATCTTTAAAGAAAACTGTGTGACCTATTAGTATCAGAGGGAATAGTGAAAATTGAAAAACAAAATAGATGGGTCCTGAAAGAAACTCCAAAAGGAAAATTCCACTATCATTGTAACCAAAACAGAACTCCACGGTAAAAGAAAAAAATTCTGAAAGTATCCTGAAAGAAACAGTTCAAGGCCTGAAAATCACAGTAGGTTCACACAAGATTTCGCAGCTACCACCATAAAGAAGTGGAGAGCTTGGATGACAATATTACACACAGAAAAAGATATAGCTTTATAACCAAGAATAACTTATCCAGACATACTGAATACTATCCAACAGGTAGAAAAGTGTATTTTTAATGAAATAGAAGACTTCTAAGAATCCCTGATTTTAAATAATCAAATATGAATAGAAATTTGACATAGAAACACAAAAGTGAAGAGCAAAACTGAAAAGTAAATTGTAGAGATGAACAATGAGGACTATATCAGAAAAAGTGTCTACATTTTAATGGGGAGGAAGATGTAGATATCTTCCTCAAAATTTGAATATCTTCAAGTATGATAGAAGTAGTTAAATAAGATAGAGGACCTAAGAGTGATTTTGTTATGCCAAATTATCTGAAAAGAAGAAAGGAAAGGGAGAGCAGGAATAAAACAGAAAAGAAAGTGGAAGGAATGTTGAGGTAACTTTTCTCATATATTGGGAAGTGAATGCAAGGAAAAATTTATTGCATACAGATGTATCAATATAAATATAGAGATGGGAATGGGTATGTGTTGAACTACACTTTCATTTCAACTAGTAAAGGTGAGTAGAATCCACAAACACACATACAAAAAGGTTGGTATAAAAACATATTCAACTCAATAAAAAACAAGAGAGAACTGGGATAAGTGATGGGAAGTATAAAGTAAGGGTAGATTCAGAAAAGGGTTAATCATAAACAAAACAACCTCTAAGCTCAGAGGAGTGATTGTAAAGAGGAAAAAGAAAGGGTAGGAGTCTGTGACTGGTGCCTGGAGAGTGGAAGAATGCCAAGAGAGATTATGTCAAGTAGAAAACACCAGTGGTAAGCATACTACTATCTCACCATCTCCTTCATTGTAAAGACTGGCCCCCAGGGGGGAAAGTATATAATAATATGGGGGGAAATACATAATCAATGACCATCATCATGCAAGTGAATTGGACAAATTCACACATAAAATGGAAAGAGGAGGGCAGAATTGGTTAGAAAGCAGAAGCCAATAACATATTGTTACAAGAAACACATTTGAAACATAAAAATCATGCACATTACATTATGCTAATAAGTTCAATAGACAATGAACTGTCATTGTTTAGCATGTGTGCACCAACTTGTGGAGCATCTAAATAACTGAAGGAAATGCTAGAGGAGTTATAGGGAGAAATAAACAAGAAAACTACAATATTGCAGTTGTCAATGCATCCTTTTCAGAACTGGACAAATTCTTAAAAAAAAAAAAAGGAAGCAATAAAAACTGAGAGATGTTAAAGATCTCAGTGGAATTTCAAGATCCAGATATTACTGACCTCTGATGATTATTGAATGGAAATGGAAAATGAATACCCACATTTCTCATGGGAATCAAAAATGAATACCCATATTTCAAAGTCATGCATGACAATTTTTTTTTAAAAATTGGCCATGTATTAGAACCTTAAAGAGTCATAAAAATGCAGAAAATCACAAATATTTGATTGAAATAAATGATTGAAGAGGAAAGTGACAAATGTTGTAGGGTATGTGGAAAAATTGAGACTCTAACTCATTGTTGTTGGAATTGTGAACTGATTCAACCATTTTGGAGAGCAATCAGGAATTATGCCCAAACAGTTATTAAATTATCTATACTCTTTGACCAAGCAATATCACTACTAGGAGTATTTCCAAAGAATGATTAGGAAAGAAGGAAAAGAATCTATGTGGTCTAAAATGTTTCTAGTAGTTTTCTTTGTGATGGCAAAGAACTAGAAATTACAGGCATGCTCATCAATTAGGAAATGTCTGAACAAGGTATGGTATAATATTGTGAGGGAATACTACTGTGCTATAAAAAATGATGACCTTAATGACTTTAGAAAACCATTAGACATGCATGAAATAACAAAGAGTGAAATAAGCACAACCAAGTGAACATTATATACAGTAATAGCAATATTGTTTTAAGAACAACTTTAAATGAACAGGTCATTTTGATTATTATAAATATCCCAATTCACTACAAAAGGAAATATGAAAGAAAATGCCATCTGCATTCAGAGAAAGAACTGAAAAATAGAATTATGTATAGAAAGATTTTACATATGTGTGTGTATATGTGTGTGTGTGTACATATACATAATACACTTTTGTGCCTGATGGTAGCCATCTCCGGAGGCAGAGGAAAGAGAAAAAGGAAAAAAGAAAAAAGAAATTTACATGATAATTTTATTAAATATTTAAATGGAATAGCAAGTTGTGTATAATACATTTACAGTTTCATGTGCAATCTTTTTTAAAATTTTCTGTGTTTTGGAAATGCTTGTTTTATTCCATAAATTTAAAATTTTAAACAAAAAAACCAAAAACTTCTGAAATGATGAAAAAAGAACAGAAATATTACAGATATCCTTAACTGACCACAATTCAATAAAAATCATAGTCAATGATTAGACACTGAACAAAGGCTTAAAATTTAATTGGTGTGTTAATCAAGTCACCCTAAAGAACTGATAAGTAAAGACAAAATTGTAGAAATATTAGACAATTTCATTTATGATAATAAAAACATTGAGACAGCATACCAAAATTTTTGGGAGGAGGTCAATGAAGTCCTTATGGGAAAAATTCATGTCTTGAAACATTATCTTCACTGTTATGGGGGAGGAGGTGAAGGTACTCACATGGGCATGGTGAAAAGATTTTGAAAGAATCACAGCTGAAGGAAAATGAGGAGTAACTAGGCTGGGCATTTGTTCAAAATGGAGGCTCAGAAAGGAATTCACCAATCAGAGAAGGAATCTTCCGGGCCATAGTGAACTGCCAGAATGAGAAGGAAAAAGGAGATAAGGGAACTTCCAGGATGAGAAGGCAGCTTAGGAATGGCAGTGAAGTCCAGAGATTGGGGCTCAAATCCTGAAAAATAATGGAAGGTAACTGTCCTGGGCCTTACTCAAAATGGCATTTTCCAAAATAACTTGCCAATAGGAAAAGGCTGCCCTAGAACTGGAAGCAGGAAAGACATTAAAGACAGTCTAGCAATCCATTTTAATGTAAATAGAGAGTTTGTGAAAGGGAATAATATGAGCTAGGGTGGAAAAGGATTGTGGGAAAGGCTGAGTGTAGACATATTATGATCAAAGAGATGATTGAATTTTATTCTAAAGACAAAAAGAAGTTATTGAAAATATTTTAGCAAGGAAATGTCATCGTTAGATCAATATATTAAAGATATAAACTAACCAGGTTTGACAGAAGATGGATTAGAGAGGGAAAAGACATGGAATTCTACTGGAAGTCTATTGTGACAATGCCCCATCGCCACAGAAGGGTAATGAATTCTGAATGCAGAGCAAAGTAGACATTTTACAATGTGGATGATGTCAAAATTTGCTTGACCATATATATTTTACCCAAGGTTTTGTTTCCATAAGTGAGAGGAGGAGAAAAAAATAAGATAAATTTTATTGAGAAAAAAAATTTCAATATTTTGTATGAAAGATCACGTGGTAATGAACTAGGAGAGCAGTTGGGTGATTCAGGAGGGCACAGATGTGAAAGTTGTAGATCTTTTTCTCCCTCTCTCTTCTTCCTTTTCCTATACCCAGAAACACATGGAAACACACACACATATATCTATATATCTGTACGTATATACATATATGCTGAATGTTTTAGGTTGGATGGATCAATGAATATTTTATATATGTATGCATGTATAATATATATATGTATATACATATATGTAATATTCATTGATCCACTCATCCTAAAAAATTAGCATCTATTGATTGCCAATCATTTGTCTAGTCTTCTGATAGATGCTCTAAGGAGAACATTGGTGAAATGGAAATAGTCCTTAGAATGTAGAAGTCTCTATTCTCACAAGAAAGAAAATTCACTCCAATATACCCACCTGAAGCAATCTCTGCCACTGTTAGAAACTGGGAGCCCAAACAACCTTGATTCTATAGTAAGCCCAGCTAGAGTGGACCTCCCTGAGCTGACACAGCTGCCTACACAGTGACACAGATTTATTCTAACTATATTTAGATAGGGACTGTTTCTTAGTTCTTTAGAATCCTTGAGGGCAAGGAAAGTTTCACTTTTATCTTTGTGTCTCCAGTGCTTGGCTCAGAACCTGGCACAAAGTAGGAACTTAATAAATATTTGTTAATTCATTAGTATTCATTGATGCTCTATGCAGGTTTAGAAAAGTGACTTCAAACCAACTTTGGGGCACTGGATTTGATCCTCTGAAAACCACAGGTCTCACATAGGTCCCTGATCAGTCACTGAAAGCCTCATTCTGTGGAAAGTCTGTATTTATAGGGTTAAGGATTTGAATATTTCATTAACTGTAAGAAAGATTTTAGGGGGTTAGGCTTCCACAGTAGGATAAGAAATCCCAAGATCTTGTGGATAGTCCCTCAACCAATCAGAAAGTACTCCAAACTTTTCTGTAAACAACTAGTTCTTAAGAAAGAGCCCTAGAGGCTAAACTGGATGCAACCAGCAGGGTTCAAGGATGGGGCCTTGAACTATGCTTGCTTAATAAGCTTATTGAATATTGACTGACACGCCCCAAGGGCAAAGATAGCTGCCATTTTCGAGCATGGGACCCACGAAGTGGCTGGAGTTAATAGAACATGGATGAACATGTGATGGGCTGTCCAGGAAGGATGTAACTCAGATGAACTAGAACAATAGGAGCCCTGATGGGCGGAGTATGAATCTTACTAACAATTTAAAAGTTGATTCTACCACTTAACCAGTGCCTGCTTCTCGCAAGACAAGCGTAATAAAGACTTTCCTTCACTCACTCACTGTAGTAGATTTTTGTTTCAGATTTTTCTAACAATTTGGTGCATGGGCCAGGAATCCACAATGATACTGGACCAGGAAAAGAAGGAACCCAGGGGAGAGCACTCCTGCTCCATTTGAGCAGTGTCTGTTTTCCCTCCATGCCTGTGTCCAGATGGACCAAGGATTCCAGAGCCTCCAATTGGGAAGGAGTGAGTAAACAACTATTTGCCCTTGCTAGCCCAGGTAACCCACCCCTCTAACTAGGCCAACTCCACTTTGGGTTCTTGGAGTGAGGTTTCAGGGATTCTAGGCGAGACCAGTCCGAAAGGACCATTGGAGTGTAAGTCCTAGATCTTAGGCGAGGCCAGTCTAAAGGACTGTCACAGTAGAAGTCCTAAGATGGGGGAAAGGGGCTCTAGAATGAAGGTACCTAAGGGGATCACTCCCAGAGACTCCCCAAAACAATTCAGTGGGGAGAAAGTTAGTTACCCTATCCAAGATAATAATACTAAGATGAAAATGCTAGAACCCCTATTAGCAGGGGGAGTCAGATTATGGAAAAACCTCGGGATCCATTCAAAGGGGATCCTGGGACAATTTGAGTTTCTTTTGATCGGTCAAGGTTAGAATTCTAATTGTAAGCATATTGTCTGTCTGTCTGTCTCTCTGTGGATGTTTTGTGTCTGCCAGAAAAATTTTGGGGTAATTTTTGAGGTCTGACGTTGGAGAAGGAAGAGTGGGAAAGAGCTCCTGTATCAGGCTTTTAATGGAAAATTGAGATTAGAATCAAAACGCAGGGAGAGAAAGAATCTCTCAGAAGGTAGTGGAAGGCACAGCAAGCAGCTTTTACTGATAAGGACTTGGAGCACGCAGCCCAAGGTGGCTAGGGTTGAGAAGAAAAGAAAAAGGGCTGAGGACTTGAATTCAGGTTTGATGAGATCCCAAGGCTAAGAGTTTGAATTGCTGTCTTTTGTATCCCTCCTACCAATATATATGGTATTGGGGCAATGTGTTTAGAGTTGTAAAAATAAGGGTTTTTCTGTCATTTAATGTGATAAGGTTTCCGTGATTTGTTTAAAATGCTTAGTAAAGTTGTAAAAGCTATTTGAGAAAAGAGAGAGAAAAGGAGAGTGCTACTCTCTGGATTTGCAATTCTTACATCCCTTCAGATTTCAGAATTGCCAAGCAAAGCTGCCCAGCCTTGGTGAATGTAATTTTGGTAGGGGTAGGGTGTTTTGAGTTAAGCCATGTGCTCTTAAGTTCCCCACCCTTAGATGGTGGTTATGGGACAAAAAAAAAATGATATGATTGTAAAATGCTTAATACAATGGCATATGTTAGAGGTGGAAAAGTACTAAGAGTAATAAGGTCAATAATTTCTGTATGTGATAATCTGGAAATGCAATTGAGGTTATCTGAAGTTTGTTGTTTAAGTTATCACTATGTTTCTAAACCACACTGTATTTCTAAAACTCTTAGATTTTAAAATTCGAGGGACCATTGTGAGGTAGAAATGGTGTTAAGGTAACTCTTGACCTGGAATGGGTCTTTTAATGATCAAAATGAGATAATTTGAAACTGTTAAATATCTAGTGAAGTATATTTGGTTATAAGACTATGATAGCAGATTTTCATTTAAAATCTTGACTATCATAAAAATATATGGTGGTTTAAAGTTATAGTTTCAACATATTCATGATGAGAGGAATGATGATCTGTGCAAAGTGATTTGGGAGTGTATTCATCTAAATTGATAATGGGTTGTTTCAAAGTTTATTGCAATTGTGGAAATACTTTTATAGTGTATGCCCTGTGTTACAAACATATTTTATCATGAACAACTTATTGATATGTACTGATTTGGAATTAATGAGGTATTCTTTCATATATCAGGGCTTCAATTAGAAATTTAAAAAAAAATTCTTTTTTCAACCCACGCCTTCTTTAGGCTAAAGTCTAGGTTTGTTGAGCCACGGGCCATATGGGCCAGGCTCTTAAGGCAAGGACTAGTGGTAGTGGGGAAGTCTAGGCCACCATAGACCAAGAACCTTGAATTGGGAGTGGCATTGAGGGTGAATCTGGAATCTGGATGTAGCCCGAGGCTATCAGCCCAGTAAAAGACAATGATGGGCTAGTGTGGATAATAGAAAAAAAAAGAGCCAGTCTATAGGGGTGAGAGTTGCCCCAGGAGACTTGGACCTGGAGAAGGGGTCCAGAAAGAAAGAAAGATTTTTATTGGTTCTGTTTTAAGTTTTTAATATTCTGCTTACATATTTCTGAATTTTCTTATATGATGTAATCTGGTAAGCAATTGTATTAGTTATGTTGCTGGAAGGGCAATTTCTTTAATAATCTAGAATGTTGAGAGAAGAGAAAAGAATGAATTGGGGCTGTTGGGGCATTCTATATGGTCCTGTTTTGTAACATTTCCTTTTAAATACTGTAATTTAAGAAATGAGAACTTCCAAGTTTTATCTATGTTTAAAGGGAATTTTTAGCTAGGATTATCTGGCTCTCACTTATGAAATTTAAAATTGTTAACTAAGCTATTTGGAGTTATTGTTTAAGTCAAGCACCGGTAAAAGTATTTTGTGTGTGTGTGTGTGTGTGTGTGTGTGTGTGTGTGTGTGTGTGTGTGTGTGTGTG
>NW_020954646.1:648573-769482 GCF_900497805.2 Vombatus ursinus | reverse complement strand
GTGTGTGTGTGTGTGTGTGTGTGTGTGTGTGTGTGTGTGTGTGTGTGAAAAGAAACTTGGTAATAATGCAAAAAAGAGATTTTGTAAAATCTCATAATTTTTATACAGACACCTTTTGACTAGAGAATTTAGGTAACTAGGAATTTTATAGTAATTAGGAAATTGTAAGCTGTTTTTAAGAAAGGGAGATACTTTGATGAAAAAAATGTTTTGATGAAATCTTTGATATTATTTTAGAGGGCCTACTAAATGTCTATTTATAAGAAAATTATATCCAAACCTACTATGAACTTTTAAGAGTTTCATTCCTGGGTTTGTTGTGTCCTTGGATTGGACTTAACTGGGTGCTTTGAATGGGGGCAGTGTCAGAGATCTAAGGCTAGTGATTAATATTAAAGCACATAAACTGTAAGTAGGGAAGATCTTACTGTTTTGATTTTAATTCATTACAATTCAAGTCCTGAAAGTGTCTCATTCTTTCAGATTAAGAATGGTTAGAGAGGGATAAATAAGCTTGAAAAACAGAGAGGCAAATCCATTTAGAGCAGCAACTTATGATCTTAATGGAAATTTTATTTTACTCTTGTTATTAAGAATCAGAATACGTGTAGGAAGTTATGCAAACTACTTAGAGCTCACTTCGGAGCTGTCTCCTAATTAATGTGAAACTATAGTCCCACCTGAAACACTGATAAGGGGAATTTGCTATCTAAGACCTTGGGAACTGTTAATGAACTATTATTCTGAGTCTAACTCCAGGTATGGTTAACAAGGAATTGATTGTGCTACTGACCCATGATGTCAGCAACCTGCAAAGAGGTTTGTGAGCTGCATCTGTGAGCTGCAAGAGGAACACCCTCTTGGTGTTCCTTCATGGGACCTACATGGGAAGGTCAGGAGAACCTTGCTGAGGTAGGATTCTCCTGACTTCATTTCCCCACTATGACACCTAGCTCAATGCAGTTGGTCATTATATAACTTCTGCCTGGAATTGACATGAATCTAGGGAAGCATTGTTCCCTTACTTTAGTTATGCCCCTGTTCTTTCATGGCAAATTCCTAAGTTTTGTAAGCATAAAAATCGAATCTATTAAATAATAAATGATTCGGGAACATATAAGGATATTATAGTAAGATGCAAGTATAAGATTGAGTTGTTTCGCCTAGAATTTCGGAATTAAGTATTCAGTCTTGGCATCTGTCACTAGTATAGTCCTGTATAAATCAGCATCCTTTAATTTCTCAATGGTTATGATGAGGTCTAGAGGTTTGGGGGTGCTGGGACCCCAAGGTCACATCATGAGGGCCCTGCCTGAAGGAGTTCAGCCCGGGTCTTTCAGCCTGGGGGAGTTTGTTGGAGATAAACTATAAGGGTTTTCTGGGGCCCATAGACAAATGGGAACCAGATTCATTTTGGGGCAAGAGGGAAGGGCCTTTGGTGGGCTTGGGCCCATACCTCATCATTCTGGGGATAATTAGGCCAGGAGATTGTGAAACTAGGATATTATTTTGTTACTTAGTTAATACTTAGTTAACTTTAAAGTTGTTTTAGTTTGTTACAATCAATGTTAAAAGAAGAATACCTTCTGACATCTTGTTTGGAAGAAGCACTCATTTTGACTAAGGATTATTTATTTGTACATGACTGGAAGTTGGGGTTGTTTTAGTATCCGATGTGTACTGGTTTTAAATTAGCTGCTATGTACTGGAGTCTGTTATTAATTCCTTAGTGGAATCTCACCCTCCTGATGGGGGAACATGAATAGGAATGAATACTGAATTAATGCAAGGTATAAAACTAGAAGTAATGCAGAGCGTAAGGCTAGGTTCTAATTTTTCTAATTTGAGTTTCTTAAAATATGGCAATTGGCCAAGGTTCCAATGTTGATCTTGTAATGGTGGAGACACGGGAATTGAGTTAACTTTCATCATTTGCCCTGGTTATTGGCAAGGTAATTTAAAAATTGTGTTGAGATCAATCTTGTAGGAGAGTGGACACAACAAGGAGGATCTCTACAAGAAGAGTCTGCTGGACATTGTTTGAATAGCACTTGGACCAGAGGACTTCACCAGATGATGCCCAGAGTGTCAGACAGCTGTGTGAGAAGAGACTTCTGAAGCTTTAAATGGACAATTTATCTTTACTGTGGGTCTCTGCACCTGTACCTAATAAGGGGGCTGCCCCCTTTTTAATTTGTCAATGTGTCGGTCAATTTCTCCCTTCCCCCTTATTGTTCCCCAAAATCCCTTGATGAAATGTTGCCCAGTAGCACAGCTCCAGATAGAACCATCACTAAGGCATTGCAAGGTTTAACTACTTTAGCTGAGGAGTTGGCAGAAAACTCTGGGACAGATAATTGATTAAAGGGATGGTTAAAATTCTGGTTTGGCAAAGGGGAGAGGAATGGTTGTATCCATTATTGCTAACCTAATTGTGGCTGAAATGTTATAGGATGTTTTATAGTTCCATGCATTAGAGAACTGGTACAACGATTGATAGAGATGTCCCTCACTAAGATTATCCCAGTAGAACCCACAGTGGGAGTTCAGATGGCAGGCTCTGGCAATATGAGGATGATGACTGAAAGTACCAATGAGACTTTCCCCAGTGATGGAGAATGTGAAATCATGTTAAAGAGATTAGAGGATAAGGAAACTGGGAATGTGTGGAAGCCAAATCTTTACTAGAAAGAAGAGGGGGGAATTGTAAAAAAGATTTTAGGGGGTTAGGCTTCCACAGTAGGATAAGAAATCTCAAGATCTTGTGGATAGTCCCTCAACCAATCAGAAAGTACTCCAAACTTTTCTGTAAACAACTAGTTCTTAAGAAAGAGCCCTAGAGGCTAAACTGGATGCAACCAGCAGGGTTCAAGGATGGGGCCTTGAACTGTGCTTGCTTAATAAGCTTATTGAATATTGACTGACACACCCCAAGGGCAAAGATAGCTGCCATTTTCGAGCATGGGACCCACGAAGTGGCTGGAGTTAACAGAACATGGACAAACATGCTATGGGCTGTCCAGGAAGGGTATAACTCAGATGAACTAGAACAATAGGAGCCCTGATGGGTGGAGTATGGATCTTACTAACAGTTTAAAAGTTGATTCTACCAGTGAACCAGTGCCTGCTTCTCACAAGAGAAACGTAATAAAGACTTTCCTTCACTCACTCACTGTAGTAGATTTTTGTTTCAGATTTTTCTGACATTAACTATTATTTAAATTAAAAGAGGTTAAAGGAACAGTATCCCACCACTAACACCAATTTCTCTGCTCCATAGACTAAAGCTGAGTGTGAGAATGTTTCTGTTAAGATTAGAAGGAAACATTTTCAATAGGATCTGCTAAGTGGGAATGAGGAGGCAATACTCACAAATAACATCAATTTTTACTTTTCCCTAGGTCCCTCTTCCTTTGGTGACAGTTCTTCTCTCCAAGATACCACTGTTATGGAATTTAAAGACATAATCCTGAGTGGAGCATTCTTCTTCCAGACAGTAATTGGGGTCCTAGGGAATTCCTTTCTTATTTGTCTCTTCATCTTTGTGTTTCTCAGTGGACATGGAATGAGGGCTATAGACACTATTGTCACCCAACTGGCCTTGGTCAACTGCTTCGTGCTTCTCTCTAAGGGCATTCCTCAGACACTGGCAGCTTTGGGTCTCATGAATTTCCTGGATGAAATTGGTTGTAAAATTATTTTCTACTTTCACAGAGTAGCTTGGGACCTTTCCCTTAGCATGACTTGCCTCCTGAGTGGCTCTCAGGCCATCACTATCAGCCCCATTAACTCTAATTTTGCAGAGCTTAAAGCCAGAGCCCCAAGATACTTCATTCCCTCCAGTTTCCTCTGTTGGACTTTTCACCTGCTTTTTTTTTCCTTTCTCCTCCAGAGCCATCTGAGTCCAGTGGCCAGATATCAATCAGGACTACTAAAGGTGGCCCAGGATGCAGTGGAAGACCTTATTAAGATCTTATTAAGCTAAGGTTTTTTCAAGTTCTCATTTTGAGTAAGGCAATGTGCATTCAGTGAATTATTCTTTAGGTATTTTTGATTACTTTAAATTACTCTTTAAGAAGTCAAGGGTTGGCCACATTAATTAATAAAAATCAAACTGGGAAGGAAAGACTCTCAGGGTTGCTAGCCAAAAGAGAAACAGTTACTATTTACACAAATTGAGCCAATAGAGCCCAAAAAATAAACATTAAGTCATGCTTGGGCAGGGCAAGGACCTATTGTCCAATCAATGAGATCCAGAGTGAATTGGATTTAATGCTTGGTCTTTGATAAACAAATCTAGCCAGTAAACCCCAAGCAAACCAGGTAGGTTTCAGCAATCAAAATTTACCTTCCTTTGGGCAGAATACCCTCAGGTATGGGCATGATACCCAAAGAAAGGAGAGAAGAAAGAAGAGGAGAAGAGAGGAAAAGCCCAACTGGAACTGGTCAGCTGGGTCCCCAATAGGGAAGCTTAGACTACTTACAGGTGGTTGTTTCTCCTTCGTTCTTGAAGAGGATCATGACATCAGGGAGATGATGACATGACTTGCAATTGAATTTGATTTGAGTAAGGGAGGGCTGTGCAAAGTCAGCAGCCTCACCTTCTCCTCCAGAGCCATTGATAATTCAGTTATTTAGTGAGGTTAATATCATAACTGTCTCAGTTCTGTGTTAATGAATAGAATAATAAGAATGGCATAAGAAGGAAGCATAAGAATAAACATAAGAATAGCATAATAAGAGGAATAGAATAAAAGAATAGCAGCACAATTTAGGTATCTCAAGAAAAGAATGACTTGTGATTTAGCTTATAAATGGCTTAAAGAGATACCCACTTGTACTAGGGGTTATTTATTTGCACATGGATAGAAGTTGAAAATGATTTTATTATAAATAACTTATTTGATATTCACTGTTCTGAAATTGATTATTCAATGTATTTTCATACATACCATCCTGAACCTTTTTATTACAACTGAAGTTAATCTGGCAAGTCTTAAATGAATTCATTTTTTGCATTAGAATTCATCTTCTTATAAAGTGTTCTGTTACTAGTTCCTTAGCAGAATCTCATTCTCCTAATGGGGGAATGAACAATGCCAAGTGTAAAAATTGGATTCTAATTTTCTGTGTGTATTTGAGTTTCTTGGATATATCTACATGACAACTGGTAACCCAAAAATGTGAAGTCTCTGGTCTAAAAGGTTCCAAATTTGATTTTATGATAATAGAGATACAAGGTTTGAGCTAACTTTAATTGTTTGACCTGGTTATTGGCAAGTAAATTTAAAATTGTGGTAAGACCAATTTTGTAGGAGATTTTTAGTAGAGAAGAGGATTTCTACAAGTGACTTGAACCAGAGCAGAACTGCTCTGAGACTCCACCCAAACCACAGGACTGCATCAGATGTTTCCAGAAAACCAGACTTCTCTATGGGATGAGACTTCTTACATTTTCTCTGCTCCTTTGATTTGTAAAGTCTCCTTATCAAAGGGGATTGCCCCCTTTCATTTTTGTCAAAATGTTATCAAAGGGAATTACCCCCTGTGATTTTGGTAAAGTGCCTGTCTATGTTTCCTTTTTCCCCTCCCGTTGTCTCCCCTCAAAAGGCCCATAGTTAGAAACCTTGATGAAGTGTTTCTCATATCAGTTAGTGATTCATTGAAGAGATTGTGTCTCTCAATATAATCAATGTCTCTCAATAGAATCAAATGGGGGAATGAGAGAAATTGTAATTAATAACCGATGATTTTTAATAATTTTGTTCAGACCCCACCCAGGTGGGGAAACCATTGTACTCTACTCCAATTTGAATGGAGATAAATTCTTTAAATAGATTGCCCAAGTCTGGGGGTCACTTAGAGGTAAATGACGTAATCAAAGTTCATTAAAACAGGTCCAGCCACTCATTGTAATATTCATTCTCTTATTACTTGTTACCCAATCAGAGTTGATTGCCACCCTCTGGAACACCCACTTTTTAAGGGCATATAAACCATGAGCTTACCACCATGACGGTTTTTAGCATTCCCTAGTGTCACTAACCTTTTATTAAAAATGCTGGCATTATTAATAAAATGATTAAATTACCCAGAAATTTATGTCTCTCAAACTTTTTAAACACCATAGAAAGATGACTAAATTTTATTCGAAAGGCAAAAAGAAGAGTGTGAGAATGTTTCTGTAAATACCAGAAGGAAACGTCTTCAATAGGATCTACTAAATGGGAATGAGGAAGCAATGCTCACAAATAACATCAACTTGTGCTTTTCTCTAGGTCCCTCTACGTTTGATGACAGCTCTTCTCGCCAAGATACCACTTTCATGAAATCTAAAGATATAATCCTGTGTATTGCCTTCCTCTCCCAGACAGGAATTGGGGTTCTAGGGAATGCCTTTCTTACTTGTCTCTTCATCTTTGTTTTTCTCAGAGGACATAGGTTGAGGCCTATAGATACTATTCTCATTCAACTGGCCTTGGTCAACTGCGTGGTGCTTCTCTCAAAGGGCATCCCAAAGACAATGACAGCTTTGGGTCTGATGAATTTCCTGGATGAAATTGGTTGTAAAATTGTTTTCTACCTTCACAGAGTAGCTCAGGAACTTTCCATCAGCATGACCTGCCTCCTGAGTGGCTTTCAGGCCATCACCATCAGCCCTAGCAACTCCAATTGGGCAGGGCTTAAAGTCAGAGCCAAAAAGTACATCATTCTCTCTATTCCTTTCTGTTGGACTTTTCACCTGCTTTTTTGTAGCTATACTCCTTGGGGAATTCAGGGACCAAGGCACACCAGAAACATCACTGAGATACAGCATTATGGATATTGCTGTCATGGAATTCTTTCTGGATTTCAACCCTCCTTATTTGCAATCATTCTCTCCTTTCCTGCTGCTGTGTGTGTAGTATTCATGGTCTCTGCCAGTGGTTATATGGTGTTTCTTCTAAACAGACATCACAAACAAGTCAAACAAGTTCACCTTACTTGCCTCTTTCCCAGAGCCTCCCATGAGTCCAGGGCCACCAAAACTATCCTATTGCTACTGAGCACTTTTTTCTTCTGTTACTCACTCAACAGCATCTTGACAACATATATGTCATTTGTAAAATCCCCATCCTGGTTGATGCATACCTCTGCTTTCATGGCTTCATGTTTCCCAGCTGTTAGCCCTTATGTGCTGATCAGCAGTGACTCACAAGTTCCCAAGTACCTCTATGCTCTTTGTAGGAAGAAAAACCCACATTTTGACATTGATAGCAGATTGATATCCTCTACCTAGGATGATTACATGACTTCAGATCAGAAAGAAGGAGATTCCACATAAAACAAGACCTGAATAAACCCACCTCCCATTTCCTAAAAGTAATGTAACCTTATGGGTATTAATAGTGGGGGTCATAGAATGAACATAGGCTGATGATTCTGAATACTACTATTATTAATGGCATCCATAGAACCATATAACATTAGAATTGAAAGTGCCTAGCACTACTAGGTAGATTCTCCCAGAGAAAATTGTTTTAAAAGAGGAAACACACACATATGTGTATGCATATATGCACACACATACATATACATATGTAGTATATATATACACAAACTATATATATATACATAAACATACATACACACACACACAAAAATTTTATAGCAGCTCTTTTCACAGTAGTCTCAAAGACAAAACTAATTGGTTGTCATCCTTTTGATAAATTACTAAACAAATTGTGGTATATTAATGTAATGGATTATTATCATGCCATAAGACATGAAGAAATAGTTTCAGTGGAGACTTGGGAGAAACTCTACAAAATCATGCAAAGTGAAGAGAGTAGAAAAGGGAGAGCAATTTATACAGTGATAGCATTATAGAGAAATATTATTCTGAAAAACTGAGTATAAATTACAATAATAAACCATGAGTACAGAAGATGAAACATGATACCACTTGTCAGAGAGATGAATTTAAAATACAGTAAAATAAATACATTTGTTGATATGGACAACATGGATATTTGTTGTGCTGAACTATTCATCTCTGTATTGAAGCTATGATCTTTCAGATTTTGAAAAAATCATTTAAGACATCCAGTGCCAAGATGGTGAGTGAGGCAAGAACTTCCTGAAGCCCTTCCAAATTCCCTTCCAAACAACTTTAAAACCACCTCAGAACTGATTCAGGAGCAGGGAAGCAGCTTAACAGCTTGGCAGGAAACGTCTGTCTCACTGCGGTGAGAGGGGAGCAGGTGCCATACAGTAGGAGGCCAGTAGCATGGCTCTAAGCCTGAGGCAATCGACCAACAGGGCCCTGACTTCCTGTGGTCCATCAGTTCCAGAGGTGAGCCAGTGGTCTGTGCAGCATAGCAAGATCCCACCCCTAGCACAAGCCATGAGAGAGGCCTTGCCCCCGCTGCTTACAAATAGTGAGGCCTCACCCCCGTTGCTGCCCGGCAGCAAGACCATGCCCTTGAGACCACCCATCAGCAAGACCATATCCCTGGAGCCATCCGACAGCAAGATCCCTCTTCCAGGGCCAGACAGGAGAGAGGAACCACCTTTATAGCAACCAGGTAGCAGGGCCCCACTCTTGGGGCAAGACAGCACCCAAATCACACACTCAGGGAGCCCAACATGGAGGGCAGGACAAGCCAACAGTGAGCTCCCCTCCATTGCAAACCAGCAGCTAGGCCCTAAGGTCCAGTAAAGCCCAACAGCAAAGGCCCCAAGCACTGCACGAGAAGCTTGGAACAGCACAGGAACAGAGTCCAACTCTTACATAAAAATATCAATTCACAAATTGGGCTGAAAAAAAGGGACAAAATTTTGAAAAGGGAACTTGACTACAGAAAGTTATTATGGTGACAGGGAGGATCAAGGCACAAATTTAGAAGATGACAACAGTGTGAAAATGGCTACATGTGAAGCCTCAAAGGAAAAGGTAATTTGGTCTCAGGCCCAAAAAGGAATTCCTGAAAGCCCCTAAAAAGGATTTTTAAAAGCAGATTAGAGAAGTAGAAGAAAAATTGGGAAGAGACATAAGAGTAATGGAAGAGAAGCATGAAAATAGAGTCAACAGCTTGAAAAAAAAAAGATATTCAAAAATTTATTGAAGAAAAAACTCCTTAGAAGATAGAATTGGCTAAACGGAAAAGGAGGTACAAAAGCTCACTGAAGAAAATAGTTCTTTAAAAATTAGAATTGGGCAAGTGAAAGCTAATGATTCCAAGAGACAAGAAAACAAAATCAAAGGATCTAAAAAGTAGAAGAAAATGTAAAATTTCTTATTGGAAAAACCACTGATCTGATAAAAGATTTAGGAGAGATAATTTCAGAATTATTTGACTACTAAGAGTCATCATAAAAAAGGCCTGGATAACATCTTTCAAGGAATTATAAAGGAAAACTGCCCTGATAACCTAAGACCAAAGGGCAAAATAGACATTAAAAGAATGCACCTATCACCACCCAACAGAGATCCCAAAATGAAGACTCTCAAGAACATCATAGCCAAATTCCAGAACTCCCAGGTCAAGAAGAAAGTACAGTAAGAAGCAAAAAAGAAACAATTCAAATATTGTGGAGCTACAGTTAGGAATACACAGGATTTGGTGGCAGCTTTCACATTAAAGAACCAGAGGGCTTGGAATACGATATTCCAGAAGGTAAAGGATTTAGGATTACAACAAAGAATCACCTACAAGGGGGAATCCTTCAAGGGGGAAATGGACATTTAACAAAACAGAGGACTTTCAAGTATCACTGATTAAGAGACAAGAGCTGAATAAAAATTTTGATCTTCAAATACAACACTAAAGGAAAACATGAAAAGATAAAAACAAGAAAGAGAAAACAAGAGATTCAGTGAGGTTAAACTGTTTATGTTTCTATACAGCAAATTAATATTTTTGACTTAAGAATTTTATTACAATAAGGGCAATTAGAAGGAATGTATGTAGACAGAAAATGTGAATATAATGTGACTTTGGTGGGATGATGTCAAAGAATAAGTAAATAAAGGGGTGAGAAAAAAAGATTGCCCTGGGGAAAAAAAGAGGAGAAGATAGAATGAGATAGATTGTCTTACATAAAAGGTGTGAAAGAGCTATTATAATGGAAGGGAAGACAATGGAGGGCAAAGCTTGAACCTTACTCTCATGAGAATTGGCTCAAAGAGGGAACAATACACACATTCAGTTTGGATAAAGAAACTTATCTTACCCTATAAGGAAGCAAACAGGGACAGAGATAAAAGAAGGGGGGACTGATTGAAGGGAAGATGGTTTGGGGGAGATGGTGATTAGAAGCAAAACCTTTCTGAGGAGGAATAAGGTAAAGGTAAGAAGTGATAAGAATAAACAAGGAGAAAATAGGATGGAGGGAAATACAACATCATCATAACTATAAATGTGAATGGAATGAATTCACCCATAAAACAGAAGCAGACAGCAGAATGGCTGTTTTCCTGTTTTCCCAGTAATTTTTTGTCAAGTAATGAGTTTTTGTCCCAAAAGCTTGGATCTTTAGGCTTATTATATACTAGATTACTATGATAATTTACTATAATGTATTGTGTACCTAACCGATTCCACTGATCCATCACTCTATTTCTTAGTACCAGATTGTTTTGATAATTACTGCTTTATAATACAGTTTAAGATCTGGTACAGCTAGGCCACCTTCCTTTGCATTTACAACTTTAGCAAAATTGAAGAATACAAAATAAATCATCAGCATTTCTATATATTACCAACAAAGTCCAGCAACAAGAGATAGAAAGAGAAATACTATTTAAAACAACTGTAGACAATATAAAATACTTGGGAAACTACCTGTCAAGACAAATCCAGAAAATATATGAATACAATTACAAAACACTTTTTACATAAATAAAGCCAGATCAAAACTATTGGAAATATATTGATTGCTAATGGACAGGCCAAGCCAATATTAAAAAAATGACAGTTCTATCTAAATTAATCTGGGGTTATTTTGGTACCATACTAAATCAAACCACCAAAAAAATTATAAAGCTAGAAAAAATAATAATAAAAATTCATTTGAATAACAAAAGGTCAAGAATTTCAAGGGAATCAATGAAAAAATGCAAATTTTTAGGACCAATATCTCACACCATATATCAAGATGATGTCAAAATTGGTACATGATTTATACATAAATAGTGGTACCATAAACAAACTGAGAGTGAGAAAAGCATTGGATTAATGAATAAAAGTAGGAGTTGGTTTTATGAATAAAACAATAAAATAGATAATCCATTGGTTAATTTTATTTTTAAAAAAAGAGAGAGAAGATAAAGAATCCCTAGAATTAAAAATGAAAAGGATAGATACCACTAACAAAAATGAAATTAAAGCAATTACAAGGAGTTATTTTGCCCAATTATTTGCCAATAACTTTAGCAATTTGAGTGAAACAGAAAAATATTTTTAAAAATATAAATTGCAGAGATTAAAAGAAGAGGAAATTGAATAGGTAAATAGACCTGTTTCAGAAAAAAGAAATTGAACAGGCCATAAATGAACCTCCTAAGAAAAAAGCACTAGGACCAGACAGAATTACAAGTGGATTCTATCAAACATTTAAACATCAACTGTTTCCAATGTTAAATAAATTATTTGGAATAATTTTACACCTATCAGATTGGCTAAAATGATTGAAGGGGAAAGTGACAAATGTTGGAAGGGATGTGGGAAAATTGGGACACTAATTTATAGTTGATGGAATTGTGAATTGATCCCACCATTTTGGGAGAGCAATCTGGAATTATGCCCAAAGAGTTATTAACTTACCTTTACCCTTTGACCCAGCAATACCGCTGCTAGGCCTATTTCCAAAGATGTTTAGGGAAAAAGGAAAAGAGTGCACATGTTCTAAATATTTATACCACCTCTCTTTGTAGTGGCAAAGATATAGAAATTTCAGGGAGAGTTCTCACTTGGAAATGGCTGAACAAGTTGTGGTTTATGATTATGAAGGAATACTACTATGCAAAAAGAAATGATAAGCTCAATAATCTTAGAAAAATGGGTATGCATGAAATGAAGAGCAAAATGAGCAGAACCAAGAGAACATTGTATACAATAACAGCAATATTATTTTAAAAACATCTTTGAGCAAATAAGTCATTTTGACTATTATAAATATGCAAATTAACTACAAAAGACATGTGAAGGAAGACACTATCTGCATTCAGAGAAAGAACTGATATATAGAAGTTTATACAGAAAGATTTTACACATACACACACACACACAGACACACACACACACACACACGGTGGCCGTCTTTAGGGCAAGGGTGGGAGAAAGAAAAATTTCCTAGTAAGTTTATTATATATTTAAAAGGAATAGCAATTTGTACGTAATAGATTTGTGGTTTCATGAGCAATCATCTATTTTTATTATAGTATGTTATGCAAATGCTTATTTATTCCATATTTTTTTTAAAAAAGAGAGTTTTAGCCACAAAAGAGAGGAGAGACACGAGACAAAAGTTAGCAAGAATGAATGGAGGACCAATTACATCATGGAAAGACATTTCACTCATGTATAAATGTATTTAAATGAGACAGAATTGTGCAAAGTCTCTCTTCCAAGTCATGAAAGTCCAGTAGCAAAACAAAAGTTGAGATGACTGGCCCAAGATGTAGTGGATGATCTTGGCATCTTTGATGTCTGACCAAACTCTAAGCACTCCACAGCGGCTGCCTCAGTCACCTTCGTGGCTGTTAGAACAAAATGTTCTTATCTACCCAATCCACCAGAGGAAGTTTTCACATATTTGGGGTAGACATCCTGATAAACAATCGCTGACAGATTTGAGGCTTCTCAGTTACCCTCAACCTGGTTTACCACATCTACTGTGATGGTTTTACTGGGGTATGACCACTGTGAATGCTATAATTTCTTGTAGCCACAGGTGAGAGTTTGGTGACAGTGGACTACAAAGGATGAGCAGCCCTGAAAGGGCTCAGCAAGTCCTCACAACAAGCACAAGGAGCTAATCCTCCCTGAACATCCCATATATGTCCTGCCCAGTACTGTTTCATGGTACAACCAATCTGAGGTCCTCACCTCCTCTGATAGGCCCTATACTTATGCTACCTATGGTTGAAGGACTATCTAATATGCCCACCTCATTTATATTGGGTCAGTTTTTCCCACTGTCACATATTTAAATGGCTCAGAAGACTAAGGTTCAGGCAGTTAACTTAGCTTCCTGGTCACTGGAGAACAAAACCAGACAGGACATAAAGCACTGAAGCTCTTTCCTCAGGCTTCTGACTACAGATCAATGACATAACCAACACCATCACAGGAGAGCTGGGCTCAGCTGATGCTAGATTGAATTCTTGATGAACTGCCTTTCCCTGCTCTGACTGTCCTTCCCCTAGTTCAGCTAAATAAACCTTTTGTCGACTCTTACATGGATTAGGAATATCCAGTTTCATTCCACTTTTAAACATGATGTATCAGCCTGAGTTGAACCAAATCCGACATATCACAGGACCTCCTTTCATACAGTTTTCCTTTACTCCTCATCCCCCCAACAGGAGTATGAGCTTTAAACATAAATAACCACCTCAGTCCCATTGCACCCACAGTCACACTGCCTTCTGCTCTATCATTGCCTGGTGCGTTTCCTCCCTCCCACCACCCAAGGGACTATTTTTGCCCCTGGTGGAAATATTATTGGTTATGTCTTTGGGAAAGAGTCTCCTTGAATCTGAGAGAAAAGATGGGAGTAGAGGTTGATGGGAAACCAGAATATCCTTTTTAGATGGATGCCTAAACATCAAAAAATAAGCACATTATTGGCTATAGGAGGAGACTTGTATTCATATTCAGGTGTCCCAGAGCTGTCCTACCTGTTTTTAACTTAAATAGATGTTCAATGCTTGGAAAATTGGACAAGTAATGATCCAAAGTAAGGTTTTGTACTCTGAGCATTTTAATAATATTGAGGATGGGAAATAAACCCCAAAGCTGTTGTTATTGTTATTGTTCAGTCATTCAGTCTTGTCCTACTTATCATGACCTCATGAAAGATAGCACGACATCCTCCATGACACTATTCATCTCCCCTGCCATCCCCTTCTCCTTTTGTCTTCAAACTTTCCCCACATCAGGGTCTTCTCCATGAGTTCCATCTTCTCATAGTATGGCCAAAGTATTTAACCTTTAACTTCAGTTTTTGACCTTCCAGTGAATAGTCTGAATTAATATCTTTAACTATTTACTGATTTGATCTTTTTGCTGCCCAAAGAACTCTCAAAAGTCTTCTCCAGCACTCAATTCAAAAGCATCAATTCTTTTGGTGCTCAGCTTTCCTTATAGTCCAAATCTTAAAGTCAAACATTTCCTATTGGAAAAAAAAACATAACTTTGACTATATGGACCTTTTTAAGCAAGGTAGTATCTGTGCATTTTAGTATGCTGTCCAAATTTGTGATAGTTTTCCTTCCAAGGAGCAAGCATCTTTTAATTTCATGGCTACAGTCACCATCTACAATATTCTTTGAGCTCACTACTTCCATTTCATCTCCCCCTATCTCCCCCCCCACATTGGGACCAGTTGCCAAGATCTTAGTTTATTTTCCAATAGGGATCTGATTTAAAATGAACCTTGAGGAAGGGAGCTTTCTAGACCTGAGAGTACAGAGTGGGCTCTCAAAAGATTAATGGTTAGTATTTATATGGTGTTTAAATATTTTTAAAGTGTTGCACACTTGATATATCTTTTGATCTTCACAACAACCCAATGAGAGAGGTGCTACATTTTTAAAATGAGGAAACTGAGGTTGGTAGAGGTTCAGTATCTTGCCCAGGGTCACACAGTTAGTAAGTAACTGAGGCAGGATTTAAACTCAGTTCTTCCAGATTCCAAGTCCAGCTCTCCAGTATGATGAATGAAAAGTCCAGGACTTCCAGGAGCCAAGATGGCAGAGTAAGCAGCAAGTCGCCCTCATTGTCCCTTATTGACCTTTAAAAACCCAGAACATAAAACTCCAGGAAAAATCCTGAAACAGTAGAGCCAGCAGAAAGATGGAGTGCAGCATTCTTTTAGCCTGGGAGGCTTAAGCTGGGAAGGGGAGTGGTATAGGACAGGAGGCATTCTGGCAAGCCAGTGGTAAACCCCACCTCAGTAAACCAGTGGGAGATCCTGAGCTGCAGGGTGGTGAAGCAAGTAAACACCAACACCAGGACCCCCAAGTGCCTTGGCACAGTGAGGCAAACTGGTAAACTCCAGCTTGGAGAACCACCACATGTGCTGGCAGGTAGGCATCCTCCAGTAGCCAAACCTCCCTGTGTTTCAGCACAACTCAAGGTGGGCAAGTACCCTCCACAGCCAAATTCCCCGTGCTTCAGTGCAGCCTGGGTGAACAGGCATCCTCCAGAGGCCAGAACCATCCCCACCCTACCCTTCAGTGTAGCCCTGGAGAAATGCAGAAAAGCCCCACCTGGCCTCAGCACACCAGACACCACTTCTAGGACCCCAGCTCAGTACCAGGTAAGCTGCTACACCTTTACAGCCTCCAGCTGCCAGCACCTGAGGTCCCAGCACACAAAGTCAGTGACCAGGTCCTTGGCCCCCAGAACAAGAAGCTTGGGACAGTGTCCCCTGTGCTTCAGCAGGAGAGCTCAACTTTGAAAGCCAGGAAATAGGCAAAAATTATGAGAAAAAGAAGAAATGGACGCTGACCATAGATTCTTTCTATGGGAACAGGGAAGATCAAAACACAAATTCAGAAAAGAACAACATTGTCAATATACCCATATCTGAAATCTCAAAGGGGAATATGAACTGGTCTCAACCCCAAAAAAGCCTTCTTGGAAGAGCTCAAGAAGGATTTTAAAAGTAAAACAAAAGAGGTAAAAGAAAAATTGGGGAAAGAAATGAGAGGTACAAAAGACAGTCAACAGCTTAGAAAAGAAAGGACAAAAATTGATTGTAGAAAACAATTCCTCAAAAAACACAATTGGCCAAATGGGAAAAAACCAGAGCTGAACAGAAAATTAGAACTTCAAACAAGACTCAAGAGAAGCATAAAAAAGTAAACAGGCTGAGAGAGGAGCACAGTCCAGTGCAAAATGCACCAGCACAGTCCCCCCAGCAAAACCCAGAGCAGGCCTCAGGGGATTGAATCACTGATACCTGTGGTAGTTTCCACACTTCTCAACCCACAAATGCCAAAGACAACTTAGAAGGTCAGTAGGAAAGGTCTGTTGGACCTGCATGAGAGGAGCTCACAGTCCAGCCCTAGTCCCAGCACAGTCCCAGGGTGTTGGCAGTAGCAGTGGCTGCTTCCAGAGCTCTCAGCCCACAGACAGTAAGGGGATTGAACAGTTGATCAGAAGGAGATCACAGGGATCTCTTTACTGGCACTGAGGCAGGATTCTGTTGCTTTTGCCCATACTTGGATTTGGATTGCAGTCCTAAGTGCCGGTCCTAGGGAAAAAAAAAAAGCAACACTTGCATAGCAGAGCTTATGGCAGCAGTGGAGAGGGAACCCCCTTCACAGTTCCAGGGCAGAAAAGAGTGCTTGTGGTCACTCACAGACCAGGGCACAGGCCAGGAGAAGAGTAAACACCTCTCCTTAGATCATACCACCTTGGAAGAACTGAAAACTTACTGGTCCCTAGAAGTATCTCTGAAAAGAACTGCACAAAATCCCTGAAGCTTGGGACAGTATGCTCTCCACACTGGAAGCAGAACCCTAACTTAACAAAGAGTTAAACAGTCAAATAATTGTCTGGGAAAATGAGCAAATAGTGGGAAAAAACTCTGATGATAGAATCTTACTTTGGTGACAAGGAAGATGAAAACATAAAATCAAAAGAGATAACAAAGTCAAAGCTCCTGCATCCAAAGCCTTGAAGAAAAATATGAATTGGTCTCAGGCCATAGAAAAGCTCCAAAAGGATTTTGAAAATCAAGTGAGAGAAGTAGAGGAAAAATTGGGAAGAGAAATAAGAGTGATGCAAGAAGATCATGAAAAATGAGTCAACGTCTTGCTAAAAGAGACCCCCCTCAAAAAAAATACTGAGGAAAATAACACCTTAAAAAAACAGACTAGACCAAATGGCAAAAGAGGTCCAAAAGGCCAAGGAGGAGAAGAATGTCTTAAAAAGCAAAATTGGCCAAATGGAAAAGGAGGTCCAAAAGCTCACTGAAGAAAATAATTTCTTAAAAATTAGAATGGAGCAAATGGAAGCTAATGACTTTATGAGAAATCAATAAATTATAAAACAAAACCAAAAGAATGAAAAAAAAATAGAAGACAATGTGAAATGTCTTATTGGAAAAAAACAACTGACTTAGAAAATAGATCCAGGAGAAATAATTTTAAAATTATTGGACTACCTGAAAGCCATGATCAAAAAGAGAGCTTAGACATCATCTTTCAAGAAATTATCAAGGAAAACTGCCCTGATATTCTAGAACCAGTGGGTAAAAAAACAGAAGTAGAAAGAATCCATAGATCACCTCCTGAAAGAGATCCCAAAAGGAAAACTCCCAGGAATATTATAGCCAAATTCCAGAGTTCCTAAGTTCCTAAGGAGAAAATATTGTAAGCAGTCAGAAAGAAATAACTCAAGTATTGTGGAAATACATTCAGGATTACACAACATTTATCAGCTTCTACATTAAAGGATCTGAAGGCTTGGAAAATGATTTTCTGGAGGTTAAAGGAGCTAGAATTACAATAATCAACTAACCAGCAAAACTGAGTGTAATCAATGAGGAGGGAAATTTTACATTCAATGATGTAGAGGAATTTAATGCATTTTTGAGAAGCCAGAGCTAAATAGAAAAATTGACTTTCAAATATAAGACTCAAAAGAAGTGTGAAAAGGTAAACTGTAAAGAAAAATCATAAAAGACTTATTAAAGTTGCACTGTTTACATTCCTACATGGAAAGATGATATTTGTAACTCATGAGACCTTTCTCAGTATTAGGGTGGTTGGAGGGAAGATAGATAGATAGATAGATAGATAGATAGATAGATAGATAGACAGACAGACAGACAAACAGAAGGCATAGGGTGAGTCGAATATGAAGGGATGATATCTAAAAAATAAAATTAAGGGGTGAGAGGAATGTACTGAGAGAGGGAGAAAGGGAGAGGTAGAATGGAGTAAATTATCTCACAAAGAAGAGGCAAGAAAAAGCTTTTACAGTAGAAGGGAAGTGGGAGGTGAGAGGGAATGAGTGAACCTTACTCTCATCAGATTTGGATTAAGGAGGGAATAACATACACACTCAATTGGGTATAGAAATCTATCTTGCCCTACAGGAAAGTAGGGGGTGAAGGGGATAAGAAGGAGGATGATAGAAGGAAGGACAGATTGGGGGAGGGGGTATTCAAAAGCAAACACTTTTGAGGAGGGACAGAGTCAAAGGAGAGAACAAAGTAAATGGGGGGTGGGACAGGATGGAGGGAAATATAATTAGTCTTTTACAACATGACTATTATGGAAATGTTTTGCATGACTACACATGTATAAACTGTATCGATTGTTTACCTTTTTTTTTTTTGGCTAAGCAATGGGGCTAAGTGACTTGCCCAGGGTCACACAGCTAGTGAGTGTTATGTGTCTGAGGCCAGATTTGAACTCAGTTCCTCCTGAATCTAGGGCTGGTACTCTATCTACTGCCCCACCTAGCTGCCCCATGATTGTTTACCTTCTCAATGAGGATGGGTGAGAAGGGAGGAGAGAATTTGGAACTCAAAGTTTTAAAAGTGAATGTAAAAAATTGTTTTTACATGCAACTGGGAAATAAAGTGCATAGGCAATAGGCAATAGGGTATATAACTCTATCTTACCCTACAGGAAAAGAGAAGGAGAAGGGAATAAGACAAGGGGGGTGATAGAAGAGAGGGCAGATTGGGAGAAGGGATAATCAGAATGCATGCTGTCTTGGGGTGGGGGGAGGGGAGAGATGGGGAGAAAATTTGGAATTCAAAATCTTGTGGAAGTGAATGTTGAAAACTAAAAATAAAAAATTACATAAAAAAAGAAAAAAACAAGAGCTCAAAAGAAATTTTGATCTTCAAATACAAGACTCAAGAGAGGCAGAAAAAGGAAAGAAAAAAATAAAATTAAATAAGGATAAACTGTTTACATCCCTACATGGGAAGATGATACTTGGAACTCAAGAACTATATCTTTATTACAATATTTGGAAGGGGTATATATAGACAGAGGGTATGGGTATAAGTTGATTTTAATGTGATGATAAAAAAAAATCTAATTAAGAGCTGCAAAGAGATTGTGCTGGGAGAAGAGGAAAGGAGGAGGCAGAAAATGGCAAATTACATCACATGAAGAGGTGCAAAGACCTTAGAGGGAAATTAGTGAGGAAGATGAGCATTGTTTGAACCTTACTTTCATCAGATTTGGCTCAAAGAGGGAATAACACATTCAGTTAAGTATTGAAATCTAACTTACCTTATAGGAAGTAGGAGGGGAAAAGAGAAAGAAAAGGGAGGGAGCTGATAGAAGGGAGGGCAGATTGAGGGAGAGGGTGGACAGAAGCAAAACGCTAATGAGGAAAGAATGGAAGAAAGGAGAGAGAAAAGCATAAACAAGGGGAAATAAGATGGAGAGAAAGACACAGTAACCATAACTGTGAATGTGAATGGGATAAACTCTCCCATAGAACAGAAGTGGATAGCAGAGAGGATTAAAAACCATAATCCTACAGTACGTTGTTTACAAAAAACACATTTGAAGCAGAGGGATACACACAGAGTAAAAGCAAAAGGCTGGAGTTGAATATATTATGCTTCAACTGAAATATAAAAAAAAGCAGGGGTAGCAATTCTGATCTCAGACAAAGTAAAAGCAAAAATAGATCTAATTAAAAGAGATAAAGAAGGAAATTACATTCTGCTAAAAGGTACTTAGACAATGAAGTAATATTGTTACTAAACATACAAGCACCAGGTGGTATAGCATCCACATTTTTAGAGTAGAAGTTAAGGGAGTTAAAGGAAGAAATAGACAGCAAAACTATACTAGTGGAGGACTCAACCTCCCCCTCTCAGAACTAGATAAATCTAACCACAAAATAAACAAGAAAGAAGTTAAGGAGGCGAATAGAATTGTAGAAAAATTAGATATTGTAGACCACTGGAGAAAATTGAATGGGAATAGAAAGGAATACACCTTTTTCTCAGCAGCACATAGCACCTACAAAAAATCGACCATGTGTTAGGGCATAAAAATCTCACAGTCCAATTCAGAAAGGCAGAAATATTAAATGCATCCTTTTCAGATCATGATACAATAAGAAATTACATGTAATAAAGGGTCAATTAATTAAGTGGAAACTAAATAATCAAATCCTAAAGAATGAATGGGTCAATCAACAAATCATAGAAACAATCAATAACTTCATTTAAGAGAATGACAATAATGAGACAATATACCAAAACATCTGAGATGCATAGAAAGAGGTTCTCAGAAGAAATTTTATATCTCTAAATGCTTACATGAATAAAATAGAGAAAGAGGAGATCAATGAATTGGGTTTGCAAATAAAAAAGCTAAAAAAAAAAAGAAGAAATTAAAAATCCCCAATTATATACCAAATTAGAAATTCTGAAAACCAAAGGAGAGATTAATAAAATTGAAATTAAGAAAACTATTGAACTAATAAATGAAACTAAGAGCTGGCTTTATGGGGAAAAAAGTAAAATAGATAAACTTTTGGTTAATTTGATTTAAAAAAAGAAAGAAGAAAACCAAGTTATCAGTATCAAAAATCAAAAGGGTGAATTCACCACCAAGGAAGAGGAAATTAAAAATTAAAACAATAATTAGGAGCTATTTTGCCCAACTGTATGCCAATAAATTTGGCCATGTTAGTGAAATGGATGAATATTTACAAAAGCATATATTGCCCAGATTAACAGAAAAGAAAAGAAAATAGCTAAATAATCTCATTTCAGAAAAATAAATTAAACAGCCATCAATGAACTCCCTAAGAAAATCTCTCCAGAGCGAGATGGATTTACAAGTGAATTCTACCAAACATTTAGAGAGCAATTGATTCTAATACTATATAAACTATTTGAAAAAATAGGCAAAGAAGGAGTCCTATCAAATTTTTTTTTTATGATACAAAATGGTGTTGATGGTGTTGATACCTAAACCAGGAAGAACTAAAACAGAGAAAGAAAATTATGGACCAATTTCCCATGAATATAGATGCAAAAATTTTAAATAAAATACTAGCAAAGAGATTACAGAAACTTTTCTTGAGGATAACACACTATGACCAACATCTTATACCAATTACCAAGATAAAGTCAAAACAGGTACACAATTTAGATATAAAGCCTGATACTAAAAGCGACCAAGGAAAGAAGGAATAGTTAACCTGTCAGATTTGTGAAGAATTTTAAGTATGACCAAGTCTGTCATTCTCATCCCCCTTCCACAAGGTACAGAAAAGTTTCTTGCCCAGTTGCTCCTATCTGCTCATTTGACATTGCTTCTTATCCATCATTAGTTTCCATTGGGGAATTATTATTAATTAACTGTAATTGCTGCTGGTGATTTGCATTAGGGCTAAACATTCTCTCCTTCAGAAACATCCTCTGCCCTGGTCCCTTCTGACAACAATGTCAATGTCATTGACATAATAAACACAGCTCCCTGATGGGAAGAGGATGGGAGGGGGCAGATCCTTTCCAGGAATCAAGATCCTTTAACTAGGGCCCTAGTTCTACACACACCACCCACTCACACACTGATTGCCATTGCCATGCCTGACAGATGAGCAGCTGAGACCAGCCTGGTGAGTATCTTTCTATATCTCAGTCTCAGATATGTGGTATATCTATTCAAGGGGAGAAAGAATTCTCTAGGACATGAAAGGGAGACAGAATTTGGCACAAATTTTCTACAGTATGGGAGCAGGAAACCTAAAGGAAGGCTCTGGAACAAGGCATATGATCTTGCTGAGTATCCAAGAAAGATATTACATTTCCTTTCCCTTCCCAGAGTTCAGCTCAGGGCATCCTCCCTCCCTCTCTGCTCAGCTCCCTCTGGTGCCTCTGTTTACCTTCCCTTCCTCCCTCTTGTGTTTGCCATACAGTTGCATAGGACTTGTGTTCTGCCTTTGAAAGCTTTTGTTTGGAAAGGCTTATAGAGGCTTGTAGAACCAGAGGTTTAAAGTTGGAACAATGCATCTCAGGATACGTTTAGGCTAACACCCTCATTGGACAGAGGAAGAAACCGTGACACAGGGAGATGCTGTGAAGTGGCCATTGTCATCTGTGTATGGAATACACTGTACACAATATAATAAGGGAAAGGAATGAGCCTATGAAGTAAAATGAAGCATCGCTACAACACACCAGAAGACTCGTCTGGATATCTATTGAGTTCTTACGTATTTTAAATCCAATTATTGGTTGTTGGTCAGGTAGCTTCCTAAATTAACTCCAATAGCGTACAGAAAAGGCAGCCTTTGTTCAGGGTTTTAATGGCATCTTACTATTATTTTCTCCTGCAGGATGTGTTCTATAACACATGAAATTAAGCCAATAAATTAAAATGAGGTCATTTCTCTAAATACAATATCATTTGTAGATAGGGCATTGATCTGTTAAGAAAGGACAGATGAATAACACGCTTCTAATTGTGCAAAAGACCCAGAGGGAAGGCAAATGGCATGTTTTACATCTAAATGTGTCTTCCTTCTCATTAGTCTGACTGTACATAATTGGGACATCCCCTAGCAATCTTGATTGGTGGATATTTTAATGAAGAGGTAGGCCAAGAGTTCTCAGTTTCTCCACATATTGAGGAGGGAAAAAAGCAGTGGACTGGCACTCAGATGTGGCTGTTCACATTGCTATCTGACTTCTAAGGAATGGAATGTTAGCTGGTATCTGAAACCCAATCTGCCTCTAGCAAACTTGGCCAGTAATTGGCTTATCTTTATAAATCATCTCAATAAGCCTCTTACTGGCTTGGTCCCCTTTTTCTAGACTAAGTCACGCCAAATCTTGGTGAGGGGAGTAGTTAGGACAGAGGGACATGTCCCTAGGAAAGATCTAGCTCTGGCTGGGTATTGTTTATAGGGTAAACAAAAGTAAGGGTCTCCGACAAGGTAGATGCCTTGGGGGCTAGGAGTCATCACATTACTCAGGTCATACCCTTTAAAGACTTCCTGCCTTTCCAGGAGTGGGGTCTTGACAAAAATGAGAGGAAAAGGATGCATCACAAATAATTGTTTATTAATATAATAATATAATATTAATTTTCCTAATCTGTCATGGGACAGCCATCCTTGGTAACCTACAAAAGAGAAGCAAGAGAACATTCTCCCACCCCCCAGTGCCTCCCATTGCTCTTTTTCTTGAAAAACTGTGGGAATAGGGCAGAATTAAGTGGGATGTCTCAGTTCAGGGAGGATTTTCACCTCCTTCAGCCATTCACATTCACATTGCGTCAAGGCACAAAGGTTCTACATGACTGTAATAAACAAAGTAACCAAGCATCTCAGAGATGGACAATGTGCAGTATCCAGTCTTAATCACTCACCACTCCTGTCACTTAATTAGATAGTACAGGTGCAATGGGATTGGGGTTGGCCTTCTTGCAGTCCTGAGTAATTTCCAAGTTGAGAAAGTAATCAAAGCTTTAAGGTAACACTCTTAGGGTGAAAGTGGGACTCCCTGGAATGGCCAGCATTGCCTATCTAACAGCCCCAAGTTTGTGTCACTTTATGAAGACTCCAAATCAAGAGAGCCATTATAAGTCCATGTGACTGTGTTGGGCCTGGGGCAAAGGTGGGAATGAGAAGAAAGCAAAGAGAATAGTAGCAATTATTTCTGTGCTACTTTGAGTTTTTTATGCATCTTATGTAGTTTCTGTGATGAGAAGTAAAAGCTGTCCTGTACTTGACAAGCGTTGATACCTTCTGTGCTTTTCGGGGAGATGTGGGGATGGGGATGGAGGTCTTGGGGAAGGGTCTTTTATTCACAGTGTGCCTCCATACTGATTCAGTAGAAAACTTTGTTTATAGCCTAAAGATTTGGTTTGAAATGCCAACTTTATTTCTTATTACTTATATCACCTTTAGAAAATTATTTACCTGACATGGACTATAGTTTCCTCATCAATAAAGTCAGTGAATAAAACAAGATCACACTTTAGTTCTATTTCAGCTCTACATTGATGATCTCATGAAATGTCATGACCAAGTCACAGTTCTATTTTAGTCATAATCTGAAAATTCCCCATGAAAACTCAGAATCAGAGAAAAGCTACCTAAAAAGCCAATATTTCTATTAAATACAATACTAATAAAATTGATAATGATGATAATGATAGCATTTGCACAGCAAATACTATGGGCCAGGCAGTATGCTAAGTAATTACCATAACAATCCTGGGAGATAGGTACTATTAGCCCCATTTTACAGTTAAAGAAGCTCTATTTCCCTTCCCTCTTTCCCCAAAGGGCATCAAACCCTTACCTGTGGGTCCTCTGCCCAAAGGAAATGTAAATTTTGATCTCTAAAACCATTTTTTTCTTAAGTACCAACCATAACCCAAATCACACTTGATTAGCCAACAATACTTTATTTGGGCCCTGATTGGTTCAGAGTGAATGTAAATAGCAATTGTTTCTATTTTGGCTAGAAATCCTGAGGGTCTTCCCCTCCCAGATTGATTTTTTTTTCACTAGGTAAAGATGCCATTCTCTGCCTCTTTTCTTAGTTAGCCTTAATCACTGAATAGGTGTTGCCTCAGTCAAACTGAGACCTGTTAAAGACCTTACTTTAAAAAAGCCAAGGTCCCCCACTGCATCCTGGGCCATCTCCCACTGTCCTGATCTATATCTTGTCACTGAAACCAGATGGCTCCGGAGGAGAAAGTGAGGCTGGTGACTTTGCACAGCCCTGCCTCACTTAAGTCCAATTTATTTGCACGTTATGGCATCACCTCCCTGATGTCATGGTCCTCTTCAAGGATGAAGGGCAATAAAGAACAACAGTTAAAGAAACTGAGGCAAACAAGTTAAAATGACTGGCTCAAGATCACACAGTTAGTAACTGTCTGAAGCTGGATTTGAAATTGTCTTTCTGACTCCAGGTCCAGTACCTCTATCTTATCTACCTTATTTTGGTATATCTCCTGATATCCCAAAAGTTGGATCCTGTATAAACACAGAGATTGGGCCTGTGGACTATAGGTTAAATAAGTAACACAACATCAATCTTCAACATTTAACCCTGGATCTACTCTGCCCTTAGTTTTCATAGCACTGCCTCCCCCTGGTACTTTTACTCTTTGACTTTTTTTTTTATCAGCTCTATTCTTTTGCTAGCAAAAGTCATAGAAGTAATGCCTGTTAAATGAATAAACAAAGTAAGCCAAGAGGAAGTCTGATGAGAACAGTGGGATGGGTCAGTTTAACTGTCAATGAACTTTCCTAGGTAGGAAACTAACAAAGATGGAGGGGTGGGAGATAGCAGTACAATCCACCTCTCCTCATAAATATTCCAACAAATTTCTAAGACATCCAGACAAAGTAGAGATTAACTAAAAAGAAAGCACAGTGTGTCATTTATCCATTCCAAGATCATGAATTCTGACCAGTGGCAAGTGACCCTGGCAGGGATTGTTGAAGAAGGGTGGGCCAACAGTTCTGTCACTTTTATTCTGGAGTAAGAGCGGGGATTCATTACTCGAAAAGAGAGGCTAACACCTCTTTCACTCTAATTCTAGAGTAGGGTCTTCAATCCTGAAGTGCATACTAGATGTGAACATCTGTCACTCTGAGCCTGAAGTTCTATCTGGCACTCTACTTAGATGTGACTGACCTGGGCAGGGACTTTGGAACCAGGGGTCCATCTACAGCTCTGTCACTCTGAATTTATAGAACTTTGAAGCTACTTCACAGTGAATGAGGCCAGTAACTGCCTATTAAATTCAACTCCCAAGGGGTAAATCTGTAATCATTTTACCTAGACCAAAACCAGTGTCTAAAGCCTACAAACCTCAATCCAACAGAGCAGTGACTAGACCATGATCAAGATCAGACTGCTCAGAGCCCATGGAAACTCTTCAGCTCATGTGTTTCAGCTTCCCCTGTCACTGCCACATTCACTTCCCAGCAAACAAAAGGCAGAACACCAGAAAATATGGTCATGTAAATCCTTAACATTCTCTCCAGAAGAACCAGAGTTTAGCTCTGGCATAAAGTAGTAAATAATGAATTAAGGCTTGTGGAATCAGCAAACCAAAAAAAATCCACTGATGGAGAGCTAATATGGTGTTAATAGTGCCCGTGACACTCAAAAAAGGTAAATAAAAATTAAAAAAGGTAAAAAAAAAAAGAACTCCAGAATATCTGCAAATAAAGCCATAAGGAAAAATACTGTATGGCCACCAAGTCAATTAGAATTATTAAAAGAAATGAAGGAAGAGCTTTATCAATGAGTTGAAAATCATATTATAAATGAAATAGCTAAGGGAAAAGAATTAAAAAATAAATGAGAACTTTGGTAGAAGGTCTTGACTTTGTTGTCTTCTTCTAGTTGTACGTTTTGATCTTCTTTGTCACCAAAGAAAGATTCAGTGGTCTGACTTTTCTTGCACAGTTTGCTCATGATCCCAGCCAATTACTCAGGTTATAAACTCTTTGTTAAGGTAGGGGTCTGCTTCCAGTGTGAAGAAGGTACTGTCCCAAACTTCGGGGATTTTGTGCAGCTGTTTTCAGAGATACTTCTAGGGACCTGTAAATTTTCAGTTCTTCCAAGGTACTATGATCAAGGGCAAGGTGTTTACTCCTTTCCTGGCCTGTGCTCTGGTCTGTGAGTGACCACAAGCACTCTTTTCTGCCTTGAAACTGTGAGGAGGATTTCTTCTCCACCACCACTACCAGCTCTACCATGCCAGCACTCCTCCTTGCCCCAGGACCACCACCCAGAACTATGACCCAGATCTAAGCACAGGCAAAGCAAGAGAATCCTGCCTCAACACCAGCAAAGAGATCCCTGAAATCCCTCTCTGATCAGCCACTCAATTTCCCCTCAGTCTGTGGGCCTAAAGCTCCAGAAATAGCTGCCACCCCAGGGCTGTGTGCTGGGACCGGGGCTGGGACCAAGTTGCTCTCTCACTGCAGTCACAGACTTTTCCTACTGACCTTCTAAGGTGTGTTAGGCATTCATGGGTTGAGAAGTCTAGAAACCACCACAGCTGCCTGTGATTCAGTCCTCTGAGGCCTGCTCCAGGTTTGCTGAGGCCTGGTTTGCCTGCCTGCCCACGCTGAATTGCATTTCTCTCCCAGCCTGGCATGATAGACCTTTCTGATCAACCATCCAGTTGTCTTGGACTGGAAATTTGTTTCCCTCTGTCTTTTTGTGGGTTCTGCTGCTCTAGAATTTGTTTAGAGTCATTTTTACAGGTATTTGGAGGGGTTTGGGGGAGAGCTCAAGCAAGTCACTGCTTTTACTCTGCCATCTTTGGTAGAAGGTCTTGAAAAGAAAATTAATAGCACAGTACAAAAAGTACAAAAAATGATCCAAGTAATAGATACCTTACTAATAATTATAATGGACCTATAAAAATTAATGTCTTTTTGAGATAAGAAATATTAAAATAAATCAAATGACAAAATAGAATAAATTTAACATATTTTATATCAAAAACACTTGACCTGGAAAACAAATGTGTTTTTTTTTTCATTTTTAATTCTACATTCTTTCCATTTATTTATTTATCTATTTGTTTACTTATTTATTTTTCATTTTCAACATTCCCATTCGTAAGATTGTGAGTTCTAAATTTTCTCCCTCCCTCCCTTCCCCTTCCCCAATATGACATGCAATCTGATATAGACTATAATATACAATCATATTAAACATATTTCCAAATTAGTCATGTTGTGAAAGAAGAATCAGAATCAAAAGGGAAAACCATGAGAAAGAAAAAACAAACAAAAAAAGAAAAATAGTATGCTTTGATCTGCATTCAGACTCCATAGTTCTTTCTCTGGATATGGATAGCATTTTCCAACATGAGTCTTTTGGAATTGTCTTAGATCATTGCATTGCTGAGAAGAGCTAAGTCTATCAAAATTGGTTATCACACAATGTTGCTATTACTGTGAACAATGTTCTCCCAGTTCTGCTCACTTCACTCAGCATCAATTCATATAAGTCTTTCCAGGTTTTTCTAAAATCTGCCTATTTATCATTTCTTATGGAACAACAGTATCTGTAAAAACAAAATTTTAAGAGAATATTTAAAAATCATTGGACTACCTGAAAATAACTAGCCACCCTTCTAAGCTATGCATGACACTTTTTCAAAAATTGACTATGTATTAGAATCTTAAATGGTCAAAAAAATGTAGAATAAGAGAAATATTTAAAGATGTCCTTAGCTGACCATGATTCAATAAAAAATCATAGTCTATGAAGAGCCACAGAATAAAGGTTTAAATATTAATTGGTTAGTAAATAATTTCATCATGGGAAAAAATTGTAGAAATGTTAGACAATTTCATTAACAATAAGTACAACAATGAGATGGCACACTAAAATTTTTGGGAGGAGGCCAATGAAGTCCTTATGGGAAAATTCATGTCTTGAAACACTTTCTTCACTAAGACTAATTCTATAGGTAAGCGTAGTTGAAGAGGACCTCTCTGAGGTGATCTGGCTGCCTGTGCAGTCACAAAGGTTTGTTATATCTGTGTTTCTGTAGGGACATGTTTCTTAATTCATTAGAATCCCTGAGGACAAGTAGAGTTTCACTAACATCTTTGTATCCCCACTGCTTAGTTCAGTACCTGGAACATAATAGGCACTTAATAAATGTTAATCAATTCATTAATATTCCTGATTTTCTATGCAGGTTTAGAAAAATGGCTTCAAACCAACTTTGAGCAGTTGGGTTTGATGATACTACCAACACACTTCTCCTTGATCAGTCATTGAAAACCACATTCCATGGCAGGACTGTATTTATGAGGCTAATTATTTGATTTCATGAACTATTACTTAAACTAAAAGTGACTAAAAACTAAACTAAAACTAAACTAAAAGCAATCTGCCTCTAATGCCAACTTTCTTGCCCAATAGACCAAAATCAAATGTGAGACTCTCTCTGTAAAGATCAGAAGAAAATATTTTCAATAGCATCTGCTAGGTGGAATTGAGGGGGCAAAGCTCACAAATACCAACTCTCATTTTTATCTAGGTCCCTCTGCCTTTGATGACAGTTCTTCTCCCAAGATACCACTATTATGGAATCTAAAGACATAATCTTGAGTATTTCCTTCTTCTCCCAGACAGGAATGGGGTTCCTAGGGAATTCCTTTCTTATTTGTCTCTTCATCTTTGTGTTTCTCAGTGGACATGGAATGAGGGCTATAGACACTTTTGTCACCCAACTGGCCTTGGTCAACTGCTTCGTGCTTCTCTCAAAGGGCATTCCTCAGGCAATGACAACTTTGGGTCTGATAAATTTCCTGGATGAAGGGGATTAGGTTCACAGTTTAGCTCAATTTCTATAGATCACAGTCCCAAGTAGTATAGGTATGTTTAAATGCAAAAGAATGATATTAATAGTATTATAATAAAAGATAATAATATATAATAATAAATGCAAATTAGAACAACCTTGAGATATCATTTTATACTTATAAGATTGGCTAAAATGATTGAAGTGTAAGCAGCAAATGTTGGAGGGGATGTGGAAAAATTGGGAGGCTAATTCATTGTGAGTGGAATTGTGAACTGATCCAACCATTTTGGAAAGCAATCTGGAATTATGCCCAAAGAGTTATTAAACCACCTATACCTTTTGACCCAGAAATACCACTACTAGGTGTGTTCCTAAAGATGACTAAGGAAAAGGGGAAAGAACCTATATATCCTAAAATATTTATAGCCACTCTGTGGTGGCAAAGAACTGGCAATTGGGGAATGGCTGAACAAGTTGTGGTATATGATTGTGATGGAATACTACTGTGCTATAAGAAGTGATTAGCTTCATGATTTTAGAAAAACACAATAGACTTGCATGAAATAATTAAGAGCAAAATAAGCAGAACCAAGAGAACATTGTATACTGTAATATCAATATTGTTTTAAGGATGACTTTGAGCAAATAAGTCATTTTGACTATTATAAAGACCCAAATAAACTACAAAGGACATATAAAGGAAGACACTATCTGTATCTAGAAAAAGAATTAATAAATAGGTATTTGTATAGAGTAATTTATATATATGTGTGTGTGCGTGTATATGTACACGTATTTGTGTCTAATGATAGCCATCTTTAGGGCAAGTGGGAGGGAAGAAAAATAAAGAAATTTACATTATAACCTTATTATATATTTAAAAGGAATAGCAAGTTGTATATAATAAATTTCATTGGCAATCATCTTTTTTATTATGCTATGTTATGGAAATCCTTGTTTTATTCCATTATTAAAAATAAAATAAATAAAAATTTTTTAAAAGAATATGAACTTTACTCATAGACAGTAGCAATCTAGTGATTCTAGATTTCTCCCATTAACCTTAATAACAGTACTTCTTTAGAACTCAGTAACACAGAATGGGTCAATATACCAATATTTATACAGAATTCAATAACATTAAAAGTATCAATGTTTAGACAGTTAAGCAATCAACAAATGATCACCCTAATGGAGTTGACTTGTGAGGGAACATACACCAGGGGATATCTACTGTACATTTACAATTCAAAATAAAAACAATTTTGGCAAATTTCTCTAGAATCTTGAGATTTAGAATATATAATGAAAAGTCCTAGTCAGAGAATCTCCCCAGTGATTCCCCCCAAATTCAAAGAACCCAATTTTAACCCTGAAAAGGCCAAATTTGCTGTACTTACTACCCTGGCCCCTACTGCTTGAAAACCATGTATGTTACATCTCACCCCTTCCCCAAGGTTCTCTCGTACCCTTAAGGGTTAGACCCCTGAAGGGGTCTAACCTCCTTACCTATGGCTCCAGGCCCACACATGCTCTTTCTATGGATCCTCTGGGCCCTAGTCCCATTTAGACAGTTACAGGAACACTAGCTTTTTATACAGAAACATTTACTTCAAAATGTATAATCACAAATATACAAACTTACTCCCCCCCCCCAACACAAGACTCCCCAAATATTTCCATAATGAAGAGCTTTTACCGTGCCAGAGACATCCAAGGCACAAACCCAGAAGAGGTGAATAACTCAAAGACGTTAATGATCAAAATCTCAAAGGCAAGCACAAGCTGGCCATTAAGGCAACTACAAATCCTAGAATTGAAGCAAGATCTTTTCTAAAGAGTTTTTAATGATGTCATAAGTGAAATAAGAGCTCCAGGGGAAAATTTCAAAAAAAAAAATGAGAACATTGGAAGAAAGTCTTAGAGGGAGAATTTATAGCTCAGCACAAAAGGGATGGAAGCTTATGCAAGTAACAGACACCTTTACAATTAGAAACTACCAAACGGATGTTAATAACTGCATTGAACAATAAGAAATATTGAAACAAAGTCAAGAGACTAAAAAAATGATAAAATGCAAGGTATCTCATATAAAAACAGATGACTTGGAAAACTGCTCAAGGAGAAATCATCTAGCAATTATCTGAGTATCTAAAATCCATGACTGCAAAAAGTGCCTAGATACCATATTTCAAGAAATCATGAAAGAAAACTACCCAGACTCATTAGAATTAGAGGGCACAATGAAAATAGAAAGAATCCATTGGTCACTTCCTGAAAGAAGCCCCAAAATTAAAATAAAATGTCATAATCAAAATCCAAACTTCAAAGAAAAAATATGGCAATCAGCAAGAAAGAATGAGTTTATGTACAGAGGAGTCACAGTCAGAAAGACCCAAGATTTAGTAGCTGCTACTATAAAGGAATGAACTTGTAATACTATATTCCATAAAGAAAAAAGATAAAGGCTTACTCCCCAAAATGAACTTAATGCTAATGGGGGCATTTGTTTAATGAAATAGAAGACTTCCAAACATTCCTGATGAAAAGAGCAGAGCTGAGTAGAAACTTTGAAAAGCAAATATGAGAGACAAGAGAAACATAAAACGGTAAATATTAGTGTGTACTGGGCTTGTTTGGGCAGGCCTATTTCATCTAAAATGGAGGTACCCTGGAGTGTCCTTCACAGTATATCCCAATTGCTTAACATGGAACCCTGTGTGTCCTCTACCATGTGGGGAAGGGTAGCATTCCTTGATTGGCTACCTATATATTTAAAACTGATGAGACTGAGGCATCCTCTCTTTTCCACCACTTTTTCTGCTGCTTTTTTCAGCTGCTCTTTCTTCAGAGGGCAAAGATCCTAGTTCACTCACATTGTGGGAGCCATGAACTACACTGATGAGAGGGGTAGGACTCCTTTTTCCTGCTTTCTCTTTTACCCTGGCTCCAAGAAAATGGATAGGGAAGTCCATTTGTTTCTGTTTGGTGTTGCTTGCCCCTCAAGAACCAAGCAAAGTTATGGACCTAATCCCCTTTTCCTCCTCAGAGAGGAGGTCACGCTGGTGCAAGGAGAAGGGAGAGGATTATGTCTCCCTTATGTTGTCAGTGTAAATTTGTATGATTGTAATTATACCTTTTGAAGTAGGTTGTTGTTATCGTTCAGTCATTTCAGTCATGTCCAACTTTTTGTGACCTCATTTGGTGTTTTCTTGCAAAAATACTGGAGTTTCTTTGTCAAATATCAGAGTATTTGCCATTTCCTTCTCCAGCTCATTTTATAGATGAGGAAACAGGGTTAAGTGATTCTTCTAGGGTTACACAGTTAGTAAGTGTCTGGGGACAGATTTGAACTCAGGAAGATGAGTCTTCATGACTTCAGGTCTGGCACTCTATCCACCACACCACCTAGCTGTCACTCAGACAACCATACCTGAATTCAAAACTCAGAATAGTATCAAATTACAATCACAAGAGACTTTTACTTCACATAGCAAGTTTCACTAATCACAGCTTAGGGCTAGGTATAGTTATCATTATTTCTCTCGTATTGTTGCAATAACAGTAAGTTAACAATAAAAAGTTTACCAAGTCTTTCCAAAAAAGTCACTCAACATAAAAAAAATTCAACATCTTTTCCTTTTTTATCCCAGTTAAAACTCATCCTGCTATAAAAAATCAATCAGAAATTAAGCAAATAATCACACCCTAGAATTCCACATTATTGAATTCTTAAATAACTAGGCATAAGGTTTTTTAATGAAATATACAAAACATGAGTTAATTTGATTAAAGAATAAGAAGGTAAACCAAATTACCAGTGTCAAAATTGAAAAGGAGAGTTTACAGCAAATGAAGAAGAAATCAAGGAAATTATTTGAAACTATTTTGCCCAACAACATACCAATATAAAGGACAAATTAAATGAAAAAGATGAATAGTTACAAATATAGAAAGTAACCAGTTTAACAAAAAGAAATAGAGAATTTAAACAATCCAAAATAATTGGAATCAGCTATAAATGAATGCACAAAGGGAGAAAAAACCTTGGGACTAGATAAACTTTAAAACAAATTATATTAAACATTTAAGGAAAAATGAATTACAATTTTATGTGCTTTTTTTCAAAAACAGGAAAAGACGGGGTCCTGCCAAACTCCATCTATTATACAAATGTGATCTTGCTACCTAAACCAAGGAGTGTTGAAACAGAGAAAGAAAACTATAGGTCAATATCCTTAATGAATACTGACACACAAATTTTAAATAAAATATTAGAAAAGAGGCTATAGCCGCATACAAGAAAGAGTATACACTATGACCATGTTGAATTTATACCAGGAATGTAGGTTCAATCGTATAAAATTATATTTTAAAATATAAGCAATGTTAATAACATAAAGGAAAAAAAATCACATTATTATTTTAGTAAGTAGAGAAAATATTTTAATTCTAGTACACATTTCTCTTTTAAAAAAATTAGGAATAAATACAAATTAAGAACCAGTGTTTTCTGTAAAGAGGATAAACTAAAGTCATTTCTAATAATATCAGAAGTAAAGCAAGGATATTCATTATCACCACTGTTATTTAATATTGTGCTAAAGATCCTAGCTATAGCGATAAAAGAAGCAAAGGAAATTGAACAAATAAATACAAAGAGAAAACAAGATTATCATTTTTTGTAGATGATATGATGTTTTCCTTAGAAAATGGTGCATTTCAAATTAATTGAAGAAATTATTAATTCCAGTGAAGTTGCAGGATATAGAATAAATCCATATAAGTCAGCAGCATTTCTAGGCTGATTGTTGTCCATTCTCAAAGAGAATCAAACTGACATCACTATATTAGAGTCAAGTTACAGTGTGTCCGACTGTGGATGATCAGACAAACATGAGCTCAGAATGCTCTACCACAGGTTGGGCACAAATAGTCCATGTGAACACTTAGGGTGGATTCTCTAAATTTGCCATCTCACGTGTCTTTTGAGCTACTTCATGTCTCCTTTGCTCATACAGCACAGCAACTTCTCTGAGAAGGGCATGCCATGCTGGGCAGTCCTATGCCAACGTCTCCCATGTCACACAATTAATTCCAAAGTTCTTAAGGGAGACCTTGAGAGTGTTCTTGTATCACTTCTTTTGACCACCATGTGAACACTTGCCCTGTGTGAGCTCTCCACAAAATGTTCTTTTTTGGCAAGTTTATGTTTGCATTCAAACAACATGGCCAGCCCATCAGAGTTGTGCTCTCTGCAGTAGAGTTTGAATGCTTGGCAGTTTAGTTTGAGAAAGGACCTCAGTGCCTGATATCTTTTACTTCCAGCTGATCTTCAGAATCTTCCTAAGACAGTTCAAATGGAAGCAATTCCGTTTCCTGGCAGGTGTTGGTATACTGTCCAGATTACACAGGCATACAAAATGAGGTCAGCACAATGGCTCTGTAAAGCTTCAGTTGGTAGACAGTCTAATACCTCTTCTCTCCCACGCTTTCCTTCAGAGCCTCTCAAACACAAAGCTAGATCTGGCAATGCATGCATCCACCTCATTATCAATGTCTAGAATGTCTATCAATCTATAGAAAGTATGCTGCCAAGGCATGTGAACTTTTCCACAGCATGCAAAACTTCTCAATTTGCTGTAAGTAATGGATCCACGTATAGGTGGCATGGTGCTGGCTGATGGAGTCCCTGTGTTCTCTTGGTATTAATTGTTGGGCCAAAATGAGCACAGGCAGCGGAGAATCGACCCGCACTTTGTTACATCTCAGCTTCAGAGGCTGCACTGAGTGCGCGATCATCTGCAAACTAAAAATCATACACCAACACTCCCTCCACTTTGGTCTTGGCTTGTAGCCTTTTCAAACTGAAGAATTTACAACCAGTGCAGCAGCTGACCTTGATGCCATGTTCATCCTCATCGAAGGCATTTGACTATATGACTGAAAATATCATGCTAAAAAGCATGGGAGCAAACACATGGCCTTGTTTCAGTCCATTGGTGGCTGAGAAAATGCAATAGCATTACCCATTATGCTGAACCTGTGAAAGCATGCTGTCATGAAATGGACATACAATACTGATGAATTCTCTGGGCAACCAAGTTTTGACATAATTTTCCATCAACCCAAACGACTGACTATATGAAAGGCTTTTGTCTGCCCAGTGTGGTGTGCACACATGAAAGGTGCTATGCTCTATGAGCAAAGCAGAATTGCTGTAGCTCAAAAGAAATGTGAGGTGCACACATTTAGAAACATCTGCACTCCAAACGATCACATGCACTATTTATAGCTGACCTGTGTTAGAGCCTTCCATGATCATATTGATCTGATTAGCTATATTTAGACACACTGTACTTTGACTCCAACACAGTGGTGTAATTTTGATCCTTTTTGAGAATGAAGGACAATAAACACTATCTATACCTCTTGAACCCTTTACCCACTTTTGCTATCACTGATTATGCCTTGCCAAACCTCAACCTTGGATTACTCTCACTGTTTTTTTTTTTACCTGATGCTAAATAGAAATGGAGAAGGACCTGAAATCATAGTGACTGAGTTCACTACAAATTTATGTTCCATAATATTAACTAGACGCTCAGTCAGTCAATCAGTTAGCTTTTATTAAGTGCTTTCTATGGGCAAGGCACTGTGCTAAATATTGGGGATACAAAAAAATGGCAAAAGACAATACGTGCTTGAGGAGCTCACGATCTAATGGGAAGATAACATGCAAAAAAAACTACATACAAACAAGATATGCACCGAATAAATTGGAGGAGAGGAGAGCAGAGCAGTTCAGAGAAGAAGGAAAGGAATGGGACCATTTGTGCATGTACATAGGTTTGTCTCGGCAAGAAGAAGGGCCACCTTCACGTACAGCAGGGTTGAAGGTAGAGGTAGTAACAGAAAGTATCTGAGAGTTGTGAGATGTGGAAAATGAGAGAAGGTGAACATTTGTTTCCTGGAAAGCTCCCTCTGTGTAATAACTTCCATCCACCAACTTTGCCTGGTCCTCTCCTGCCCAGTAGTTGTTTCATCCATTGTTCCAAGGAGGACCAATGAAATCCTGAGTTGATGGCTTAAGTTATGCATGAATTGGATTTCAGTGATGGAGATGTGCCATAAAGTAGGCAGCCTCACTCTCTCTTCCAGTCACTGAAGTCCAGTGGCAAAACAAAAGTCAGGATGACTGGCTATGGGCCAGGATGCAGAAGACGACCGTGGTGTCTTTGATGTCTGACCAAGCTTGAAGCACTCCGCATCACCTGCCTCAGCCATCTTCACGGCTCACCTGCCCATTCATCTAGGGTAATTCTTCACATGTCGGGGGTAGACATCCCCCTAACTTACCAATAAGTTTGGGTCCTGTCAGTTACCCTCAATCTGATTTAGCCCACCTGCCAAAAAGGTTTCACCAGGATACGGCCGCTGTGTGTGCTACAGCTTCTTGGAGTCACAGGTGAGAGTTGGATGAAGGTGGATGAGCAGCCATGAAAAGGGCTTGGCAAGAACACACGCCAGAGGGGATAGTCCTCCCTGAGGATCCCATCCACTTACTGTCCAGGACTGCTCCCCGGCAAAAGCCAACGCTTGGCCCTCACCTCCTTTGAAAAGGGTCCCATTCTCGTGCTATCTACGGTTGAAGGAGTATCCGGGCCATTTATATTAAGTCACTTTTTTCTCTTCTAGGTAACTAAACTGTCCTCCATGTTTAAATGGCTCCGAAGACTAAGGTTCAGGAAGTTGACTTAGCTTCTTGGTCACTTGAGAACAAAAACAGACAGAACATGATGAACTGAAGCTCTTTCTTCAGGCTTCTGACTATAAACCAATAGCATAATCAATATCGGCACAGGAGAGCTGGGCTCAGCTGAATCCGGGTTGAATTCTTGGTGAATGGTCTTTCCCTGCTCTGACTGCCCTTCCCCTGGTTTCGTTGACTCATGTGGATTAGGAGTATCCTGTTTGGGTCCACTCTTGAACCTGAGATACCAGTCTGACCTGAAGCAAATCTGACATATCACAGGACCCCCTCAATACAATTTGCTTTTATTGCTAACCCCACTTTTAGGTTGAGGTTTAAGCAGACATCCCCATCCCATTGCATTGACAGACACACTGCCCTTTGCTCTCCCACTGCCTGACGCACTTCCTCCCTCCCACCACCCAATGGACTATTTTTGCTATAGGTGGAAGGATTCCCCATCATGTCTTTGGGAAAGAGTCTCCTCGAGCCTGAAAGAAAAGATGGGAGTAGAGCATAATGGGAAGTCAGGATATGCTTTTGGGATGGCTGCCTGAACATCAAAAAATGGGCATACTACTAGCTACAGGAGAATTGTACCCGTATCCGGGTGTCCAGAGCTGTCCTAACCTGTTTTCAACTCAAATAAGATGTTCAAGTCTTAGAAAATTGGGCCAGTAATGTAAGACTTTGTACTCTGAGGATTTTAATAATACGAGGATAAGAAGGAAACACCAAGCGTGTTGTTGCTGTAATTGTTGTTGTTCAGTCATGTCTGATTGTTTTGAGGCCTCGTGAACTATTGCATGCCAAGCCCTTCTGTCCTCACTGTCTCTCCGAGTCTCTCCAAGTTCATGTTCATTGTTTCCATGACATCTATCAGTCTCATCTTCTGCAGCCTCCTCCTTTTGCCTTCCATCTTTCCCAACATAAGGGTCTTTTCCAAAGAGTCTCATCTTCTCATCATGTGGCCAAAGTATTTAAGCTTCAGCTCCAGTATTTGACCTTCCAGTAAATAGACCGAATTCATTTCTTTAAGCATTGACTGATTCGATCTCCTCGCAGTCCAAAGGACTGTCAGAAGTCTTCTCCAACACCACAATTTGAAAGTATTGATTCTGCAGTGCCCAGCTTACCTTATAGTTCAACTCTCATAGTCACACATTGCTACTAGAAAAACCATTACTTTGATTATTTGAACTTTTGTTAGCAATGTGATATCTCTGCTTTTTAATGTGCTTTGCCATAGATTTGCCATAGATTTCTTTCCAAGGAGCAATGTCTTTTAATTTCATGGCTGCAGTCACTATCTACAGTGATCTTTGAGCTCAAGAATATAAAATCTGACACCACTTCCATTTCTTCTCCCTCTACTGGTCAGGAAGTGATGGGACCAGTTGCTGAGATCTTAGTTTTTTTGCCTGTGGGAACAGCATTTAAAATTAAATTAAAAAGAGGGAGGTATCTGGACCTGGGAGTACACAGTGGGATCTCAAAACTTAAAAGCTACTATTTCTATAGCATTTGAGTATTTTAAAAGTGTTTCCCAGTTGTTACATCTTTTGGTCCTCACAGCAACTCAGTGAAGGAGATGGGAGATGCTATATTACAAATTTTACAAATAAGGAAACTGAGGTTGGGAGAGGTTAAGCATCTTGCCCACGGTCACACAGCTAGCAAGCATCTGAGGCAGGATCTGAGCTCAGGTCTTACTGACTCCAAGTCCAGCACTCCAGTCACTATGGAACTAACTGCCTGAAATGTGGTTCAGGATAGAGAAACAGGAGCCTTCACTTATCAGGCCTATTCACTACTATCTTCCCCTTCTCTGTGTGGCCAGCTCTGACATTTCTCATCTCCTTTCTTCAGGGCACAGGAAAGTTTCTTGCTCAGCTGCTCCTACCTGCTCATTTGTCATTTCTCGTTATCCGTAATTACTTTCCATTGAGGAGTTCTTCCTGATTAACTTAATTGTTGACAATAATTTGCACTCCTCCTGAAACATCCCCTGTCTCCCTCTGCCACCAATGTCGATGTCATCGACATGATAAACAGCTCCCCGAAGGGAAGACAGCAGGAGGGGGCAGATCCTCCCCAGGACTCAAAACCCTTTAACTCGGGCCCTGGCTTTCCACACCCCACCCCTTCATACACTGATTATCACTGCCATGCCTGACAGACCAGCAGCTGAGAACAGCCCGGTGAGTGTCTTTCTCTATCTCAGTCTCAGACATGTGGAGTATCTATTCAAAGGGAGAAAGCATTTTTAGGACATGAAAGGGAGACAGAACTTGGAAGAAATATTCTACAGTATGGGGGCAAGGAAATAAACCTAAAGGAACCTCTAGAACAGAGCAAATGATCACGAAAAGAATCCAGTTCAGGGCATCCTCCCTCCCTCTCTGTTCAGCTCCCTCTGGTTCCTCTGTCTCCCTTCCTTTATTCTCTTTTGTCCTTGCCGTACAGTTATGTAGCACTTGGGTTCTGCCTTTGCAAGCTTTTGTTTGGAAAGTCAGAGGCTTATAGAACCACAGATTTAAAATCGGAAAAGACCTCAGGGTGCATTTAGGCTAACACCCTCTTGGACAGAAGAGGAAACTGTGGCACAGAGAGATGCTGTGAACTGGCCATTGTGACCTATGTATGGAATACCCTGTACACACTATAATCAGGAAAAGGAGTGAGCCTATGAAGTAAAATGAAGTGTCTCCACAAGACACCAGAAAACCGTTATTTGGATATCTACCGACCTCTTATATTTTAGTTCCAATGTGGAGGGCCAGTCAGGGATCTCCCTAAATAACTCCATGAGCATACAGGAAAGGGAGTTGTCATTCAGGGTTTTACTGACATCTTCCTATTACCACCTCCTGCAAGATATGTTCTGCAGCACAAGGAATTTAACCAATAAATAAAATGAGGCAATTTCTCTGAATATAATGTCATTTGTTCATAGGGCATGTGATCTATTAATAAAGGACAGGTCAGTGACATGCCTTCATTTGTGCAAAAGACCAAGAGAAAGAGCCAATAGCAGGTGTGTCTTTTCTCTGATTAGTCTGAGTGTACATCACTTGGACTTCCCTTGGAAATCTCTACTGGTGGATATTTTAATGAGGAGGCAGGCCAAGGGTCCTCAGATCCTCCCCATTCGTGGGAGGGGAAAAGACAGTGAACTCGACCTCGAATGTGGCCAATCACAACCCTCTCTGACTCCTAAGGAATGGAATGTTAACTGGTTTATGAAACCCAGCCCGCCTCTAGCAAACTTGGTCAGAAGTTGGCTTTTTTTTACAAGCCATCTCAGCCAGGCTCTTACTGACTTGGTACCCCTTTTCTAGATTAAATCACCCCACATCATGATGAGGGGGGTAGGAAGGACAAGTCTACAGGAAAGATCTAGTTCTGGCTGGCTTTTGTTTATAGAGTAAACAAAAGTAAGGTCCCTGGCCAGGTAGATGACTTGGGGACTAGGAGTAATCACTTTACTCAGGTCATACCCTTCAAAGACTGCCTGCCTTTTCAGGAGTGGAGTCTTGATGAAAATGGGAGAAAAAATGATGGATCACAAATAATTGGCTACTAATGGAATAATATTAATTTTCCTCAGTTCTCATCAGACAGCCATCCTTGGTGTTGGCCTATAAAAGAAAGCCAAGAGGACACTTACCCTACTCTATCCCAATTCCTCCTCTTTCTCTTTTGCTGAAAATACTGTGAAGATAAGGCAGAATTAAGGAGGGGAACCCGAAGTGAGGGAGGCATTTCCCCTCCAGCAGTCATTCACAGTGGCCTTGCAACAAAACACACAGGTTTTACATGCATACACTCACCGATGTGGCCAAGCATCTCAGAGCTGGAAGTTTCTTTACCCAAGTTATGAAGTACCAAGACTTCATCTCCCTTTAAGTCCTCCTGTCACTTAATTAGATAGTACAGTTGCAATGGGAATGGGGTTGGCCCTCTAGCAGCCCTTAGTATTTTCCATGGTGGAGAAGAATCCAAACATTTAAGGCAGTATTCTTTTTTTTTTTTTTTTTTTTTTTTGGTTAGGCAATGAGGTTAAGTCACTTGCCCAGGGTCACACAGCTAGTAAGTGTTATGTGTCTGAGTTCGGATTTGAACTCAGCTCTTCCTGACTCTAGGGCCGATGCTTTATCCACTGCACCACCTATCTGCCCCAAAGGCAGTATTCTCAAAGTTAAAATGGGACTGCCTGGACTGGTCAGCATTGCTTATCTAGTGGCCTCAAACTACATTTTATGAAGACTCCAAATCAACAGAGCCACTATAAGTCTACGTGACTGTATAGGACCTGTGGCAAAGATGGGAATGAGCAGAGAGCAAAAAGAATAGTGGCAATTGTTTATGTGCTACTGTGAGCTCTTCATGCACCTTCTGTAGTTTCTGTGATGAGAAGTAAAAGCTGTCCTGTACTTGACATGCCTTGACACCTTCTATGCTTTTTTGGGAGATGTAGGGGTATAGATGGAGAGCCTCCATAATGATTCAGTAGAACACAAGCTGCATTTATACCCTAAGGACTTGATTTCAAATGCCAGCTTTCTTTCTTATCACTTGCGTCACCCTTGGCAAATTATTTACCTGACATGGACGATAGTTTCCTTGCCAATCAGTGAATAAAACTAGATCACACTTTATTTCTATTTCAGCTTTACATTGATGATCTTATGAAACATAATGACCAAGGCATTAGTTGTATTTTAGTCATATTCTGAAAATTCCCCCATGAAAACTCAGAATAAGAGAAAAACAATCTAAAAAGCCAATACTTGTATTATATACTAATAATGATGACAAGAATAATTAACGATGATGATGATAACTAGCATTTATACAGCAACAGCTAGAATTAGCCTTGAATAAAACAGAAAATTAAGTATATTATATTATGCTGAAGTTTCATAGACAATGAATTGTGTATGCCCCAAACTACAGAGCTTCTAAATACTTGAAGGAAATGCTAATGGACTTATAGGGAGAAATAAGTGGAAAAAACTACAATATTGCAGCTCCCAATGCATCCTTTTCAGAACTGGATAAATTCTCTATTAAAAAAAAGATATAAAAACTAAGACAGATGTTAAAGGCCTGAGTGGAATTTCAAGAGTCAGATATTACTGATCTCTGGGAATTATTGAATAGAAATAGAAAATGAATACACACATTTCTGATGGAAACAGAAAGTGAATACTACATTTCTAAGCTTTGCATGACACTTTTTTAGAAAAATGGCCATGTATTAGAACCTTAAATAGCCATAAAAATGCTAAAGATCAGAAATATTAAGGATATCCTTAGCCGAACACAATTTGATAAAACTCATTCAATACAGAGCCATTAAATAAAGGTTTAAAAATTAATTGGTGAGTAAATAATTTAATCTTAAAGAATTTATAGGTCAAACACAAAATTTTAATAAAGTTAGACAATCTCATTAATGATAATGAAAGCAATGAGACAACACACTAAAATTTTGGGAGAAGGTCAATGAAGTCCTTATGCAAAAATTCATGTCTTGAAACATTTTCCTCACTATTGTAAGGGGGTGGAAAGGTTCTCGCGTGGGCATAGTAAAAAGCTTTATAAAGGCAGAATCAGAGCTCAGAGAGAAATGAAGAATGACTGGCCTAGGTATTTCCTTAAAGTGGAGTTTCTGAGAGGAATTCACCAATCACAGAAGGAATCTTCAGGGGCATAGTGAAGTTCCAGAGTGAAAAGTAAAAAGGAGATAAGGGAATTCCCAGGGTGAGACAACAGCATAAGAATGGCAGTGAAGTCCAGAGATGGAGACTCAGAGCCAGGAAAATAGTGCAGGGTAACTGGCCTGGGCCTAACACGAAATGGCGTTTTCCAGAATAAGTGGCCGATAGGAGAAGGCCGCACTAGGATAGGAAACAGGAAAGACATCAAAGAAAAGCTAGCAGAAAAGGATACTTTTAATATTTCTGCTTTTCTGCTTTTAACCATAAAATGCTTATGTACTAATATATAGTCAATCTTTGTAATGGTACCATGAACCACAGAGAAAAAAGATGTATTCCTTTACAAAGATAAACCATATATTAGTACATAAAAATTTTATGGTTAAAAGCAGAAAAACAGAAATATTAAAAGTATCCTTTTCAGATCACAATGCAATATAAATTATATTTAATAAGAAACCATGGAAATATATATGAAAAAGCAATTAGAGATTAAACAACCTAACCTTAAGGAACGAATGGGTTAAAAAACAAATCACAGAAACAATCAATAATTTCATTAAAGAGAATGACAAGTGACACAACATGTCAACACCTATGGGATAGACCAAAAGGAATGATCAGAGGAAAAAGTATATCTCTAAATGTTTACATCACTAACATGGAAAAAGAGCAGACCTATGAATTGGGTATGCAATTTGAAAAACTAGAAAAAGAAAGAACTAAAAATCTCCAATTAAATACTAAGTTGAAAGTCCTAAAAATTAAAAGTGAGACTAATAAAATTGAGTATAAAAACCTATTGAATTAATAAATACAACTAAGTGTTGGTTAATGGGGAAAAAAACAATAAAATTGATAAACCATTGGTTAATTTGATTTAAGAAGCAAGAGAAGAAAACCAAATCACTAGTGTCAAAAATGAAAAGGGTGAATATCCCACTAATGGAAAGGAAATTAAAGCAATGATAAAGAGTTATTTTGCCCAATTATGTGCCAATAAATTTAAAAGTGTAAGTGAACTGGAAGAATATTTACAAAAATATAAATTGCCTAGATTAGCAGAAGAGGAAATAGAATATCTAAATAGGCCTATTTCAGAAAAAAAATTAAATGAGACATAAATGAGCTCCCTGAGAAAAAAGCACCAAGGCCAGATGGATTTACATGTGAATTCTATCAGACATTTAAGGAGTAACTACTTCCAATATTAAAGAACTTATTTGAAATAATAGGCAAAGAAGGGATCCCAGCAAACTCCTTTTATAAAACAAATATGATTCCAATACCCAAACCAGGAAGAGTAAAAACAGAGAGAGAAAATTATAGACCAGTTTCATGAATATGGATGCAAAAATCCTAAATAAAATACTAGCTAAAAGATTACAACAGTATGTTACAAAGATTAGACAGTATGATCAAATGGATTTATACCAGGCATGCAAGGATGTTTTAACATAAGGAAAACTGTTAACATGATTCATTACATCAATAATAAAAGTTTTAAAAATCATATGATTATATCAATACATGCAGAAAAAGCTTTTGATAAAGTACAACACTTATTTCTATTAAAACCCCTTGGAAGTATTGGTATAAATGGATTTCTCCTTAAATTGATAAGAAGTATGTACCTAAAACCATCAGTGAGAATGATTTGTAATGGGGATAAGTTAGAAGCCTTTCAGTAAGATCAGGTATGAAACAAGGACGCTCACTGTCACCAATATTACTCAATATTGTATTAGAAATTCCGGCAATAGCAATAAGAGAAGAAAAAGAAATAGAAGGAATCAGAATAGGGAACAAAGTAATAAAACTATCTCTTTTGTGGACTATATGATAATATATTTGGAAAATCCCAAAGACTCAACTAAAAAGTTAGTTGAAACAACTAATAATTTTAGCAAAGTAGCAGGATATGAAGTGAATCCACATAAATCACCAGCATTCACATATATCAGAAACAAAACCCTACAAGAAGAGATAGTAAAAAAAGATACTCCATTTCAAATAACTCTAGACAGTATAAAATACCTGGGAGTACCTGCCAAAACAAACCCAGGAACTATAAAAACAAAATTACAAAAAAAAAACTTTTTGCACAAATAAAATCAGATTTGAATAATTGGAGAAATATTAATTATTCATGGGTAGGCAGGGCTATGTAATAAAAATAACAATTTTATTGAAACTGATTTATAGATCCAATGCCATCCCAATTAAATTACCAAAAATGATTTTATTAAATTAGAAAAAATAACAAAATTTATTTGGAAGAACAAAGAGTCAAAAATATCAAAGGAACTAATAAAAAATGAAAAAGAAGGAGGTTTAAGTCAGTAATTATCAAAACTATCTGGTACTTGCTAAGAAATAGAAAGATAGATAAGTGAAACAGAATAGCCATACAATTTACAACAGCAAATAATTATTATAATTTTGATTTGACAAGTGTAAAGACTTGAGATTTGGGGATAAGAATTCATTATTTAGTTTAAAAAATTGTTGGGAAACCTGGAAAGCGGCATGGGAGAAACCAATATCTTAGATATCATAGACCAATATCTTATGCCATTTATCAAGATAAGGTCAAAATGGATACATGACCTAGATATAAAGAGAGATATTACAAGAAAATTAGAAGGACATGGAACATAATACTTATCAGACTTATGGATGGGTTAACAATTTATGAGTAAAGAAGAGAACAGTGTGAAATATAAAATAGATTAATTAGATTACATTATATCAAAAAGGTATTGTACAAATAAAACAAATGTAGCCAAAATCAGAACAAAAGAAGAAAATTGGTAAAATATTTTTATACACAGCTTGTCAGATAAAGGTCTCATATCTCAAAACATAAAGAATTTTGTCCAATCTATAAGAATATAAGTCATTCCCCAATTGATAAATGGTCAGAGTATATAAACAGACAGTTTTCCAATGAAGAAATCAAAACCATTTATAGTCACATAAAAATGCCCTAAATCATTATTGATTAGAGAAATGTCAATTAAGAGATATTTTAGCAAGGAAACATCATATTTAGATCAGCACATTAAAAACATAAAGTATCCAGGTTTGATAGAGAATGGATTGGAGAGGAAAAAGACTTGAGACATGGACTTCTACTAGAAAGTTATTGCAAAACTACCTCATCACCACAAAGGGCTAATGAATTCAGGATGCAGAATGAAATATACATTTTTGGAAGTGGCTGATGTCAAAATGTATATCGCTTGACCATACATATTTTCCACAAGGTTTCGTTTTGCTTTGTTTAATGAAAATGAGAAAGAGAGGAAAAAAATAAAATAAAATTTTGGAGAAAAAAAGCAATTTCAATATTCTCTGTGAAAGATCCTGAGATATTGAACTAGCATAATGGTTGGGTGAGTGAGAAGGGCACAGATGTGAAAGTTGTGGATCTCTTTCTCCCTCTCCCCTCTTTTCTATACCCAGAAACACAAAAACATACATAACATTCATTGATCCATCCACTCATTCTTAAACTGTTGAGCATCTATTGGATGCCAATCGTTAGTGAGGTCTTCTGATAGCTGGGGTAGGAGGAATATTGATGAAATAAAAATAGTCCTTAGGATGTAGACATCTCTATTCCCACAAGAAAGAAAATACACTCCAATATACAAACATGAAACAACCTCTGCCATTGTTAAAGACTGGAAGCCCAAAAGACTATGACCCTGTAGTTAAGCTTGGCTGAAGTGGACCTCCCTAAGCTTACTCAGCTGCCTGCACCATGACACAGCTTTGTTCCATGAATGTTTATGTAGGGACTGGTTTCTTAGGTCTTTGGAATCCTTGAGGGCAAGTAGAGTTGCATCCCCAGTGCTTAGCTCAGTCCCTGGCACATAATAGATACTTAATAAATGGGTGTTAATTAATTAATTAAGATTGATTGATTCTCTATGCAGGTTTAGAAAAGTGGCTTCAAACCAACTTTGAGTTTGATGATACTAACACCTATAGGTGTCATACCTATCTGAGAGAAATTATTTTATTATTATATGAATTTATTATTAAACTGGGATACAGGCTTTTCTCAATTTACTCATTAGGGTTGAGCTCCTGTTAAAGTCAGTCACAGAAGGACATGATTGATTGAAGAGATAATCCCAATCCCTCAAGGAACATGTTCTTCAATCTTAGGTGGGACCTCCCCCAACTAGGAGACTTAACTTCTATTGAGAGTATAAACAAAAAGCTTCCAGTACCAAGATGGCTGAGTGAGGAAGGAACTCATTGAAGCCCTCCCAAATTCCCCTCCAAACAACTTGGAAACCACTTAAGAACTGATCTAGGAGCAGTGAAACAGTTTACCAGCATGGCAGGAAAGGTCTCTCACTGGGGTGGGAGAGGAGGGGGGGAGTGAGGTCTAGGAGCAGCAGCAGCAACAGCAGCCAGCCTCACGACAAGGGGCCTGTAGCAAGGCTCAAAGCCTGGTACAATTCACCCATAAAGTCCCACCTTCCTGCAAACCAGCAGAACCCTAGGCAAGTGAGTAGTTTGTGCAGCTCAACAAGGTCTCACCCCAGAGACCTCACCCCCAGCACAAGCCACCAGCAAAACCCTTGACCTCATTGCTGACCAGCAGTGAAGACCCACCCTAAGCAAGATCCCATATCTAGGGCCTGCCAGCAGAGAGACTCTCTTTCAATAAAAACCCAGCAGGAAGGTCCCACCCCTGGGGCAGACCAGCAGCTAAGCCCCACACCCTGGTGAGGCCAACAGGGAGGCTCAAACCCCCAGTACAAGCCATAATGGAAACCCACCCTCCAGAGAAAACAAGCAGCTAAACCCTGAAGCCCAGTGAAAGCCAGCAGTAAGCCCCAGAGCCCCAGCACAAAAAGCTTGGGACAGGGCAGGACCAGAGCCAAATTCTCACATAAAAACAAGTCATTAAAAAAAGGCTAAAAAAAAGAGCTTGATTATAGAAAGTTACTATGGTGATAAGGAAGATCAAGGCATAAACTAAGAAGAGGACAATAGTGTCAAAATGGTTACATGTGAAGCCTCAAAGAAAAATGTAATTTGCTTGCAGGCCCAAAGAGAATTCCTGGAAGACCTTTAAAAAGATTTCAAAAAGCAAATTAGAGAAGTAGAAGAAAACTTGGGAAAAGAAATGAGAGTAATACAAAAGAACCATGAAAAAAGAGTCAATAGCATGGGAAAAGATATACAAAAATTTACTGAGGAAAATAACTCCCTACAAAATGGAATTGGACATATAGAAAAGGAAGTACAAAAGTTCACTGAAGAAAATAATTCCTTAAAAAATAGAAATGAACAAGTGGAAACTAATGACTCTATGAGACATCAAGATAAGCTAAAACAAAATTTAAAAAAGTTAAAAATAGAAGAAAATGTGAAATTCCTCATTGGGAAAACAAATAACCTAGAAAATAGATTCAAGAAAGATAATATAACAATTATTGGACTACCCGAAAGCTATGATTAAAAAGAAGCCTGGACAACATCTGTCAAGAAATTATCAAAGAAAATTGCCCTGATATATTAGAACCAGAGGGTGAACTAGAAATAGAAAGAATACACTGAACAAAAAAAAAAAAAAAAGAATCCATTGAACACCACCTGAAAGAGATCTCAAAATGAAAACTCCAAGGAACATAATATATAAATTCCAGAGCTCACAGATCAAGGAAAAAGTATTGTAAGTGGTCAAAAAGAAATAATTCAAATATTGTGGAGCTAGACAGTAGTACAGTCAGGATTACACAGAATTTGGCAGCTTCCACATTAAAGAACTGTGGGGCTTGGAATATGCTATGCTGGAAGACAAAGGAATTAGGATTACAACCAAGAATCATCTACCCAGCAAAATTGAATGTAATCTTTCAGGGGGGAAATGGACATTAGAGGCTTTTCAAGCATTTCAAATTAAAAGACCAGAGCTGAACAAAAAAAAAATTGACTTCCAAATGCAAGACCCAAGAGAAACATAAAAAGATAAAAAAGAAACAAAAGAGAAAACATAAGAAATTCAATAAGGTTAAACTAGTTATATTCCTATATGGCAAGATAATATTTGTAACTGAACTTTATTATTGTAAAAGCAATTAGATGGAGTATATGGAGACAGAGGGTATGAACATAAGGTGACTTTGATGGGACAATAGCTCAAAAAAACAAAATAAAAGGATGAGGAAAAAATTACACTGGAAGAAGGAGGGGGATTAAATGGGATAAATTATCCCACATAAAAGAGGCATGAAGAAAACTTTTATAATGGAGGGGAAGGTAGGGATGGAAGGTGGTAGGCAAACCTTAAACCTTACTCTCATCAAAATTGGTTCAAAGAGGGAATAACATCTACACTCAGTTGGATGTAGAAATCTATCTTGCCCTAGAAGTCAGTAAAAAGGGACAGGAATAATGGAAGGGGAGGAGGACTGATAAAAGGGAGGATATATTGGGGAAGGAGGTGATCAGAAGTAAAAGAATTATGAGGAGGGAAAAGGTGGGGGTAAGAGAGAGAGTGGTATTAACAAGCACAAAATAGCATGGAGGGAAATACACAGTTATCATAGCTAAATGTGAATGGGATGAACTCTACCATCAAAAGAAGTGGGTAGCAGAATTGACCAAAAACCAGAATCCTACAGTATGGTGTTTACAAGAAACACATTTGAAGCAGAGAGATACACACAGGGTACTGGTAAGGGGCTGGAACAGAATCTATTATGCTTCAGCTGAAGCAAAGAAAGCAGGGGTGGCAATTATGGTCTCAGACAAAGCAAAAGCAAAAATAGATCTAATTAAAAGATATAAACAAGGAAACTATCTTACTGAAAGGAACCCTAGACAATGAAATCATATCAATACTAAACATATATGCATCAAATGGTATAGCATCTAAATTTTTGAAGAAGTTGAATGAGGTACAAGAGGAAATAGATAGTAAAACTATACTAGTGGGGGACCTCAACTTTCCCCTCTTGGAACTATATAAATCTAACCAAAAAATAAGTAAGAAAGGAGTAAGGAGGGGAATAAAATTCTAGAAAAGTTAGATATGATTCACCTTGGGAGAAAATTGAATGGGAATATGAAGTAATATACTTTTTCTCTACAATACATGGCACCTACATAAAAATTGACCATGTATTAGGACATAAAAACCTCACAACCAAATGCAGAAAAGTAGAAATAGTAAATGCATGCTTTTCAGATCATAATGCAATAAAATTATATTCAATAATGGACAATGGAAAGAAAAACTAGAAATTGAATAATCTAATCCTAAAAAACAAGTAAGTCAAAGAACAAGTCATAGAAACAATCAATAAAACATTAAAGGAAAATAACAAAAATGAGCTAACATACCAAAATTTATTAGAAGCAGCCAAAGCAGTACATAGGAGAAATTTTATATCTCTAATTGCTTACATCAATAAAATAGAGAAAAAGCAGATCAATGAATTGGGCATGGAACTAAAAAAAACTAGAAAAAGAACAAATTAAAAATCCCTAATTAAACACCAAATTGGAAATCCAGAAAATCAAAGGAGATCAATAAAATTGAAAGTAAAAAAACCATAGTACTAAGAAAAAAATTAAGAGCTGCTTTTATGAAAAAAGTAGATAAGCCTTTGATTAATTTGATTGAAAAAAGAAAAGAAGAAAACCAAATTACTAGCATCAAAAATGAAAGGGGTGAATGCACCACCAAATGAAGAGGAAATTAAGACAATTGTTAGGAGCTATTTTGCCCAATTATATGTCAATAAATTTGACAATCTACATTAATGGATGAATATCCACAAAAATATAAATTACCCAGATGAACAGAAGATAAAATAAAATATTTAAATAACCCAATCTTAGAAAAAGAAATTGAACAAGCCATCAATGAACTTCCTAAGAAAAAATCCCCAGAAACAGACATATTCACAAGCAAATTCTATCAAACATTTAAAGAAAAATTAATCCCAAAATTGTATAAACTATATGGGAAAATAGGCAAAGAAGGGGTCCTACCAAATTCTTTTTATGACACAAATATAATGCTGATACCCAAGTCAGGAAGAACCAAAACAGAGGTAAAAATTACAGACCAATTTCCCTAATGAATGTTGATGCAAAAATTTTACATAAAATACTAGGAAAAAGATTGCAGCAATATATCACAAAGATAATACACTATAACCACATGGAAATTATACCAGGAATGCCTGGCTGCTTCAGTATTAGGAAAACTATTAGCATAATTGACCAAATCAATAAAAAAACCAATAAAATCATATGATTATCTCAATAGATGCAGAAGCCTTTGACAAAATACAGCACCCATTCCTATTTAAAAAAAAAACACTAGAGAGCATAGGAATGAATGGAAATTACCTTAAAATGATAAGTAATATTTATCTAAAACCATCAACAAGCATCATCTGTAATGGAGATAAGCTAGAAGCCTTCCCAATACAATCAGGGATGAAGAAAGTATGCCCATAATCACCTCTATTATTTAATATTGTACAAGAAATGTTAAGTCTACCAATAAGAGAAAAAAATAAAATTAAAGGAATTAGAAAAGACAATGAGGAAACAAAACTACCACTCTTTGCAGATGATATGATGGCATAATTAGAAAATACTGGAGAATCAACTAAAAAACTACATGAAATTATTAACAACTTTAGCAAAGTTGCAGGATACAAAATAAATCCACATGAATCATCAGCATTTCTATATGTTACCAACAAAGTCCAGCAGCAATAGACAGAAAGAAAAATTCCATTTAAAATAACTGTAGACAATATGAAATACTTGGGAGTCTATATGCCAAGACAAACCCAGGAACTATATGAACACAGCTGCTAGTGTATAAACATAATCTTGTCTGGATGAGTTCTTACCTTGGGGAATGGAGTCCCCATCCTTGTACCACTCCATTAGAGTTCAGGGAGACCCAGCTCATAAAGGAGAAAACCAACCAGAGTGGTCTAGATGAAGATAGAATCTCCTGTCTAGATTTCTAGAGATGACTGAGTCTTATGATAAAAACATTCTCAGCAGAAGGAGCTGAAGACTTCTAGCCTGCCTCCTCACTAAATGTCAATAAATCAGGGCAGATTTTCAGTTGTCAAGTTAATTTCCTTTCAAGGGAAATTTACATATGTAAATTTACATAAGTAAAGCTTTTAGGCTCTCCTTGAGGTGTCTTTTGGTTACCAAGAGAAACCATTGACCATTAATTTATTGATGGCCAGCTAGCCTAATTAATGAATTAAATTTTAATTAATGAATTAATATTTTTGTTTTTACTATCTAATAAACAATAATTAAAATTATAAATAAATTAATATTAATTACCCAGAAACTATGTCTCTCAGGGTTTTATTTTTCATTCATCTCATGTCCCTGATCAATAATTAAAAGCCTCACTCTGTTGCAGGACTATTTTTATAAGGCTAATTATTTGAATATTTCATGAACTATTACTTAAAATAAAAAAGGTTAAAGGAATAGCATCCAACCACTAATACCAACTTCCTTGCTTTATAGACCACATTCAAGAGTGAAAATGTTTCTGTAAAGATGACAAGAAAACATTTTCCATAGGATCTGCTAGATGGGATTGAAGAGGCAGTGCTCAAAAATAATATCAACTTTTATATTTCCATAGGTCACTCTACCTTTGATGACAGTTCTTCTCACCAAGATACTATCATGAAATCTAAAGACATAATTCTAGGCATTCTCTTGTTCTCCCAGACAGGAATTGGAATTTTGGGGAATTCCTTCCTTATTTGTCTCTTCATCTTTGTGTTTCTCAGTGGACATAGGATGAGACCTATAGACACTATTGTCACTCAGTTGGCCTTGGTCAACTGCTTGGTGCTTCTCTCAAAGGGCATCCCTCAGACAATGACAGCTTTGGGTCTGATGAATTTCCTAGATGAAATTGGCTGTAAAATTATTTTCTACTTTCACAAAGTAGCTCGGGACCTTTCACTCAGCATGACCTGCTTCCTGAGTGGCTTTCAGGCCATCACCATCAGCCCCAACAACTCCAATTGGGTAGAGCTTAAAACCAGAGCCCAAAAATACCTCATTCCTTCTAGTCTCTTCTGTTGGATTGTTCATCTGCTTTTTTCCAGCTATATTCCTTGGGGAATTAATGGACCAAAGCAAAACAGAAACATCACTGAGATACAGCATCATGGATATTGTTCTCATAAAATTCCTTCTGGATTTCATGCCTCATTAGTTGCAACCTTTCTCTCTTTTCTTGATGCTATGTATTTGGGACTCATGGTCTCTGCCAGTGGCCACATGGTAATTCTTCTGTATAGGCATCAAAAGCAAATCAAGCAAATTCACATTACCTGCCTCTCCCCTAGAACCTCCCCTGAATCCAGGGCCACCAAAACTATCCTACTCCTAGTGAGCACCTTTATTTCCTCTTACTTACTCAATTGCATCTTGGCAGTGTATATGTCGGTTATAAAGTCCCCACTCTGGTTGATGCATACCTCTGCTTTCCTTGGTTCATGTTTCCCAGCTATCAGCCCCTATGTGCTGATCAGCAGTGACTCACAAGTTCCCAGGTACTTCTATGCTCTTTGGGGGAGGAAAACCCCACATTTTGACCCTGACAACAGATTAATATACTCTACACAGGATGACTTTCTGAAAGCTTCAGTTAGAGAAAAGCAATCACCATATCAAATGACATCTGAATCACACTGTAAATATTAAACTAACCTCCCATTTCATTGAAGCAGGGGGTGGCTTAGGAATAGTAATAGTAGAGCCAGAGAGTGATCTCAAGCTTATGATTCTTATGACTTTTATTCTGAATTGGGCATGGAACTAAAAAAAGAACTAGAAAAAGAACCTATCAGAATGGCTAATATGACCAAAAAAAGGAAAATGTTGGGTGTTGGAGGGAATGTAGGAAAACTGGGACACTAATGCACTGTTAGTGGAGTTGTGAACTAATCCAGCCATTCTGGAGAGCAGTTTGGAACTATGCCCAAAGGGCTGTAAAACTGCAATAGCACTGCTAAGTCTATATACCAAAGGCATCTAAAAAAAGAGAAAAGAGCCTATTTGTACAAAAATATTTGTAGTAGCTCTTTTTGTGGTGGGTAAGAATTGGAAATCAAAGGGATATTCATCAATTGCAGAATGGCTAAAGAATCTGTGGTATATGATTGTAATGGAATATTCTTGTGCCATAAGAAATGACAACTAGGATGATTTCAGAAAAACCTGGAAAGAGTTATATGAGCTGATGTATAATGAAGTGAACAGAACCAGGACAGCGTTGTACATGATAACAGCAATATTGTTCAATGAAGATCTGTGAATGACTGGGCTCTTCTCAGCCATACAACAATCTAAGACAATCCCAAAGGACTGATGATATAGCATACTATCCGCCTCCAGAGAAAGAATTGATATTGATTGATTACAGACTGAAGCATGCTTTTTTTCACTTTTTCCTCTTTTATTCAACTCTTCTTGTACAAAATGACTAATATGGAAATATTTTGCATAATTTACCTAATTGTACATGTATAACCTATTGATTACTTACTGTCTGGGGGTGGGGAAAGAAGGGAGTGATAGAATTTGGAATTCAAAATTTTAAATAAAAATGTTTTTAAATTTTTTTAGGGAAATTAAAGAAGAAAAAACTTTTGAAACATAATTTCCAGCAGGAAAACATTTTGAAGGGCTCAAACTTGAAGAGTTGATATCCTGAGGCTGATAGATGTCTGCATTTTTTCTTCAACCAAAATAATAATAAACAAAGTATGATGATATAAGAGATAAGAGTATCAGAAATGTATGGAACTGGAAACTAAAGAGAAACTAAATATGCGATTCATGAATAATCTTTTAAGGTGGATATCCAAACTATGAGGAGAGTGAGTTTCAGCTGAAAGTTTATAGTAGGGATTTTCAGGGTGTATTTCACAAGGATTGTCTTAAAGGGTAGATTCTTTTATGAATATATATAGAAATGAAGCCAATCTTCCCTATCACACTTTTCCTAATAGAGTGAGGGTTTTGCATTCCTTTATTGTTTTAGGATAAGGGGAAGGCAAGATTTAAAATTTGAAAACTGGTCTCTGAGCTCAAAGCTGCCTCCTACACTAAAATTTAAGGGAGGCCTAATGCTCACAGATATTTTGATAGTGGCTTGATAGAATTTTAAAAAGGTAAAAAGAAACACATAATTCTGAGGTTTATCAGTTTATTAGCAGGTTATGAACCTGTTAACAAAGTGAGTCAAATGTCTACCTCATTTAGGTTGATGACACAGAGGAGAAGGTACAGCTCCTTTTCATAAGCAGAGAGCAAAGAACAGAAACAGGTATATGAGGAAATTAATGCAATTGGTTAAAGAGCTGGCAGCATTATGATGGTCAGGAAGACATGAGTGGTTGGAAATTAAAAGTAAGGGGCTAGTAAGAACATCCTCCTTACATCCCATGACTAGGAAATGTTGACTTCCTGTAAGAGTCATATTTACTATTGGGAAAAGTCACCATAAAGCAAAGTCCCACCTCATTTACAGATCATCATAACCAGCCTTCACAATTTAATGAGATGAGACACATTCCTGTTAAAGGCAACAACCCAATAGGGAAACTGAATCAAGAGGATCCTACCTTAGGCCACTCCAAGGTCATCCTCTCAACCTTTCCTAGGCGCAGACATCCACCTGCAGCAGTTCTCAGATTGGATTCCCTTTCAGCAAATAACAACATTTTCCTCAAATGGCTGATTTCTGACTTAATGATCATTCAGACAATTATACCTGAATTCAAAACTCAGAACAACTCAGATTACAGTCCCATAACATTTCACCATAAATACAAAGTTTCATTAATCATAGCTTAGGGCCAGATACAGTTATTATTACTCTTATCTTGCTGCAATAAGCTAGGTAGCCATAAATGTTTACCAGGCCTCACAGAGAAAGGAAATTTTACTGCACATCCTTTTCTTCTTTTTCTTCTTCTTCCTCCCCAGTTTAAACTTATCCTGGTGTAAAAGTCAAGCATTAGAAATCAAGAAAGTGATTACATTTTGAAATTTCCACAAAGATAGTGAATAAATGATGGTTCACTAAAGAAAAAGAAAAGAAAAGAAAAGAAAAGAAAAATGCTGGCTAATTACTGCAAATCTCCAGACTAACAGATATCCACCTCTTATGCTATTGTATATCAACCCCTCAGGCAAAATTAAATCTCTAAGACTGGAGTCTATTAAGGCAAAATTAGTTCAAGATGTAATTTCAATATATATTATTCCAGATATAACTTATAAATTACATATAAATTATAAATTATTGCTATACTATAAACAAACTTTTAAATCCTCCTCTCTTTGTCAAAGACTGTTTGTAATGGAAAAGAGGATCCCATTTTCTCAGTAAGCCAATCCACAAGTTCTTTCACATTGCTGATAAGATTTTATGATATCACCCAAGCAGATGGTCTCAGGAAACCTGGCAGATTTATGAATAAGGAGATTTTACAGGGGGGAGGAGATAGGAATCAGCCTCTTTCCCCTTATCTTATTGCTGCCACCAATTGTGTCAATAGAATTTAATAAAAATTTAATAAAGAGTAAACAGGTGCAGAATTTCAATTAGATGTAGCCGTCCAATAAAACTTATTTACTTTTTAGTTGTTCACTCACGTACACAAACTTTCTTCTTTTTGTGAAGCAGGAAAGAGTTAGTAATAGGCAGATACTTTCTAACTGCCAAAGCTATTTAAAATACAAGCTGTACCTTATTTTTTTCTTCACTTTGAAATTTCTCTGATATTATGTTCAAATTAGCATCTTTCTAATCTACAAAATACTCTCTTAGATGTAAAACAATAAATCTGTCACTCTCCAGAGTGATAAAAGGTCCATGCAACATTCACATTTATGTTCTTAATTTCCTTAAAACAAATTCTAAGGAATTTTAACCCAAAACTCACTAGAATAGTTCAGCATTAAAAAAGCCATTTAAATTATAATTTAGAAACTAACAGCAAAATTTACATTTCAGTCACAAACTCGGTTTCTAATTAGTACATCTAGTACATTTCTAAAAGTTAGGGGAAAGATTCCATCCCTCTTCTCTGTGTTTCTTGTCTGTCTTCTAACTTGGCTATATTTAAATGACAGAGAGATATGCTTTTTCTAGGAAAAAATTCCTTTTTACTGTTGCTCTTTGGGCTGATAAGGCCCAAGGGAAAAGTTAGTTTGACTTTCAACCATAAATAATATGACAAGAGAGACATAATTAATCATTTACTGGCAAAATCTTCCTCCTTATCCCTGACTAGAGATTCAAGAGGGTGAAAGCCCTGTGAATTTGTTGAGTTATTTGAAAATTCCATCCTTCTAGGCTCTCTGCCAAAGCATATACAGATACAGAAGCACAGACTAATAAACACAGAGCTGACAGGTAGGTTGCTATTTCAGTATGGTTACTAAATGTCTCCAAAGACCATGCTATAAACAGAGAGAACTACAGACATAAATACATAAAGTTCCTAAGAAATTAATATACATATATATGTACATATATATATATATACTCCTTTGTTGGGCTAATTATGAGACTTTTGTCTGTATATTTTAATTAACCTTTCCCCCAATTTCTCTCAAAGGAAGCTAAGAATTCTCTAGGAAGAAAGAGACATCTTCCCCTGGTTAATCCAGGGTCTCTCCTTGGAGAACAAAAATCCCCCAAGGTTTTAAATTCAAGGTTGTAAACCTTCCCCTGGGTAGACCTAGGGGCTGTCTTTCAGGAAGCAAAAGAATTCTCCAAAGTTTTAAAACAAGGCTCTAAATTCTTCAAGGCTTTAAAAACCAAGACCTTAGACCTTCCCCTAGTTAGGCCTCTCCTTAGGAAACCAAAAATGTTCTTCAAGGTTTTAGAAATACCCAAAGGAATTTGGGGAGGGGGGCATTGCCAATTATTTCTAAATTATCAAACTAAACACAAATAGCACCCCAAGACAGACATACAGCAAAGGGTTATAGCTTTTCCCAACAGAGACCCTATCTTAAGCTCAGAGTAAAAATTATGGAATTTGAGGTTAAAGGGAGAGCCAGACCTTCCCTAACAGTTCTCCAAAAGAAGCCCACTCCAACCCATCTAGGTGAAAAAAATCTCACCAAGGAGTGCTCGATTGGAAGGTTGCAAAGGGTGGGGGGTTGGTTCAGGACTAGCCTCTCTTCCCTCATCTCATTGCAATCACCAATTGTCTCAATAGAATTTATAAAGATAAGATGAGGCCCAGAATTTTAAGCTATATCTGTTCATTAGCAGGGCATGAACATGTTGACAAAGTGGGTCACATTTGCTACCTCAATTAAGCCAATGACCCAGAGGAGGAGGCACAGCTTATTTTTATAAGCATAGAACAAAGAACAGAACTGGGAAGGGAAGGCAAATAATGCAATTAATTACAGAGTTGGCAGTATCATAGGGGTGAGGTTGACCCGATCAGTTGGAGATTGGGAAGTGGGGGAGGATTCTGGGAAGATTGTGGAGTAAGCCAGAAAATTCCAAGCTCTCAAGATTTTTCCCTACAAAATAAAAGATAAAATGGCACCTCAGGGCAAACAGAGTGGTAAAAAGAAGTAAGAGTAAGGGCACAACAAGGATCCTTCTGGGACAATTAGAGATCTGAAGAGAAATCCCGGGATGAGATTTCCTCCCAGTAGAGAGTAAATACCTCCAGGATATGGACCACTTAAACAACAAGTAGCAAGCCCTGGGGTTAGCAGGTTGGGAGACTGCCTTGGCCCCAGCCACAGGAATTTTCACCCCCAGGACAAGGAGGTGAGTTGGGCATCTGAGCAGGAGAAGATGGAGGGAACCTCTGCTAACAAGGAACACCAGCCTTAGCTGTGCCTCGGAGACTTGGCCAGGGATAAGAAGGAACCAGCACATGCCTGGTGAGTGCTGAAGCAGTGCAGCAGGGATGCTGCAGGTTATGGGCACTTATAGGAGGGTGCAGTTCTTGGTTTCCTTCCAGGCCAGAAGGGAGAACTAAAGGAGGATCTCAGGCCAGAGACACCATCCCCCTATCCCAGGAATAGAGGTGATTACAAAAATTAAGCCACTACTACCAAAAAAAAACCCCAAAAACCAAACCACAGAGCATTACTATGGGAACAGAGAAAACTGGGGTTCATCTTCAGAGGAGGATATTGAAGCAAAGAAACCCTCTTCTATCCCAAAGAGTGACAAAATGGTCACCTGCCCAAAAGAATTCATAGAAGAACTTTTAAAAGACTTTAAAAATCCAATGAGGGAGATTGAGGAAAAAATTTTTTAAAAATAAGAACAATTGAAGAAAAACAAAAAGATTATGAAAAGAAAGTCAACCAATTAGAAAAGGTGATCCAAAATCTTAAGGGAAAAATGACTCCTTGAAAATTAGAATTGGACAAGGGGAAACCAGCAAAGTTATAAGAGATCAAGAAATAATAAAACAAAATATAAAGAATGAAAAAATAGAGGAGAATGTGAAACATCCCATAAGAAAGGCAACTGATCTGGAGAACAGATCAAGAAGTAAAAATATATGAATAATAAGACTACCCAAAAGCTATGATCAAAAAAGAATCTTGATACAATAATACATGAAAGAGAAAATTATCCTGAAGCATTAGAACAAGAGGGGAAAGTAGAAATAGAAAAAATCAATTGATTACCGCCTGAAAGAGATCTTATGAAGAAAACCCACAGGAATATTGTAGTCAAATTCCAAAACCCCCAGATCAAGGAGAAAATATTACAGGCAACAAGAAAAAGGAAACAATTTAAATATAGTGCTGCCACAATTAGAATCACACAAGACCTGGCAGTAGCAACACTAAAAGACCACAGGTCTTGGAACACTATATATTGAAGAGCAAAAGAACTGGAGTTCCAGCTGAAAATATCTTATCCCGCAAAGCTAAGCATAATCCTAAATTTAAAAAAAAAATGGACATTTAATAAACCATCAGACTTTCAGGGCTTTGTTTTTAAAAAAAAACAAAACCTGAACTTAATAATTGATTTGACATACAAGAGCCAAGACAAATATAAGGTACATAGCAAAGACTAATTACAAGGGACACAATAAGGATAGACTGTTTCATGTATGTAAAATGTAAAGTGTATGTCTAAGATTGTTATTAGTAATTGGGTAGTTCATAAGAAAGATTGAAGTAGACCTGAGTATGATATGACTTTAAAAAGTAAAACTATTTAGGAACAGCTAAAAAGAGTAATTATTTTATGCAAATGAGGTGCTTGAAGAAGGAGCCACACAGAGGAATTAGACCACAGAAGAGGGCTGGTAGTTCTGGAAACCTACTTTCATCGGGAATGGGTTCAAGAGGGAACAATAGATATATATCCAGAAGAGTATAAAAGTCTTCTCAATTCAGAAAGAAATAAAATGCTAATGGGATAGGGTAGGGGGAGATGACATAGTAGGGATCTCTAGAGAGAAGGGTGAGGGAATGAATTAAAGGAGGGGATAAAAGGGTTGTTAGATTAATGAGAATGGGAGGATAACAGAGAGATCCTTGGAGGGGGAGTTGGTTAAGTAATATGAGAGCAAGGTAGCAGGTAGAAATAAAGTAGAGGAGTCGGGAGGGATAGGAAATAAGAGATACACACAAACAAAAACAAAGATCAGGAGTAGAATTTGTTAGGGAAAGTATATGCCTATATATGTATGTATGTTTATATATGTATATGTGTATGTATATATCTACATATAAATATATCCATGCTTAACTGCAGCCTTCTAGGGGAAAGGGAAGAAGGGGAGGGTGAAGAACCAAGTAAAAAGTGTACAGCAGAGAGGAAAAGAAAACTTACAAGGAAGCAAAGAAAAGATGGATAACTCTGAACACAATGTATAGTATTTATCATATAGGCTTCCTTGAAATGGAATTTAGGAAATTGCTTATGGAGGAACTAAAATCCCCCATCTCCCTCATCCACATCTTGTTTGTTTTCCTTTTGCAAAGAGAACTAATGACATCATGGGGTGATGTCCTAACTTTCACATAAATTGGATTTAAGTGAGGCAGAGTTGCATAAAGTCATGAACCTCACTTTCTCTTCCAGAGTCATCTAAGTCCAGTGGCAAGACAAAATTCAAGATGACTGATGATGGCCCAGGATACAGTACATGACCCTGGCATTGTTGGTGTCTAACCAAACTCTAAGCACTACATAGTGCCTGCTTCAGCTGCTTTCATGGCCATTGGAGCAAATTGTTTTCATCTATCCATTCTCCCAAGAGAAGTCTTCACATGCTTGGGGTAGACATCTCCCTAACTCACTGACAGGGCTGAGGCCTGTCATTTTCCATTAACCTGATTTAGCCCATCTGCCAAGATAGTTTTATCAGGATGTGACCACTGTGCATTCTACAGTTTCTTGGAGCCACAGGTGAAAGTTGGGCATAGGTGGACTCTATCCCTGAAAAGGGTTCAGGAAGCCCCCTCACCAGAGATACTAAGTCTCCCTGAGCACCCACATACCCAGACGCAGGTTTATGTATACAGTCTAATGGGATTGTGTTACTTTTATGGAATTTTGGTAAGAGAATATCTTGAAAAGTTTTAAAATCCTCTAGGGCTGGGAAAGTTTCATTTACATATTTTTATCTCCAGTGCCTAGTTCAAGTAACTAGCACATAGTAGGCACTTAAGAACCACTTGCTGGGGCAGCTAAGTGGCACAGTGGATAGAACACCGGCTCTGGATTCAGGAGGACCTGAGTTCTAATCCAGCCTCAGACACATAACACTTACTAGCTATGTGACCCTGGGCAAGTCACTTAACCCCATTGCCTAACCAAAAAAAATTAAAAAAGAACCATTTGATTGGTTAATATTTTTAGTCACAATACTAGGTTAGAAGAGACTTCAGATCATCTTCTGGGGACTGACACTACAGATTTCCACATCTTCATGCCCATTCATTGAGATCTTTATTCTATTTTGGGACTGTAATTATAGGTAATAGGTAGTTGTGATTTGAATATTTCACAAATGTAAAACTGACCCTCAAAAAGAGTTAGGAATTAGCCTCTCAGTCCTGCTACCAACCTATTCCCCCTATACTTATGAGGGCAATATGGAAATATCTGTGTAAAGAACTGAAGTTCCTTCTAAATGGAAGGGAGAGGGCAATGTTGGTACATGCCATTAACTTGTGTTTTCTCTAGGTCCATACGACTCTCATGCCATTTCTTCTCCCCGAGACACCAAGAGCATGAGTCCTAAGGACATTATTCTGAGTATCCTTTTCTTCATACAGAAAGGACTCTATAACTATACAATATAAACACAAACATTAGCACTTGAAAACAACAAGGATGATTTTCCTGATGTTCCAAATAGTCAACCTACCATAACATTGAAATCTAAATTAAACAAGTGTGTATTAACAGTACAAAGAACAGTGCTGTTAGACTGGGTGTTACTCATGTTTGGGGATTGGCATTACATGCCCTCTGACATTTCATAGCAACAAGTAATTTTAAATTTCATTAAAAAAATCTTTTTCTCTGTCAATGGGGTACAAGCTAGATAGATAAGCACATAAAGAGAAGGGCTGAGTGTACTGGAGATCATGGTGAAAGGGAAAAGCAGGTTTAGTTTGATTCAGCAAATGGGTTAGAAGTTTAGGAAACTATAAATGGAAATTTTTTAGAGAAATAACAGTATTCTAACTAGTGGTTAAAGTGAGGTAGAAATAAATATTAGAGTTGAAGAGATTAAGGAACTTTTGGATCTATTAGAGGTCCATCAGTGTGGATTTGGAAGTCACCAAGGATGAGGACAGGAGACAGAATGGAGAGAAATAGGAAGCCATTAGTTGAAATCATTAAGCAGAATAGACCACTATCCTGAAAATTGGTAGATGACAGCTTCCTTTAAAAGAGAAGCTAATGAGTATGGTTTTTCCTTTACTAATTTATGTATTTATGCTTATTTTTTAACTTATTAGAATTTTTGAAATTTGTCGTGGAGGGAGACACAAAATGTTTTTCATATAATTTCCCTGAATTTTTATTTTCTTTCATTATATTAAATGTAGGTATTGATATCTGACATCTTATTATGGTTTACATTCCTAAAATGGTTTACATTACTAAAATGCATAATTTATTAAACCATGCATTTCAAGATGATATGACTTATTGCTTCCACTGTGCTGCAAAAATAAGTTTGTTGCTGATGTCATTCTTAATATAAAAAAATACTATAAGAAATGGAGTGGGTACTTATAAGAGCATCAACAGAAAAAGTACTGCAGTGAGAGCACACTTAACTACATGCAGGACATAACACATGCACAATTTGAAATTACATAGGGGGCAGAATCAAGATGATGGAGAAAAGGTGGGGACTTCTCTGAGCTCTCCCCAAAACCCCTTCCAACAACTTTAAATAATTCCTCAAAACAAATTCTGGAGCACAGGAACCCACAAAAGGATGAGTTGAAACAATTTTTCTAGCCCAAGACAACTTATAAGGTCAACAGGAAAGGTCTGTTGCATTGGGATAAGAGTGGAGCACAGTCTAATGTAGGCCACTCCCCAGCAAACCAGCAGTATGCACTGGGGGTGCAGGAGTAGCACTTTCCAGACCTCTCAGCCCACAGATGGTAAGGGGTCAGAAAAATAGTCAGAAGGAAACTACAGGAGTCCCTTTGCTGACACTGGGGGTAGGATTCTGTGGCATTGCCCATACTTGGATCTGGGTCAAAGTCCTGGGTCTCATTAGCATAGAGTTAAAAGTCAAGAAATAGGCTGGAAAAATGAGCAAACAGCAGAAAAAATTTCTAACTGTAGAAAGTTACTATGGTGACAGGGAAGATGAAAACACAAAGTCAGAAAAAGACAATAAAGTCAAATCTCCTACATCCAAAGCCTCAAAGAAAAATATGAATTGATCTCTGCCCATGAAAGAACTCAAAAAGGATTTTAAAAATCAAGTAAGAGAGGTAGAGGAAAAATTGGGAAGAGAAATGAGAGTGATGCAAGAAATTCATGAAAAAAGAGTCAATAGCTTGGTAAAGGAGGCACAAAAAAAACTGAAGAAAATAACACCTTAAAAAACAGAATAGGCTAAATGGTAAAAGAGGTACAAAAATCTAATGAGGAAAAGAATGCTTGAAAAGCAGAATTGGCCAAATAGGAAAAGATACACAAAAAATTCACTGAAGAGAAGAGTTCCTTAAAAAGCAGAATTGGCCAAATGGAAAAAGAGATACAAAAATCCACTGAAGAAAATGATTCCTTAAAAAATTGGACTTGGACAAGTGGAAGCTAATGACTTTATAAGACATCAAGAAACAATAAAACAAAATCAAAAGAATGAAAAAATAGAAGAAAATATGAAATATCTCATTGGAAAAACAACTGACCTGCAAAATAGATCCAAGAGAGATAATTTAAGAGTTATTGGACTACTTGAAAGACATGATAAAAAGTAGAGCTTAGACATCATCTTTCAAGAAATTTTCAAGGAAAACTGCCCTGATATTCTGGAACCAGAGGGTAAAAAAGAAATTGAAAGAATCTATCAATCACCTCCTGAAATAGAGCCCAAAATGAAAACTCCCAGGAATATTATACCCAAATTTCAGAACTCCTAGGTCAAGGAGAAAATATTGCAAGTAGCCAAAAAAAAAATAATTCAAATGTTGTGGAGCCAGAGTCAAGATAACACAGGATCTAGCAATTTCTACATTAAAGGATCAGAGGTCTTAGAATAGGATATTCCAGAGGGCTAGAGAGCTAGGATTACAACCAAGAATCACCTACCCATCAAAGCTGAGTATAATCCCTCGGGGAAAATGGATATTTAATTAAATAGAGTGCTTTCAAGCATTCCTGATGAAAAGGCCAGAGCTGAATAAAAAATTTGACTTTAAAATACAAGATTCAAGAGAAACATAAAAAGTTAAACAGGAAAGAGAAATTATAAGGGATTCAATAAGGTTAAACTGTTTACATTCCCACGTGGGAAAATGATACTTGTAACTCCTAAAACTTTCTCATTATTATGGCAGTTAGAAGGAGTGTACATAGACAAAGGGCATGGGTGTTAGTTGATATTATCTAAAAAAATAAAATTAAGGGGCGAGGAAGAGGAATGCAGTGGGAGAAGAGGAAAAGGAAAAGAAGAATGGAGTAAACTGTCTGACATAAATGAGGCACAAAAGAACTTTCACAGTGAAGAAGAAGATGGGAGTAATTAGGGAGTGAACACATGAACCTTACTCTAATCAGACTTACCTCAAAGAGGGAATAACACACAAATTCAGTTGGGAATATAAATCTACATTACCATACAGGAAAGTAGGAGCAAAAGGGGAGAAAAGAAGCTGGAAGACTGATAGAAGAAAGGCAGGTAGGGAATGTAAAAGTCAGAAGCAAAACACTTTTGAGAACGGACTGAGTGAAAAGAGAGAGAGAGTAGGATAGACAGGAGGAAAATAGGATGAAGGGAAAGATAGTAATCATAACTGTAAAAAAAATTCAAAGCAAGTTTCTCTGATAAAAACCTCATTTCTCAAATATATAGAGAACTGAGTCAAACTGATGGACAATCTTGGGTGGGACCCATAGCCTAATTAATAAATTGATTATTAAATTCCCAGAAACTCTGTCTCTTGGACTTTTCATTCATCTCAACATGTACAGCAGTAAACACATGCAGTTATTTGCAAAGAACATTTTATATCAGTAATCTCTAGTATGTTAACATAGATATACGTGTAACTATCTCCAGGTTTATTATAACACCAAAACAGCCTAGTGGCTGGTCAGATGGGTCTGAGTCTCTTGTCACTGATAGATCTCTTGGCTCCTATACCCAAGTCCGTGTTTACTAAGGCCTGACCAGAAGGATCATTGTAGACTTGTATGTCTCACCTGGGTTGGAAGCAGGGATAGGTTAGATATCACAATGTGTTCATACTCTGTGAGATGAATCTGGACTCTAAGAGTCTGTACTGAAGTTCTGGGAAGAAAAGTAGCTGTGTCTGGGTTCAATTCTCCTGCCCTGTAGTCATACACACACTGTATACATCATTTTCAGCATCCAAATCTGGGTCAGAAAGTCTTTGTAACATCTGATGAACAGTTTCTTTTTCTCAGTCTTTGATGAGGTGAGTGTGAACCAGTGTCTCTGATAAGAGCCTCATTTCTAAAATATATAGAGAATTAAGTCAAATTTATAAGAATACAAGTCATTCCCCAATTGATAAATGGTCAAAGGATATGAACAGGTAGTTCTCAGATGAAGAAATTAAAACTCTCTATAGTCATATGAAAAAGTGTTCTAAATCATTATTGATTAGAGAAATGCAAATCAAAACAACTCTGAGGTACCACATCATACCTATCAGATTGGCCAACATGACAAAACAGGAAAATGATAAATGTTGGAGAATATATGGGAAAATTGGAACACTAATGCATTGTTGGTGGAGTTGTGAAACAATCCAACCATTTTGGAGAGCAATTTGGAACTGTGCCCAAAGGGCTATAAAAATGTGCATACCCTTTGACCCAGCAATAGCACTTCTAGGGCTATATCTCAGAGAGATCATACAAATGGGAAAAGGACCTACATGCACAAAAATATTTATAGGAGCTCTTTTTGTGGTGGCAAAAAATTGGAAATTGAGAGGATGCCCATCAATTGGGGAATGGCTGAACAAATTGTGGTATATGAATGTAATAGAATACTATTATGTTATAAGAAATGATGAACAGGCTGACTTCAGAAAAACCTAGAAAGACTTGTATGGTCTGATGCTGAATGAAATGAGCAGAACTAGGAGAACATTGTACATAGTAACAGCCAAGTTGTGTGATGACTAATATTGACAGACTTAACCCTTCCCAGCAAAACGAGGATCTAAGATATCTCCAAAGGCCTCATGATGGAAAATACTATCCACATCCAAGGAAAGAATTATGGAGTTTGAATGCAGATCAAAGCATACTATTTGTTTTTTTTTCCTTCTGTTGTGTTTTGCTTCCTCTTTCTGGTGGTTCCTCCTTTTGGTTCTAATTCTTACCTACAACATCACTAATGTGAAAATATGTTTAATAGGAATATATATGTATAGCCTATGTCAGATTGCACGCCATCTTGGGGAGAGAGGTGAGGAGGGAGGGGGAGAAAAATTTAAAACTCAAAAGCTTATGGAAGTGATTGTTGATAGTTCAAAATAAATCAATTAAAAATTTTTAAAAAGTAGAAAGTTCAACTAACTCTCCTAAGGGCAATAGGTGGTTGAGATAAACTATCCTCAAATGCCCCCCTTTATTTGAGGCTATTTTGCAAAAAGGCAAAATGTACAGTCCCTCAATAACTTTGTACAGGCTGACCTTCCATTGGTCAGCTAACTTATGAGTCATTCAAATGCCAAGGTTTCTCATCAGAACTCTGTCTCCTCATTGAAGGCCTTGACACTTTACTTTATAATCATAACATCTTTCTGCCCAGTTCTGAGCTGAAGCCATGGAATCTCTCAGAGTCTCCTTCAACTGGGAGATATACTGAACATGAGTAGTATTATCACCTCCTTCCTCAGAACACAAGTCAACAGGTAGGCGTGGTTCTCACCAAGCATATGCAGTATACTCTAAAGTCTGCAGCATAATTGCCGATAGAATGGTATACAGGTACTGGAAGTGGCGCATAATGACCTCTGAGCCTTTTGTTCGGGACCCAGAGTTCCCATCATATCCAAAAGTGGGCGGTTCAAACACTGAGATATGGCTCTCCTTGAGGATGGGAAGGAGTTGTCTGAGAATTTCTTACACCTGCCGAGGCCAACAATCCCTTGAGAGTTTGAGTAATCAATGTCCTTCACTGAGGACAGTCATATACACAGTATCAACCCCAGCATTACAATGCATTTAATCTCTACTACAAATATAGGTAGGTGCTAATTGATCATTTACAGATGAGGAAACTGAGGCTGAGACAATTTAAGTGTCTTGTTCAGGGTGCCATCTGACATATTCATCCTCCTCCCTCAAGCCTAAGGAAAGTTTCTTGCTCAGCTGCTTCAGGCTGCCCATTTGGCATTTCTCATTATGATAATTAGTTTCCATTGGGCAGTTGTTATTCACGAACAGTAATTGCTGGTGACAATTTGCACCTGAAGTAAAAGTTCTCCTGTTCTGGGACATCCCCTGGCTCCCCATCCTGGCAATGTCAATGTCAAATCCGCTGAAAGTGACATGATAAACACCACTCCCCAGTGATATGGAGATGAGAAGGGGCGGATCAGCTCGGGGAATCAAGACTCTATAACTAGAGCCCTTGTTCTACACAGCCCTGTCAACCCACACACTGATTGCCACAGCCATGCCCAGTGTTCCAGCAGCTGGCTCCAGCCTGGTAAGTTTTTTCCTGTATTTCAGCCTCAAACACAAGGAGTATCTCTTGAGAAGCTAGGAGATTCTGTAGGTGATGAAAGGAATAGAGAAGATTGACTTTGCAGGGACCCACAATCTCTTCAGTAGGTGCATAGAGGGAAGAGGAGGATCAAGAAGTGGCTGGGTGGCTGATGGGTGCTCTCCAGGCAGCTGGATTTCTAACTGTGTGAAGCTTTTGTTTGGGTCCCACATACCTACAGGTGTAATCTCTGTCCTCTGTTTGATGTAGGTCCCCAACAGTTCCTTCTTGGTCTCGGAGTCAATGAATGTGATCTGCTCTATCATGGCCCAAATAATAATGCCTAGGACAAAGATGTCCACCTTGGCCATGTAGGGCCCCTCCCAGACCTCAGGGGCCATGTAGAAGTCAGAGCCACAGGCTGAAGACAACCAGTATTTATTCACATTCACATTTTTGTTGTCCTGACCACCCTTTTTCCCTTGTGGTGCTGACTCCAAAGTCAGCAACCTTAAGGATGGGGACTCCAGATCTCTCAGTGATTAGGATATTGTCAGGTTTGAGGTCCCGTGCACGATGTGGTTTTGTGCAGGAAGGTGATGGCACTGGTAAGTTACAGCGTGAAGCTTTGGTTGGTGGCTGGGTCTGGCCAACAGGACAGTACATATATACTGATAGTATATATCTGGCACTCGTGTTCTGTGTTTGCGTGGTTTTGTTGTGAAAATCCATAAGCTCACAGACATAGATTTCAAGTAAGGAAGAACCCCAGAGGGCATTCAACTTTTAGCTCCTTCCTTTAACAGAGAAGGAAACTGAGGCCCAGAAAGGTGGTGACCTTCCCATTGTCCCACAGGTACTCAATACACTACCTACAACATTATCAGGAAAATGAATGAGTATAAAATAAAATTAAGTGTGTCTCCATGATGAAGCAGAAGCCTGTTGTCTGGATATCCACTGAGGTCTCGTGGATTTTAGGTCCAGTGGGGGTGGTTGGTCAAAGAGTATGAGCTTATAGGTAAGGAAGGGTTTGTTTAGGATTTTAATGGGATCTTCCTATTATTACTTCCTGTAGGATATATTCTCCTGGGACAGCCATCCTTGGTGTTGGCCTATAAAAGAGAGCCAAGAGAACATTCTCCCTCCCCCAACTTGAACTTGTTCTAGAAATACTGTGACCTAAGGCAAAGTTGGGAGAGGGGGTTGGGGGGGATTCTGATTTGGGAATGGTATTTCTCCCTCCATCAGCCATTCACATTTGCCTTGGAACAAAGCACACAGGTTTTACATGCCTACATTCACCAAAGTGGCCAAGCATCTCAGAGCTGAAAGTTTCTTAACCAAGTTATGGAGGGGTGTGTGTGTGTGTGTGTGTGTGTGTGTGTGTATTATTTCACCCTTAGAGATCATGAGCTCTTCAAAAGAAGATGCTATTTTTGTCATTTTTACAACCCCAGCACATATCTCATCTTTTTGCCAATTGTTAGCATGTAATCAATGTATGTAGCATGTAATTGTTGAATGAATAAACAAAATATTCCAAGAGATAAAGTGCTGAGAACTATAGCAAGGGAACAGGGAGGGGCACATTTAGTGTCTGCCCCAGTACACTATCTACTGCATCACCTAGCTGTCTCTATGTGAAAAGGATAATGGATCCATTCAAGGACATTTCCATGGAGCCATGCCCTAAGGGCTATAAAACTGTGCATAATCCAGTAATACCACTGCTGGGTCTGTATCCCAAATAGATAAAAAAGGAAAAGGATATAAATGTACAAAAATATTTTTAACGGTTCTTTTTGTGGTGGCAAAGAATTGGAAATTGAGGGGATACCCATCAATTGGGAATGGCTGAACAAAGTTGTAGTATGGAATGGCAATGGAATGATGGTGGTATGATGGTAATGGAATATTATTGTGCTATAAGAAATGATGAGCAGGATGATTTCAGAAAAACCTGGAAAGACTTCCATGAACTGATGCATAGTGAAGTGAACAGAACCAGGAGAACACTGTACACAGTAACAGCAATATTGTAGGGTGAAGAATTGTGAATGACTTAACCATTCTCAGCAATACAATGATTCAAGACAATCCCAGAGGACTCATGATAAAAAATGCTATCTGCCTCCAGAAAAAGAACTGATGCTGTCTGAATACAGACTGAAGCATACTACTTTTCATTTCCTTCCTTCTTTTCTTTATTTTTATTTGAGTCTTCTTGCACAAAATGAGTAATATGGAAATATTTTACATAATTACACTCATATAACCTGTATCAGATTGCTTACTGTCTCAAGGAGGGGGGAAAGGAGGGAGGGAGGGATAGAATTTGAAACTCAAAATTTTTTTAAATGTTAAAAATTGCTTTTACATGTAATTGGGGTAAAAAATAAAATATTTTTTAAAAGAACATTTCCATGGGAAAAGAGACATATGTCTGTAATACATGACATGGGAGTTATAACAATTTTCACCAGGGATGTTACGGCACAGAATAATATAAATAAATATTAGAAGAACACATAACCACATCCTTTACAGACCATAATGTGGTAAAAATAGAAAGTAACACATACACAAAATATAAACCTAAGTGGAGACCAAATACTGACAACCTGAATAATAACTGGGTCAAAGAACAAAATATAGAAACAATAACTATGTATAAGAGGTTGACAACAATTATACAACTTACCAAAATTTCCCAGATGCAGCTAAATCATTCCTCAGAGAAAAAGTGGTATCTCTGAAAACACGCATTAAGAAAATAGAAAAAGATATGATTGGTGACCTTAAAATACAGTTGTAAAAATGGCAAAACCATGAATAAATACACTCAAAATAAATACCAAAAGGATCTCTTGAAAATTGAAGAAGGCATACTTGAAAGATCAAACAAGGAGATTATGAAATTGAATTGCTTCTGACATTCTGGACTTTGCCACAAGCCTCAACTGCCTTCTCACCTTGAAATACCTTCCTGCCCCTTGTGGCCCCCTTCACCCATTGGTGAAGTCCTCCCAGAACCTCCATTTTTTTTCATATTTTTGAAGGTATTCCCCTATTTCCTTTGTATTTTCCATTTTGTTAACCTATACTTGTATATAATGTGTTATAATTATTCTTTTTTTCTCTTTTGGTTTTACTGTGATTTTACCTTGCCCATTTGCTATTTTATTAATTTGATTTTCTGATTTTTTTAATCAGATTAGCTAAGGGTTAACCAGATTTTAGTCTTATTTATCGGTGTATGGGGGGTGCTTCCAACTTATCTGTCTCCCCTCTAATTTTTAATATCTCTTCTTTTGTGCTTATTTTAGATTTGTTTCTTGGTTTTCTAATTTTTTAAATGTATATTCAGTTCATTGACCTTCTCTTTTTCTATTTTGTTAGTGTATGATTGTAAAGATATGATATTCTCCCTGACAACTGATTTAACTGCATCCCAAAAACTTTGATATGTTATTTTATTATTATCACTTTCTTTTATTATTATTAATTGTTTCCATGATTTGTTCTTTGACCCATTCATTATTTAAGATTTCATTGTTAAATTTCCTTTTGGATGTGTATCTGTTGTTTTTGGTCCTTCAAATAATTTCTATTCTGAATATATCATGATTTGTAAAGCATGTAGTAACTATTTCTGCCTTTTTACATTTGTATATCCCTATACCCATTATATGGTCAGGTTTTTTTAAAGTTTTATATGGTGCAGAGTATGTATATTCTTTTGCAGTCCCTTTTAGAAGATGCCAAAAGTTTTGTTAACTTTAGTTTCTCCAAAAATTGGTTCAGTTCCATATTTTCCCCTTGGTTTATCTTTCTATTAGACTTTTCCAAAACTGATTGGTTATTGTCCTTCATTCTCAAAGAGGACCAAAGTGACATCACTACATTGGAGTCAAGGAACAGTGTGTCCAACTGTGACTGACCAGACTAATACAAGCTCCGAATGCTCTACCACAGATCAGGCACTAATAGTCCACATTAACATTTGGAGTGGAGATGTCACTAAATTCCATGCTTTAATTCCACTGATAAATACTCCAAGGGGTGAAGGGAAATGAGCTCCTCACACTGGATGAGCCCTGGGGGATTTGGGGCCTGCAAAATATACTCATTCTGGGAGGGGGAAGTTGGAATCTTTGGGCATAACTGGCACCAGGAAAAGTGGGAGAGCATGGACACAGGGAGGAAATTTTCAGGAAAATGTAGAAAAAAAGGTCACCAGGAGAGAGTATAGCTCAGAGGTGCAGAAAGGGTGCTACCATGGGGCAATGTCCTTCCTCTCTGACACTTGCAGTAATTGGTAATGTTTTGAGAGGAAGGCACAATGAAAAAGGAGAATCCATGGGATAAGCCCTACAAGGTAGTGGCAGAAAGTGCATAGAGGGCAGAAGCTTAAATGTATGAAGAATACAGAGAAAAGAGAGATATAAGATAATTATAGGGATCATGAGTCAGAAATAAGGATCTTGATTAAACAGAAAAAAAAGATGAATAATGAGAGTGAGAGAATGTGCAAAAAACAGAATAAAAAAACCTAATGAACTGGACTAGCTGAAGGGAAAGAGGAAGAGGGAAGCTACTTGACTGAGAGGAAAAAAGAGGGAGAATAAATATATGACCAGATAAAAGCAGGAGAGAGGAACTAATACACTAAACTCAAAGCAAAGGGCTAACAGATGAGAATAGGGGATCTGAGATGAGAGGAAGAGAGTCACTGGAAGTTAATACTGTATTTATGACAGAAGAGAGGAAAATAATAACCTCATACCCTCCCCACTCTCAATTTAGATCCAGCTGGAGGAAAATATAAACCTAACTCTCATAACTTGAAATGTGAATGGATTAAATAATCCAATAAAATGAAAAAGAATGACAGATTGGATAAGAAAACAAAACTCTACAATCTGATTTAAACAACAAAGACATACACAAAATAAAGCTGGGGGGATGGAAAAAAGTTACAATGCATCAAAAAAATACAACCTGCTGCCCCAACGTTGCCATCATGCTATAAGATAAGGCAAAAACAAACATTCAAAAAGTAAAAAATAAACAAGGAAACTATGTTAGCTGAAAGGAACTATCAATGACAAATCTACATCAGTAATAAATTTATTACTCCAAATACCTTAGCATTCAGATTCATAAAGGAAACAGTATCTGAGCTTGAAGAAGACATAGACAATAACACAATAGTGACAAGAGACTTTAATAAGAGCTAGCTCAGTGTTTGGGAGGCTCCAAAGGAAAGTGTGGGAGAGAAGAGGTATTAGACTTACCGCCAAACTGCAGGTCTACAGAGCCGTTGTGCTAACCTCCTTGTCGTATTCCTGTGAAACCTGGACAGTATACCAGCACCATGCCAGGAAACTGAATCACTTCCATTGAATTATCTTGGGAAGATTCTGAAGGTTACCTGGCAAAATAAAATGCTGAACACTGAGGTCCTTTCTGAAGCTGCACTGCCAAGCACTCAACCTCTACTGCAGAGTACAGCTCTGTTGGGTTGGCCATGCTGTTTGAATGCCAGACATATATTGACCTAAAAGACTATTTTATGGAGAACTCACATAAAGCAAGCAATCACACAGAGGTTGGAAGAAACAATACAAGGAAAGTCTCAAGGTCTCTCTGAAGAACTTTGGAATCAATTGTGACACAGGAGACCCTGGGCCAGAACTGCTCAGCAAGGCATGCGCACATCGAAGAAGGCACCTTGCTCAGTGAGCAAAGCAGAATTGCAGCAACTCAAAAGAAATGATGAGATGTGCAAATTTAGTGACATCTCCACTCCAAATGTTAATGTGGACTATTAGTGCCTGATCTGTGGTAGAGCATTCGGAGCTTGTATTAGTCTGGTCAGTCACAGTTGGACACACTGTTCCTTGACTCCAATGTAGTGATGTCACTTTGGTCCTCTTTGAGAATGAAGGACAATAACCAATCAGTTTTGGAAAAGTCTAATAGAAAGATAAACCAAGGGGAAAATATGGAACTGAACCAATTTTTGGAGAAACTAAAGTTAACAAAACTTTTGGCATCTTCTAAAAGGGACTGCAAAAGAATATACATACTCTGCACCATATAAAACTTTAAAAAAACCTGACCATATAATGGGTATAGGGATATACAAATGTAAAAAGGCAGAAATAGTTACTACATGCTTTACTCCCACCTCCAAAGTAAGGTCTCCTTCCTTCCTCCCCTTTCTAATCTTTTCCTCCCCCTGCATCTCCTCACCTACTCCCCTGTAGGCTCTTCTCTTTCTGAGACACAACTTCATGTTCCCTCCTCCTCACTGCTAGCCCTTGATTTGGCCTGGGCACATCACTCACTCCTCTCTATTTCCTGCTCCTCTCCCTCCCTTGTATGTACTCTTTCACATTGTAATAGAGTCCCACAAAAGAAGCATTCACCTGCAGACAGGGTTTCACCAAGTTCTGTCCATAATCCCCCCATTCACCTCTTCACCATCCCCTCCACCAGATTTCTATCTTTCCACCTGTCTCCTTGTACACATTTAGAAAGAAGTCTCTTACTGGACTTGATGCTGTCACTCTGTTGCTGTTGCTGTCTTTCCCTGCTTCATTTATTTACTCCTGCATTTTTGTTGTTTGAGGAATTCAAGAAACAAATAATCTCCTCAGTTCTGATTTTCTTTTCAAATTTTTCTTTATTATTGAACATTCATCCTTGGTTCTGTATGGTTAAGCTCAGGATGGTCACCCTAGCCCATATTCTGAGCCCCATTGCTCTTTGGAGCACATTCTTCCTTTTCCTCCTCTTTTTTCTAGTGGGTGCAGGATAGTTTTGCATTATTCAAATGTCCTTAGACATCCTTAGGTGCTTAGAGCAATCATAGAATCTCAAAGAGTTTAAAGGCTCTTTAGTCCAACCCACACATGAACATGAATCCCTGCTTCAGTGAACCAGACAAGTGGTCATCTAGCATTTCCTTGACAGCTCCTGGTAAAAAGAATTCTCTCATTTACTAAGGTGGCTCATGCAACTTACACCCATTGTCCTGGTTCTGTCTTCTGATGCCAACCATAGGAAGTCTACTTTCTCTTTCACATAATAGCCTTGCAGATGCTCATATAAAAGAGGAAGTCTGCCTCACACTAGTCAAACAGGAGGCTCAGACTTCCCAATTAAATCAATCTACCAAAGGTGTAAAATATTATCAACAGGTATGAACAATTCCCAGACAGTTCTATCAAATTAATTAACCAACTAACCAAAGTTATAGAACAGGTGCAAAAAAAAGTCCTTAATCCGTTTGAAAGGAGTGAAATGCTTTGAGCCCTTTGATAAATTGAGATTAGACTATGCAGGAAGTATACTGGGATTGGCTGAAGAAAAATCATCAAGTCCTAGGGGCATTAGATCAAACAGCAACCCAATTCAGAATCCAATATGCCAATAGCAGGCAAGTCTAATTGTGGAATAATTCCAGCCAAGTCTTGAAAGGAAGCCACCTGGGGAGAGGAAGGACACAGTATCTTCCCCTTCCCCTCCCTTGATTAGAAGAAAACCCTGAGAACATCAAAGCTCCGAAGATTTGGACATCCCCAGAACGGCAGCAGCTGATCACAGCTTCTCCATCAGAAGCAAAAAACAGATGGACACAGCAAGGAAAGATAGCTTCAAACCCTGCAAGTTTACCAACCTTCACAACTCAATAAAAAGCTGTGCATGAAGGGAAATTCTTGAGGAGTCCACAAAGAAAGAAAAATTATTTCCATCCAACCAGGAGCTGGGAGTTATCGCCTTGCCGTACGTATTCTCTAAACTTAAGCCCACTCACCCCCAGATTCTATACTTGTGAGAAAGTGTACTTATGACAGAATGCATCCTAGACTTGAGAAAGATGCTGTCCTGCAGTCCGTGTTATACCTCCTCAGGAAATATCTCTTTGTAAATGTAATTGATACCAGGAAGATATCAACTGGTTAGATGATATTGGAAAACACGCCAAATGGGGACTTGTAAGTGATATTAGAAGCCACAACCACTCAGAGTTATCCCTAGAACCTAAAGGGAAGAAGTACTAGCTACCCTCTGAGAATGCAACCTGCTGATCCAGCAGGAGTTAGGAAAGTGAGTTAAGGTGTAGGGTGTGTTCAGGGAAGACTAGTCAGGTGTGAGGGCTCCTTTCAACCCTTGGTGTCCACCTGTTCCACCTCACTCTCACCTGTGTCCAAGAAGCTGTAGCACGCACAGTGTCTGCATCCTGGTAAACTGTTTCTACAGATGGGCTAAACCAGGTAGATGGTAACTGAGGCATCTCAAACCCATTGGTGAGTTGGGGGCAGTCTACCCCATGAAGACTTCCTCTGCTGAAAAGAGCAGATGGAAACAACTTATTCCAACAGCCATGAAAGCAGCTGAAATAGGTGCTGTGGAGTGCTTAGAGGTTGGTTAGACATCAAAGATGCCAAGGTCATCCACTGCATCTTGAGCCATCACCAGTTGTCTTGACTCTGTCCTGACACTGGACGGTGATGACTCTGGAGAAGAGAGTGAGGCTGATGATGTCATGCAACTCTGCCTCACTTAAATCCAATTTACACACAAATCAAAAGACATCACCCATACCATTTTACCATTTTTACCTATGTCAAAGTTCTGTGGTGACAGGCAAGTGATGAAGCAGCAGGTGTGGCTATACTGGGAGCTTTGGTCACAACCCTGCACACAGTTGGCCCAGGCCATAGGGTTGTCTTCTCACTGGAAGCAGCAGTGTCATTCAGCAGCCCTCTGGGTATCTGAGCAGCCTTTTAAGGATCACACTGCTCACCTCCTGGTATAAGGAAGGGGCTAGAAAAGGTGTCCTAAAAATTGTCTGTTTTACCAAACCTTGGCCCGATTACCTTGGAAGAAGGGGATCCCACTCTGTAGTCAAAATACCAATAAATGTACAAAAACAGAGGAGAGGATTCTGGGAAAATGGCAGTTTGTCAGAAAACTTCAAGCTCTCAAGACTTTCCCCACAAAAAAAGATAAAATAGTGCTTCTGGATGAACATAGAGGGTGAAAATAAATAAGAGTATGGGCAGAACAGGGGTCCTCCTGGGACAATCTGAGAAGATCTGAAGAAAAATCCCAGGATGAGATTTCGTCTCAGTGAAAAGTAGACACCTCTGGGCCAGGGACCACTTAAACAAAAAACAGCAAGCCCTGGGGTTAGCTGGGTTTGGAGGCTGCCTCAGCCCAGCCACTTTTACACCCAGGAGTGTGAGGGGAGTTGGGTATCTGAGCTGGGGAAGATGTAGGGAACCTCTGCTGACAAGGAATGCCAGACCCAGCTGTTCTGCGGAGACTTGGTAGGGGTGAGAAGGAGCCAGCGCATCCCCGGTGAGTGCAGGAGTGCAGAAGCAGTGGGGCAGGATGTCGCTGGCTGTGGGCACTTCCAGGAGGCTGGAGGTCTTGGTTTGAGTTCAAGGTCAGAGGGGAGAATTGAAGAGGATCAGAGGCCAAAGGCCCCATCCCCCATACCCCAGGACTAGAGATGTTTATAAAAACTAAACTATTACCAAAAAAAATGCACAGGCAAAGGAGAAAGAATCCAACCATAGAGAGTTGTTATAGGAATAGAGAAGATCAGGAATCATCTTCAGAGGAGGATAATGAAGCAAAGAAATCCTCTTCTACCCCCAAAGAGCAATGTCAAATGGTCATCTGCCCAAAAAGAATTAATTAAAGAACTTAAAAAAGACTTTAAAAACCAAATGAGAGAGATTGAGGAAAAACTAAAATGAAAAATAAGAATAATCCAAGAAAAACAAGATTATGAAAAGAAAGTCAACCAATTAGAAAGGAGATCCAGAATCTTAAGGAAGAAAATGACTCCTTGAAAATCAGAATTGGGCAAGGGGAAGCCAGAGAAGTTATAAGAGATTGAGAAATAAGAAAACAAAATATAAAGAATAAAAAAATAGAAGAGAATGTGAAACTTCTCATAAGAAAAACAACTGGTCTGAAGAACAGATTAAGAAGGGAAAACGTAAGAATAATGGGACTACCTGAAAGCTATGATCAAAAAAAAAAAAGAATCTTGATACAATAATACAAGAAATAATTAAACAAAATTGTCCTGAAGCATTACAACAACAGGGGAAAGTAGAAATAGAAAAAATCCCCATCACCACCTTCAGGTGTTTTTTTTGTTTGTTTGTTTCCACAAATACTATGAGGAAAACTCACAGGAATATTATAGTCAAATTCCGAACCCTCAGCTCAAGGACAAAATATTATGAGCAACAAGAGAAAAAAACAATTTATATATGGCAGTACCACAATTAGACTCACACAAGACCTAGCAGTGGCAGCCCTAAAAGACCACAAGTCTTGGAACACTATATCAAAGAGCAAAGGAACTGGGCTTTTGGCCAAAAATATCATACCCAGTAAAGCTAAGCATAATTCTGAATGAAAAAAAGACAAATGGACATTTAATGAACTGTCAGACTTTCAGGACTTTGTTTAAAAAAAAACCTGAACTCAGTAGAAGATTGACATAAAAGAGAAATATAAGGTATAACCAATGACCAATTAAAAGGGACTCAATAAGGGTAGACTGTTTACCTTTTATGTATATAAAATGTAAAACCTATGTCTAAGATTGTTATTAGTAATTAAGTAACTTATAAGAAAGATTGGGGTAGACCTGAGTATGATATGACTTTAAATAATAAAACCATTCAAGAACAGCTAAAAGAGTAGTTATCTTATACAAATGAGGTGCAAGAGGCAGACCCAATACAGATGAATTAGATGGGGGAGTGGGGCTGTTAGCTCTGGAAACCTACTTTCATCAGGAATGGGTTCAAGAGGGAAAGATACATATACATCTAGAAGACTGTTTAAGTTTTCTACATTTAGAAAGAAATAAAACTCTAAAGGGATAGGGAGGGGGGAGAGAATAAAGGAGGGATCTTTAGAGGGAAGAGTAAAGGAATAAGTCAAAAGGAGGATATAGAAGGGTGTTTAGATTTAGGGGAATGGGAGGATAAGGGAGGGATTTCTGGAGTGGGGATAGGTTAAATAATGGGAGGGCAAGATAGCAGGTAGAAGCAAAGTAGAGGAGTTAGGAGAAATAGGAAAAAAGAGACAGGAAGAAATATAAAAACAAAGATTAGGAGTAGAATCTCTTAGGGAAAGTATATGTTTATATACGTATGTATGTTCATATGTGTATATGTGTATGTATATATCAATATCTACATATAAATAGATCCATGCTTAATTGTAGCCTCAAGGCAGGGAGATAGAGAGGAGGAAGGGGGAAAAAAGAACAAAGTTAAAAGTGTGCAGAAGAGAACAAAAGCAAACCTACAAGGAGGCAAAGAAAAGATGGACAGATTTCAACATAGAGTGCAGTATTTAATATGTAGGCTTTCTTGAAATGAAAATTTATTGCTATATATTCTGAATCCTCTCCTCTGTTCTGCTGTGCACAGGACATGTTTTTTCTTTTCTTATTTTATATTTAAATTTATAATATGTTTCTTTTTCTTATTATTTAAGTTTTAGTATTTGTCTAGAACAAAAACAAACAAAAAAAAAACTTGTGTGACCCTGGGGGGAAAAAATGGAGAAGTTTTGAATGTTGTGGATAAATTCACTTACCTTGGTTGTGTATTTTCTAGGGATGTACATATTGATAATGAGGTTGATGAATGCATCGCCAGAGCTAGCTCAGTGTTTGGGAGTCTCTGAAGGGAAGTGTGGGAAAGAAGAGGTATTAGACCGACTTCCAGACTGAAGGTCTACAGAGCTGTTGTGCTGACCTCCTTGTTGCATGTCTGTGAAACCTGGAGAGTAATACCAGCACCACGCCAGGAAACTATATCGCTTCCATTTGAATTATCTTGGGAAGATTCTGAAGATCACCTGGCAGGATAAGATACCAGACACCAATGTCCTTTTTCAAACCAAACTGCCAAGCATTCAAACTCTACTGCAGAGAGCGCATCTAAGACGGGCTGGTCATGTTGTTCAAATGCCAAACGTAGGCATGCCAAAAAGACTATTTTGTGAAGAACTCACACAGGGGAAGGACTCATGTGGTGGTCAGAGGATGCAATACAAGGACACTCCCAAGCTCTCTCTTAAGAACTTTGGAATTGATTGTGTAACATGGGAGACACTAGCACAGGACCATTCAGCATGGCGTGCCCTCATCGGAGAAGGTGTTATGCTCTATGAGCAAAGCAGAACTGAAGTAGTTCAAAAGAAACGTGAGATGGGAAATTTGGAGAATCCACCCCAAATGTTCACATGGACTATTTGTGCCCAACCTGTGGTAGAATATTCCAAGCTTGTATTGGTCTGATCAACCACAGTCGGATACACTGTAACTTGACTCTAGCACAGCGATGTCACTTTGGGGCTCTTTGAGAATGAAGGACAACAAGCAACCAGCCAGCCGGTAAAGTGAGCTCAGAACCTATACACTTGGAAAAAGCTATGCTACCCTACCTGTGTCTTATCCTCCCCAAAAGAAGTTTCTTTTGATTAATCTTTACAAGGCATGAATGTGAGATCATCTAGTGTTCCAGTTGCCCTTTTCCATATATTTTTCACTATCCTTCCAATAATGGAGGGACGAGGGCGCAGTTATCACTGTGCCCACAGGCACAAGTCCTACGTATTATTAATCTTAATGCAGCCCAAGATTGCATTAACTTTTTTTATTTCAAACTTTAATACAAAATAAGAAAAGAAAAAAGAAACAAATACTAAAACAAATACAAAGTAACAAAAGAAAAAAATTTGCCACGTGCACAGTAGAACATAAGAGAGGATTCAAAATATGAAGCAATAAATTTCCATTTCAAGAAAACCTATACAATAAATACTACACATTGTGTTCAGAACTGTCCATCTTTACTTCCTTGTAGGTTTTATTTTGTTCTCTGCTATGTACTTTTTACTTTTTTCTTTTTCCACCTTCCTCCCTCCTCCAAGAAGGATACAATTAAGCAGATATAGATAGTTACACATACACACACACACATATATACACATATACATACATATGTATATATTATACATTCATATACACACAAACATGTATGCATACATGTACATATACATACATACACTTACACAAACATATACATAATATCTATAATCATATATATATGCATTCATATGCATCTATATAAAACTGTACTACACTTGTTTGTCCTCTTTCTCTGAAGGTGGATAACATCTTTCTTCATAAGTCCAAGTCTTTTCATATTTTTCTAGATCCATCAACTCATCATTTCCTATACCACAGCAATATTTCAACCTTATACTGTCTAGTTATTTTAAGTAGTCTAAAATAATAGATTAATATGACTGACATATAGTATAATTTCCCTATTTTTCTCTTTTGATTAAATCTATTTGAGCTTTAACTTTGTCTGAGATCATGATTACTACCCCTGCTTTTTTTTCCCTAATAAATTCTACTCCTGATCTTTATTTTATGCTTGTGTGTATCGTATTTCCTATCCCTCCTGATTCCTGTTTTACTTTTACACACTACTTTGCCCCCTCCTATTACTTAACCTACTCCCCCCAAGGATCCCTCTCTTGTTCTCTCCTCACCCTTTCCCTTTGCCCTCTTGTTTCTGTCTGAATTTAGAAGACTTTATAGCCTTCCAAATATATATCTGTTGTTCCCTCTTTATCCCATTCCCATTAATCTAGACACCTTTCTACACCCCCTTATCCTATTCCTTCACCCTCTTATTTCTTTATAAATTTAGAAGACTTTTATTCCCTTCTGAATGTATATATTGTTCTCTCTTTAACCCAGATCTGTTGTGAGTAGGGTTTCTCTAAAAAATCCCTTCCTTATCTTCTCCCCCATTTCTATCCCTTCAGTCTTTTATTTCTTTGTGAATTTAGATTTCTATACCATTCTAGATATATATGTATTGTTCCCTCTCTAACTCATTCCTGATGAGAGTAGGGTTCCAGAACTACCAGCCCTCCTCCCCCATCTAATTCCTCTGTGTCAGTTCTGCCTCTCAAACTTCATTTACATAAGATAATTACTTTTTACCTTTTCCTAGACAGTACTACTTTTTAGAATCATATCATACTCAACTCTACCCCAATTTTTCTTTCAAACTACCCAATTACTAATTACAATCTTAGACATACAATTTTCATTTCCTTGTATGAAAAATAAACAGTCTGTTCTTATTGAGACCCTTGTAATTAGTTTTTGATGTTTACCTTATATTTCTCTTGGATCTTGTATATTAAATTTTCTATTGAGTTAAGGTCTTTTTGCAAAAAAATCCTGAAAGTCTGGCAATTCATTGAATGTCCATTTTTTTTTTTTCCACTCAGGATTATGCTTAACTTTGTTGGGTGTGAAATTTTTGGCTGCAACCCCAATTCTTCTCCTCTTTGATATATAGTGTTCCAAGACATGCAATCTTTTAGTGTAGCCACTGCTAGGTCCTATGTGATTCTAATTGTGACTCCACCACATTTGAATTGTTTTTTTCTTGTTTCTCATATTTTCTGCTTGAGCTAAGGGTTTTGGAATTTGACTATGATATTCCTGTAGGTTTTCCTTATAGGATCTCTTTCAGATGGTGATCAGTGTATTTTTTTCTGTTTCTACTTTCCCCTTTCATTCTAATGCTTCAAGACAATTTTCTTTAATTATTTCTTGCATTATTGTATTAAGATTCTCTTTTTGGTTTTGGGGTTTTTGTTTTTGGTTTTGGTTTTTTTGGTGAGGTAGTCAGGGTTAAGTGACTTGCCCAGGGTCACACAGCTAGTGAGTGTCAAGTGTTTGGTCTGAGGCCAGATTTGAACTCAGGTCCTCCTGACTTCAGGCCTGGTGCTCTATCCACTGCACCACCTAGCTGCCCCAAGATTCTTTTTTTCGTCATAACTTTCAGGTAGTCTGAATATTGTTATGCTTTCTCTTCTTGACCTGTTCTCTAGATCAGTTGTTTTTCTTATGAGATGTTTCACATTCTCCTCTATTTTTTCATTCTTTACATTTTGTTTTATTATTTCTTGATCTCTTATAACTTCACTGGCTTCCCCCTGCCGAATTCTAAATTTCAAGGAGTCATTTTCTTCCTTAAAATTCTGATCTCCTCTTCCAATTGATTAACTTTCTTTTCATAATCTTCTTGTTTTTCTTGGATTGTTCTTATTTTTTTATTTTTCCTCAGTCTCTCTCATTTGATTTTTAAAGTATTTTTTAAGTTCTTCTATAAATTCTTTTTGGGCAGGTGACCATTTGACATTACTCTTTGTGGTAGGAGGGGCTTTTTTTTTTTGCTTCAGTATCCTCCTCTGAACATGAACCCCAGTCTTCTCTATTCCCATAATAACTTTCTATGGTTTGGTTCTTTCTCCTTTTCTCTTCGCCTTTCTCCTGCTCTTTTTAAAAATTCATTTATAGCAACTTGTTGCAATCACCTCTAGTCCTGGGGCATGGAGGATGGTGGCTTTGGCCTCAGGTCCTCCTTCAGTTCTCCCTCTGCCCTGGAACCAAAATCAAGAACAACACCCTCCTATAAGTGCCCACAGTAAGCAGCATCCCCACCCCACTGCTTCTGCACTCACCTGGCATGTGGTGGTTCCTCCTTGCCCAGGGCTGAATCTCAGCAGCACAACTGAGCCTGGTGTTCCTTCAGCAGAGGTTCCCTCAATCTTCCCTTGCTCGGACACCTGACTCCCTACACTGTCCAAGAGGTGAAAATTTCTGTGGCGGTGGCTGTGGTCAAGGCTACCTCCCAACCCAGCTAGCCCCAGGGTTCACTGCTTGCTGTTTCAGTGGAACTAGCCTAGAGGTATTTACACTTCACAGATTTTCTTCTGATCTTCTCCAGTTGTCCCAGGAACACTATTGTTCTACTGCAACCCTTGTTTATTTTTACCACTGTACATTAGCCCTGAAGCATTATTTTGTCTTTTTTGTGGGGAAAATCTGAAGAGCTTGGAATTTTCTAACTTATTCTGCCATCTTCTCAGAATTCTCTCCATTAACTTTCTTGATTGACACATCACATTAATTGAATTCTCAGTACATAAAAAAATTAGATCTTTTTCAGATAAACTCTTATGTAGCTATACCAGTCACATCTTTTTCTTATCAAGTTAAATTTTTTATATTTGTTGGGAGACAGGTTTTGCACTGTCCAGAAGAAAGAACAGCACCAAATAGCTTGGTTCCTGGTAGACTTAAAAACAGCAAAGGAAGGAATGTGGGCCAGCAGAGGGTAGGACAATGACCTTGACCTCTTACCTTACTTTTGTTCTTGCTAACGCATCACAGGACACAAATATTCTTTGCAATGCCCCTAAAAGCTGTGAGTCTTCACTTAAAAAAGATATCCCTTCATCCAAAGGGAGCCTGCACTTCTAGTGGCATGCCAATCCCAAAGGATCTAGTAACAGAGCTGCCCTTCAAGTCTCCTGGCCTCTATACAACTCTTGTATTTTGCTTTTGTTTTCAGCAGTTACCAAAATGGGTTTTCAGAAAGGAAAGAGAAAAATGAGGAAGGAAGGAGGGAAGAATTTATTAAACACCTACTATGTTCCAGGCACTGTGCTAAGCACTTTTTAAACATTATATCATTTTTCTCACAACTACCCTAGGAGGTAGGTGCTATTGTTATGCCCACTTTGCATCTGAGGAAACTGAGACAGATAGAGATTTTTGCCTAGGGTTACATAGCTAGTAAGTGTCTGAAGCTAGATTTAAACTCAGATCTTCCTGCCTCCAGGCACAATACTCTATTGACTATGTCATTTGATTCTAAGGCATAGGACTTTCCTTGGGATTTAAAATGGGAGTTACAAGGAATTTTCTTGCCCTATGTCAGATATGTCAGATAGCAAAGCACATAGGTGGTTCAGTGGATAGAATGTGGGACCTGGAGTCAGGAAGACCTGAGTTCAAATCTGGCCTCAGACACTGGGCAAGTCATTTAACCTCTGTTTACCTTAATTCACTGGAGAAAGAAATGGCAAAGCACCCCAGGATCTTTGCCAAGAAAATCCACTATGGAGTCAGACATGAATGAACAACAACAAAATGTAAGATAGTTGTCCAGTACAATGAATGAATAGCAGATCCAAATAGTCATGAGACCAGACAATCTTGGCATGGCACACTACAACTGACTTTTGTCTGGCAGCCCTTATCTAGGTATGATGGCTCGTAATCCCAGCACCTCTTTGATAAAAGCAATGTCATCTTGCCCTGGTCAGAAAGAGGCTTTCTAATCACTGAACTTTAACAGATCAGATCGTAGAAGACCATCAGATATCTGTATAGAAATGAAACCCAGAAGCTAGCAGCAGAAAGGAGCAGTGGCTACAAAGACGAATAGAGCAATATCCCCATAAAGGCAATGGATCCAGGAGAGAGCAGAGACATCTCTTACCAAAGACAAAGCAGCCAGAGGAGAGCAGAGATGTGACACCCACTAGGTATATCAGCTAACAGCATGATGACCCTCTCCAGAGGACATATCTATTTCTGAAGCCCTAAGGGTATTAGGGAGCCCTTCAACATGTGTTCCTTGACCACACAGGATCATGACATGAGCTGTTAAATGAATGTTTCCTGGCTAAGCCAGTTGCCTCCATGTGTACCCTCCAGGCCTATTTCCTAGCCCTTCATATGTATTCCCTAGATACCATGTTCTGAGTGCGTGTGTGTGCATGTGTGTGTGTGTGTGTGTGTGTGTGTGTGTGTGTGTGTGCTTTCCTCCTTATTATAACTTGTGGAAGAGTATACTCAGTGTACCCAATGTGGTGTGCATACAAGGATAGGCAGGAATCTTTTCTTGGCACTTAATTTTTCATGTCATTGGATAAATTATCATTTTAAAATGAATCTGTCCATGGGATGGTTGGTAAAAGTAACCACTCCAGTGGAAGCTCATGAGCCTCCTTGTGTGGATACAGATACCCACCCACCCCTCCATCCCCAGGCCTGGAATCTGAGGTAGCTTTTGGTGGGGAAGACTTGTGTAAGAAGGGATTCCCCAGATGCTACGTGTTTTTTTCCTATTAAATTTCATTTTATTTTATTCATCCCAGTGTTCTAGCCTGTCGAGGTTTTTGGGTTGAATCTAATAAATTAAATACAAAATCTTACACCTGGGATCCAAAAGTATATTTCATAAATATAGAAGGGAGGCATGAATCCAGTGTGTCTAGAAAGAAAGGAGTGTGTCTAGAAAAGATCTGTGGGATTTGATGGACTATAAGTGCAGAATGCATTGGTAGGGTAATAGGTCAGGCAAAACCAGCTCTGAGAAAAGTGTCAAGTAGGGTGTTTGACTAAACCAGAACAGCTACCAGTCCATAAGGCAAGTTTTCTTAAGTGAGCTGAGGGAGAGCAGAAAGCTAATCCTGGAACAAAAGGTCAACCACTTTCTCTTGATTTTAGTACAAATACAGACCATGAAAGCTGTGCCTACTAACCTTAACTAAAAAGTCAATAATACACTAATCCAAGAATGTGTAAATGACAGGAGGAGTCATTAAATAATGCAAGCCAACAGAGTCACTGTATAGAAATCACTGAATTTAATGTGTCTGTCTGTGGTATAGAAGGAGCCATCTCATGAGTTCTTTTCAGGTGGGAATGAGTGACCAATATGAGGGATGGCATAAAGCCCTTGTATTTCTCTCCAGGGTCCCCCAAGCTCAGACTGAAATTCTTCTGCTCAGGACACCAAGAACATGATGCCTACGAACATGCTGTTGGGCACTGCCTTCTTCTTCCAGACAGGAATCAGGGTTCAGGGAAACTTCTTTCTAATTTATCTCTTCAGCTTCCTTTTCTTCACTGGCCAGAAGCTGAGGCCCATCGATCTGATTCTCACTCAGCTGGCTTTGGTCAACTCCTTGGTGCTTCTCTCTAAGGGCTTCCTTCAGGGATTGGCAGCTTGGGGTCTGAAGAATGTTCTAGATGACATGGGCTGTAAAATTGTCTTCTACCTTCACAGAGTAGCTCGTGAGCTCTCCCTCAGCACAATCTGCCTCTTGAGTGGTTTTCAGGCCATCATCATCAGTCCCCACCACCCCTGGTGGATAAAGCTGAAAGCCAAAGTCCAAAGATACATTATACCCTCTATTCTCCTCTACTGGATTTTCCACATGCTGCAAAATATTGTTATTCTTGAGAAACTCAGAGGGCCAAGGAGCACTGGAAACATCTCAGAAATAAAAGAGTATGAATACTGCTCTGTCAATACCACTACTGATAATAGTGCCTCATTGCATGCAGTTGTGTTCTCCCTCCCTGATGCTGTGTGTATGACCTTCGTTAGCTTTACCAGTGCCGACAAGGTTAATCTCCTGTACAAGCACCACAAGAGAGTTCAGCAGCTTTGCACTGACAGCTTTTCCTGGAGAGCCTTCCCTGAGGCCAGAGCCACCCAAATGATCCTACTGCTTATGAGCACCTTTATCATTTTTTACTTCCTCAATTCCTTCTTGATAGGATATATGCATGCCATGACACCTAAACCCTGGCTGGTGGACATCTCTGCCTTCTTGGCTTCCTGTTTTCCAATGGTTAGCCCTTTTGAGGTAATCAGCACAACAAATCCTGAGGTACTACAGGGCTATTCATGGTAGAAAAAGTCCACATGCTGAATGACTACAGTAATACTCAGTCCCTAATGTCTTCCCGGGCTCTTGTCAAGGAGGAAACATCACTGGAAGACATTAAGCTAGAAGTGTGAAAACAGATCCAGGAGTCATGTAGCTATTTGGACTAGCTCCAATTTCACAGAAAAGGGACAGCTGGGCATCCGTTAAAGGCACTGGTAATGGGGTCAGGGCTTGAATTCAAGTAGAAGGCACCTGTCACTACTCTCGCTAGAATCTCAGATCATTAGGTTGGTAAAGGCATAAGACCCTATCTAGTCTAATGCATACCAAAACAGGAATACCATTTGCAACAGCCATAACTAGTGGTCTTCCCTCTTTAAGCACCTTCATTTAAAGATCTTCCTTTCTCTCAAGGGGCACCCCTTACCATTCATTTTTAAGTTTTTCCTTACCTCCAGCACCAGTCTGGTTTTCTGCAACTTTGAAGGGACCACCAGGCAAAACTTTCATCCATTTTTCCTCATTCGTTCCTCAGGAGAAACATAGGTTCCATCTAATCCCTCTTGCACATGGCACCAATTGAAATACTTGAAGAAAACTATGTCTCTCCAAGCCTTATTTCCTGTGTAATCCTTGGCTCAAAGGACCAATTTCATGGGTCTCTTTCATCATTGGTAGAGATTAATTATTCAATGCTCTGCCCCTGTATGAAGAGCAGGCAAAGTTGGTGAGAGCAGGAGAGAAGAGAAATCTGGGCTACTCTGGCTTCTAGCTTTGAAGAGAAGGAAACAGAAGGAAATAAGAAGTTATTAAATACCCTCTATGTGCCTGGTACTGTGCTAAGCATTTTACAAATATCTCATTTGAACCTCACAATAACCCTGTGAGGTAATTGCTATCATTCCTCTCATTTTACAACTGAGGAAACTGAGACAGACAGAAGTCAAATAACTTGCCCTGAGTCATACAGATAGTAAAGATGTGAGGTCAAATTTGAATTCAGGTCTTTCTGAATCTAGGTCCAATTCTGTACTCACTATGCCACCTACCTGCCCAATAAAGAAGGAAATTATCATTTATTAAGCACCTACTATGTGCCACGCATTGCAGTAAACACTTTACAAATATTCTCTCATCTGAGAGAGAAGATTCACCATCGCGACTTCTCTTCAAGCCCCTTAAGGGAGAAAAAGCCTCCGGTTAGACAATTGAGGAGATGTCAGTCTCTAATACCCCTGTTCCCAGCTTGCTGTTCTAGATACTTTGGAGAATTTCCCCTCGGGTGAGATCTGAGACTTTCTCTCTTCATTAAGCTGAGTTATTTCACTCCCGATGGGACAGTGCATTCACTCTGTCTTATCTGGTATATGCTCTCCTACATTCGCTTTCTGACGTCTGCTTTGACATCAACGAGGGTGAATGGATTTATTTGCTATCCACTATGTGTATTCATTGCAGAGCTGACATTTTGGTAGAAAAGAAGTCATGTAGCTTGGGGCGCTTCTTTCTTGTTAAGGAGGTGATCAGGAGTGCAGCCTGAAACCTAGAAATGCTTTTTCAGGTTTTTTCAGTCATGTCGGGCTTTTCATGACCCCATTTGGGGTTTTGTTGGCCAAGATACTAGAGTGGTTTGCCATTTCCTTTTCAAAGAAATTACTAACCCTAGACTAACAATATTGAAGGGAGCAGATAGATGTAATTCTACCCTAGTGCCCCCTCTCCCTAAGGACAGCAGAGTACTAACCTCTTGGCCCAACCTCTTGCTTCCCTTCCTGGCAAGAATCAGTTTTCCTTGAAGAAGGAGAGGAAGAAGAGATTGAAATATCTATTCTTGCCTCCCTGAAAGCCATATCTAGACAGAGTCATGTGGGCACATATAACCTACATGGGCAAAAATGAAAGAATACCCCACATACCGCCCTTTACATCTGCAACATCCCTATTTCCTCCAATGATCCTTATATGCCATGGTCTACATTAAACTTACAGCCCTGGACAGCCTCCCTAGGACTACATCTTCTTGCCTATCATTTTGCCAACATAAGGAACTGTTAGTGAGGAATTGTCCCTATTAATGCAGATTGGCACCTGCCCTGTGACTTATAATCTTGGAGGGTTGCCTGGGGCACTGAGACATAAGGTAGCTTACCCAGCATCACACATCTGGTATGTGTCAAGCGAAGAACTTAAGTCTTCCTGAATCCTAAACCAGCTCTTCATCCACTATGCCAGGGTGCCTGTCTACATTTATCCCTACTTAATTTCACATTACCACATATCATTCACCGTCATTCACGTTTACCAAGATTGTTGGGAATGCTGACCTTGGTATCTATCACATTAGCTACCCCTCTCAACCACAAGTTTTATAAGCGTGGCTGGGTGGGGCAGTAGATAGAGCTCTGAGCTTGGAGTCAGGAAGACCTAAGTTCAAACCCTCCTCAGACATTTACTATCTGTGTTACCCTGGGCAGATCATTTAGCTTCTGTCTGCCTCAATTTCCTCATCTGTAAAGTGGGGATCATAATAGCACATTGTAAGTGCTTTAAAAATGTTTGTTCCCTTCCCAGTTAACAAAAACATTGAATACTACAGCCCTAGGGTATGCCACCTAAGACCTCTCCTTCAGTCTTCTTTTACCCTTTCATTGTTACTGTTTGGATTTGGACATTCAAACAGTCTGGATTCCACCTAATTAAACCATCATCTATAAAGAAGATACAGATAAGTAGTAGTTTGTCTGGGAGTAAAAAAGTCCTGGAGATTTTGGTGGATTTCAAATGCAATAAAGGGCCTCGATCTGACAAGGAAAGCAAAGAAATAATTGAATTAGTTCTTAAGAGAGCCGTGGTATCCTGAACTAGCTCCCACAAAACTCCTCCCTGGTCAGATCACCTCTGGAGTATAGTGGGTAGGTCTGGGCACCTTGTTTTGGAAAGGTGGATGAGAAAGGAAGATTAATCAGCAGGAGCATGTCCAGAGGAGGTCAACCAGGACGGTCAAGGTCCTTGAGACCATGTCAGGACCAGAAAAAGGGATTAGGGATATTTAGCCTGAGGAAGAACAGATTGGGGGGTGACAAAACAATTATTCTCGAGTATTTGAAGGGATTCCACCAAGAAGATAGAAGAGATTTGATCTGTTTTATTGCAGAGGGTAGGAATAGGAAGAATAGATGGGAGTCATAAAGTCAATTCATGCTTGACATAAAAAACTCCTCCTGTCCCTCCCTATACATTCATTCTGGTCAGCTTTTCCTGATTGCTCTTCAATCCATATCTTGGTCTGTCCTCCCATTCTACTGCCCCATCTGTGGCCCCATTCTCTTTTAAAAGCACTCAGCCTACAAAGACGTAGATTTCTGGATCAGACCAGCATGAACGTTGGTTTTGCTGGACGGCACATATATTGTAAGGGTTTTGCTTTTATTTTTTGTTATTTTTCTTTGAGGGGAGCAGTGGGAGAGATAATAAATAATAAAAAATTAATTATAAAATGAAATGAGCGTGATGCAAAAATAAAAGGCATGAATAACAATTAAATTTTTTCAATTTCATAGTATTGAGTGTTTTCCATCCTTTCTATTTACAGTTTTTATCAATGTGTATATTATTGTCCTAACTTTACTTACCTTGTTCTGTACCCATTCATACCAGCCTTCCCATTTTTAATTGCTCATATTTGTCATTTCTTATATCATAATCATATGTCATAACTGTATTCATGTCTAAATGGATACTCACATTGTTTCCAGTCCTTTGCCACCCCAAAAAGGGCTGCTATGAATATTGTGGTATGTCACCCACGACCCGAAAGAATCTCTTCTCATATGAGGTTTCCAGTTCTGAGACTCGAGTGGGCCTGGATTCATTTTGGGGGCATGCTGATCCCAAAGAAGGGAAATTCAGACTTTTCCCCCCATACTCTTATGTGTTACACCCCCAAACCAGACTAGAACTCCAGCGAACATATCTTAACATAAGATTTAGCTGTAGCTCATGTCCAGAAGGAACGAATATGTTCCCCTTTGAGAAAAGTACTCAGACCTCTAAAATCGATATCAAGTCTAGGAGAGTTCTTTATTTTCTCTACCATAAGAAAGAATGATTAAAACACAAAAGATTCATAAGCAAATTAACAAATACTTAAAACATGAATAATACATCACCCCCCAAAATAAAGTTAATTTGTAGACCTGCTAGGCAGCTATTTCACTCTTGCCTGACTTCTGTGGTTAACCCCTTGGTTGTCACACAAGGCTAAACCCACAACTAAGTGACGTTGGGACCTGTAAAAGTCTAGCCAGGAGAATCTAGAAGGAAAGGGATCAAATGTGGAGGATTCTAGAGACTGGTGGACAAGAAGGGGAGGAGGGAGGAAAACAAAAACAGTGCTGATTACAATTTTGAATACAGCTGAGGAGGAAATAGGGAACAAAGAAAAGGAATGAGAGTCAGAGTGCTAGAGAAATGGCCAAGTGCAAAGGTTTCTGGGAGCTCCCTATCCAGCACTGTTGGGCACATGGGCTGAGGGAAGTCCAAGACAGAAGTGGCTAAAGCAAAGAGGCCACCACTGCTCCTGAGTGTGGGAGCCAGCCTGGAACACTGCAGCCCTTTCCATACCCTTTCCCAACCAACTTCTAGAAGCCAGCAAGGGGATCGAGGAAAATCTGTTGCAGACAGGACAGTAGAGTCCAAAAAGGAAAGTTAGAGAAAGGCTTACTCTATTGATCCATTGGACTTTTCCCATAGCTGTGTCCCAACTGGTCACCTTCACCATCTCAGAGAAACAAAACTTATTGAACCATAAAGATAACATGGATAAATCTGCATTCATCAAGATAGAAGCTCATAGAAGAAGGAATGAACAAACATTGGAGAAACAGTCATCTCAATGGACAAGTGTGCACAACAAAGGAACTTGAGTTAAAAAAAAAATCCCCTAAGGAAAAGAAAGGTATTCGATGAATGCATTAAGGACTCCTGAAGCACCAACAGGACATTGAAGAACCCCCAGAGTGGTTTCCAAAGAGCAATCAACAAATGAAGTGAAAATATAAAAAAATAAGAACAGAATTCAGAGGTCCCTAGGAAGAAAGTAGCACGTCGAACCAGAGACTAGCAAATTCAGACCAAAAGACAAGCACAGTCTATAATGGTAGATTCTCTGAAAGAGAACTACAGAATGAGGCTCGGGGGAAAAAATGAGGAAAGAGGAAAAATAACAGAACAAAATGTTTGTCAAAGATAGGCAGAACATTTGAGAACCGTACATAACGATGGTCTTTTCTGAGTCTGTTTCTAGAATTCTCTGCAGCATTTGACACTTTTGACCACCTTCGCATCTTACAAACTCCATCCTCTGGATTTCTGCAGTACTCTATTCTCACAGTTCTATCTCTCTGACCATTCCTTCTCAGCTGTCTTTACTGCCTCTAACTGTGGATGTACCATTATCAAAGCTATGCCCTGGATCTTCTTTATTCTCTACATCCTCTCATTGACCGTCTTATAAACTCCCAAGGGGTTAGCTATCTCTCTGTCTTCCAGATCTATATATCCAGTCCTAATTTCAAACTAGATGTCCTAAAGGCATATCAAATTCAACACATCCCCATCTGACCTCATTAGCTTTACCGCAAAACCCACTTCTCTTTGAAGTCTGACTGTGGAAGGAATGGAGGGAGGGGGATGCTGGAGCCAGAGACAGTTATGAAGTTTTCAGTGTGAGTGTTTACACCTTAGCAGTCAGCAAATGCTACAACTTAGGGCTTGTTTTATGGGCTTGTTGATGGTCTAGACTTGAGAAAATGGTGGAGAAAATGTTAATAATACAGATTAAATGGAAAAGTGTATAGTTTTTCAGAGAGAGTTGGTTGTTAAACATTTACCCCCAGGTAGGGAGCATGGGAGATTTCAGAAACAAATGAGATTGAACTGTGTGCCTGGCTTGCATTTTCATATCGTCAGTGGATAGTCATTGAAAGTTTTAGAGCAAGGGAGCGACCTAAAAAGTCCTGCTGGTGCATTCAAGAGACTACTTTGGTAGGAGGGGGAATGCTGGACAGGGAGAAGCCAGATCCCAGGTGAGAGGTAATGAGGTTGGGGAGAAACAATATGAAAGGAAAGAAGGGAACGGATTAAGAGATACTGTGTGCTGAAACCACTTGGTCTCTGCTCCCAGATCCCTGGGGTCTGATATGTAAGCTTTTGTTTTATCTTGTGTCCATACCACTTCGTAAACATTTCCAAAGCTTCCCTTCTTCCTTCCCCCCCTCTAATTCCTGTTTATGTGTTGTCTACTCCCATTAGAATGTAAATTCATTGAGGGCAGGGACTGTCCTGACTACATGTAATTGCATTCGCAGCACTTAGCAGAGTCTGGTACATAGTAAGTGCTTGATAAATGTTTCAACATTCATTCCCAGGTAAGGTCCTCCACTGAGAAAAAGGAAGGAGGCGATGGGGTGACAGGTTAGAGGAGAGAAGAGAAGGTCTAGCAGAGCCTTTATGGGAATCCTGAGAGTTGTTCAGCAACAAAGGATGGCTGGGAAAGCCAAGCTGATTGGAGAATGTGTTTGTACTGTCTATCCCCCAAGATTTGATTGTGGACAGGGACTAATTCAGTTTAATGTTGCACAGAAGAAGAGATTGGAAGTAGCGTGAAAAACTTCTTAACAACTGGCAACGTCCCAACGTAGAAGTGGCAAGTATCGTCAGCCTCATCTTACCAAACTGAGGCTAAGAGATGCTAAGTGGCTTGCCCGTGGTGGCACAATTAGTACGTGTCAGAGATAGGGCTTGAACAAGTATGGTAATCCCCATTTTATAGACAACAAAATTACTGGTCAGAGAGACTTGCTTAGTAACTCTTTAGAGGAGGGGTTCTTTACCTTTTTTGGATCACAGACCCCTTGGGCAGTCTGGGTCCCTTCTCAGTTTAATGCCTTTAAATGTGTACAATAAAATACATAAGATTACCAAGGAAATCGCTTATGTTGAAATAAAGATGTAATTTTCCCATCCCTCCCAAAAAAAGAGATATTGTAGCCGTAAAGTTGTGTGGATTTAGTGGCCAATTGGATATGAGGGAGAAGGAAAGGTTGAAAATATCCCTGAAGCTTTAGGCCTGAGCAACTGGGTAGGCAGGGGGTGGGGGGAGGGACAACTGGTGGTATCCTTATAAAAAAGAAGTTGGTGTGAGTGACAGGTCAGTACCAGCAGGAGAGTGGAATAGAGATGGCCAGAAGGCAATCGGAAATAGGGCCCTGAAACTGAAGGAAGATATTGCCGAAGGGGGTGGCTATGGATTTGGAAATCATCCATATAGAGGTAATACTGGAAGCCATGGGAGAGGCTTGGCAATAATGAAGAAAGAGAGCGGAAGGAGGGCTGAGGACAGAGTTTGAGATCCATCCAAGAAAGCAGCATCACTGGATCACAAATTCAGAGCTATAAGGGACCTGGTGGGTCACCCTGACCAGATCTCTCATTTTACAGAAGAGCAAACTAAAACCCAGAAGATTCAATTCCTTGCCTGAAGTCACAGATAGTGACAGAGACATGGTTTGAGTGTCACTCTTTCCACAGTAGTCCACCGTGAAACCAAGGGAACAGAGTAACAAAAAAAGATAGGGAGGAGAAGAAAGAAAGAGAGGAGAGGGAAACGGCCAAGGAATGGAGATCCCAGAAATGATCAGAGGGAATGGAGTCAAAAGTACAAGCACGGCAATTAGCACTGGCAAGGACAGACACTCATAATTGGAGATGAAGGAATGATGAGAGTATTGTTGGAAGTCAGAGGTTTGCAGAAGAGATGAAGGGGTTGCCAATAGATTCCTTAATTTTAGTAAAAAAAAAAAAAAAGGCCACGTCATGGGCTGAGGAGGGTGGGGTGGAATTGAAGCCTTGTAGATAATCCAAATATTTACTAAGTGTAATAGAGAATCAATCTGAGACGAATACAAGACTTGAAAATGACCAGTGAGAGTCCAGTTAGGGTTCGAGAGCAGGATGTTGTACTGCACCTAGGCAACTTGGTTTTAAGACTCCCTCTGCTAGCCCTGGGAACCACAGAAGCAGGAGAAAGATGGGAGCATGAGAACAAAAGAACGAGACAGCAAGGGATTCTCTCTGCAGCATATGACATCATCGATCATTTCTTCTCGATCCTCACTTTTCTGTAGATTCCCATGTCACTGTCCTGGTTCTCCTAGGTTTCTGACCACTCCTTCTCAGTCTCCTTTGCCAGATCTTTGTCTTGGTCACATTTGCCAACAGTGGGCGCTCCACAGGTCTCTATCTTAAACCCTCTTCTCTTCTCCCACCATATTATTTTACTTGGTAATCTCATGAGCCTCCATGGATTCAATTATCACCTCTACGCTGATGATTTTCAAATCTGCTTGTCCAGCCCTAATATCTCCTGACCTTTACTCTTCCATCTGCAACTTCCCATAAGACATCTAAAAGTGGGCGTCCAACAGACACTTGAACTCAACATGTTCAAAATTGAATTCAGCAGTGGATGGCACGCTGGACCTACAGTCAGGCAGATCCGAGTTCAAATATAGCCTCAGACACTTACTATCTATGTGACCCTGAATAAATCATTTAACTGCTATCTGCCTCAATATCCTCAAATGTAAAATGGGGGTAATATTAGCACCCACCTTCCAGGTTTTTTAAAGATAAATGAGATAATATTACAAAGTGCCTTGTTAACCTTAAATCTCTATATATAACAGCTATTATTCTTTCCCACTAAACCCTCCCTCTTCTGAACTTCCTAATAATGCTCAGTCCCCTAGGCTTTCAACCTAGGTATCTTCGTTGATTCCTCACTCTGTCTCTCCCTCCATATCCAACCTGTTGCCAAGTCCTGGCAATGTTACCTTTGTGGCATCTCTCACAAGTCCTTCCTCACTTCAGTTCATCCTCCATTCAGCTGTCAAACTGATCCTTCTAAAGGCCAGGTCTGATCATATCCATCCTCTGGTTAGCATTCAAAGTCCTTTCTGATCTGGGCCCTCCCAGCCACCATTAAAGCAGATGATGAAGGATGGGCTAACTTCAAGAGAAAACTAGTTTTCAGTTAGTGCCAGGAAAATGAAAAGGGGGAGGAGGAGAAATGGGGAGGGAGATGGGGAAGAGGTCAAAGGGGAGTCTTTAAACCACAGAGCAGGGGTCCAAACAGGCAGTGTGTAAAAAGGGCACAGATAAAGCAATTCCTAAGTATGTGGGAGACAGATGAAGGTAAGTGGGAGGAAATGTTACCAGAGAAAAGGAATTTTTGATTAGAAATGGAGGTGCTAAATGAGAGAAATGAGGGAAGCAGGAAGTTGGTATGTGCCAGTTATTGGACAGAGGCTGTACCAGGCAGACAGAGTCCCCATAGTACTTTATTCAGCTATCTACTTAATAAACTTGTTGGCATTGTTTTTACTCTCCTTATGAACACCAAGTAGACCAGAAGGAGGAATAGTCTCTCTTTCCCTACTGGTCTCCTATGTGAGATTCAATGGAAACTTAGGAATTTCTAGAGTCAACCCAAACACTCAGCCAGATAAAGATAGAGTAAGTCAGTCAATAGCTACATGCCTTACTCAAAACCTTACAAGTAAGCCAACCCGGTACTAAATTGGGCTAACCATTCTGTTTAGTGATCCTATGTATATACTGTTGAACAAAGGTAGAGAAAATCAGGAAACTGCTGACTGGGTCCAATACAAATTTATTACAGAACCTCAACCGGGCCCTCACTACAGCAAGGCAATCCCTAATTAACTCACTATCCCACTTGCCACAGTGGCTCTTCTAAACATTTTGATCCCTCCTCAAACCTCCAAAAGCTCTCCTTTCTCCCTCACTCTCTCTGCTAAGAATCTTGCCTCATATTTTATGGGAAAAAATTAGCCCATTTGCCAAGAGCTCACTCCTCTCCCCTCCTTCTCATCTTGTATCCTCTATATGCCTTCTGCCACTGTTTCCCCTTTCACCCCATCTCACGTGATGAGGTAGCCCTTCTCCTTGCCATGTGCCATACCTGCATATATGATCCTGGGGATAAGATTGTATGACTAATAAAGCTGACTGAAAAGAAGCACAGAGGATTTCCATCTTGAATACTGTTTTGCTAGTGGGATGAAATAGGTGAAGATGTTGATTTGCAGATGGATAAAACATGGTGGTTTAGTGTAGGAGACATTAGAAAATGGGTGGAACGTTAGTAGGTGAAATCAAGAAGGGATTTTTGAGAGAACCACAGAGGAAGCTCAAATGGATTAGAGAAGAATTTGCTTCTGATTCTGAATTTGCTTCAGGCTTACAAGAATGGGGAGGGCCACCAGTCATTGGAACGAGTATGAGAGAGACCAGGGCTCTCGGTACTCAAGACATCAATCAGGCGGTCAATCTGTTCCTCAATTATACTTCACTTCTTCCCAAATGCTGCTGCAGAAGTATCGACTGATCATGACTGTAGCACTAGGCCCTGTTCCCAGATCTCCTCCTCAGAATCAGCTGTACCCAAAGGATGTAGACCATTATGATCTCTCAGGCTGTCTAGGTTGGAATTCCCCATCTACTATGGCACCAATAGACAAATTCAAAGCACTTTGTTGGCTCTCCCCAACATCCTCAAACCCCAAAGGTAGAAGATGAATTAGGTCAGGGAGTCTTAACCTCTTTTGTGTTCTAGGGCAGGCAGGCTGCTGAAGACAATGGAGTCCTTCTCAAAACCATGTTTTTAAATGCATAAAATATGTGAGATTACAAAAGGAGATCAATGCTATTGAAACACAGTGATTGAAACATATTTAAAAACAAGTTCAAGAACTCTAAGTTAAGAACCTTCATAATAGATGATGGTGAATACTCCCTTCCAGGGTTGACTTCCTTTGATTCTATGCTAAATCCCTGGTCAGAAGAGGCAGAAATTGGACCCATCCAAGCCCAAGCAAAACTAATTTAAATCTCAAAAGAAATTCCAACTAGACTTAATTCATATTAAGTATGTCCCTGTCTCTGGTGAAAAAAAAAAAATCACCTTAGTCACTTTTTAACTATCTTTTATTCCTTTACTCTGAAAACTGAAAGATTAGTTGTTTTGCAAAATAACAATGATTTGGGTTGAAAATTTGTTCCAACTCTAATAATCAGAGAAATATAAATTAAGCAACTTCAAAAGACTACCTTAGACCCATTAGGATGGCAAAGATAGTTCAATCAAATGATAAAAATTCAACAATGATGGAACTGTGAAATTCACAATAGGCACATTGATAGTAGATATGTACACTGGTCCAAACTTTCTGGAAAGCAATATAAAACAAGCATAAAATGCTACAAAAGTGTTAATATTCTTTGACCCATTGATTTTACTTCTAAGATGAGACTCTAAGGGAATTACTGAGAAGGAGAAAAAGACACATACAAAAAAACACTCATAGGGGCATTAATCCTAATAGCCCCAAACTGGAAACCACCCACGTGTTTATGATTGAGGGAATGGTGAAATGCGTCTGGATATGTGAATGTAATGGAATATCAGCGTGCCTCAAGAAAGGACAAATGTAAAGATTACAATAAACTATGGGAAGATTTTTATGAAATGATACAGACTCAATAAAATCAAGAAAAATGAAAAGAACAGTACAGGCATTGGCTAAAAAGACCTAAGTAACAGCAACAACCTAACTCTGAAAAATCACCAGAGGAAAAAGCATTCTGAAGGAACCAGGAAGCCAATGGGATGTTTGTGTTGCCATCTTGTCATAGTTAATAGAAATTGTTAAATGCTTAACAGACTTTAAAAAATGGAATTTATGATTTAACCTAAGAGTACTTCTTTTTATTTTTGTCATAGTCATGTAGGTTTTGTTTACTAGTATAGAGTTTAGAAGAAAAAGGTACCCCAAGTGATTTGTTGTAATCTCATAGGCTAGGGGCTGGTTCAGATCCTGCATCAGCCTCCCGTGCTGACCTCACTTCGGCAATGTGCCTCCCCACAATGACAGCAAAGAGGGACATCATAGCAAGAACAGTCATTACCTCTCAAAGCACCAAACAAGATGCACCAAATGTTGCAGTTTTGACTCTCTATTATGTGACAAATGACAAGTCTTTAGGAAACTTTCCCCATGTAAACCTTTCCCCTTGAAGATGCCTGAAGTCTCTATGGTGACATGAACCTGGCCCAAGTGGATCCCCATGGTCATTACAACTTGGCCTGAATGGCCTGACACTTCCAGAGGGTTCAGCTGGTACTGGAAGCTTTCCCACACTCATTCAATTTGGGGGGCTTCTCCTCAGGATGAATTCTCTGCTGTGGAAGAGGATGGCCCCTCTGACTGAAGGCTTTTCCACGTCTGTTGCTTTTATATTGCTTCTCTCCATTATGAATTCTCTGATGATAGATCGAGGATGACCAGTGACTGAAGGCTTTTCCACATTCATTACACACAAACGGTTTCTCTCCAGTATGAATTCTTTTGTGTTCAGTAAAGTTCCCCCTGTGGCTGAAGGCTTTCCCACATTCCTTACATTCAAAAGGTTTCTCTCCAGTATGAATTCTCTGATGTTCAGTAAGTTTTCCTCTCTGGTTGAAAGCTTTCCCACATTCATTACATTCATAGGGCTTCTCTCCAGAATGGATTCTCTGATGATAAATAAGAGAAGTCCTGTGGCTAAAGGTTTTCCCACATTCATTACATTTAAAAGGTTTCTCTCCAGTATGAATTCTCTGATGCAGAGTAAGGTTTGAGTTTTGCCGAAAGGCTTTCCCACATTCGTTGCACTGATAGGGCTTTTCGCCAGTGTGAATTCGCTTATGTTCAGTAAGGTGACCACTCTGGCTGAAGGCTCTCCCACATTCATTGCATGCAAAGGGTTTCTCTCCAGTGTGAATTCTCCTGTGTTTATTAAGGTTTCCCCTCTGGCTAAATGTTTTCCCACAGTCATCACACTCAAAGGGCTTTGACCCCGTATGAATCCTTTGATGTTCCCACTGATTGAGGGCCTTCTCACATTGAGTAAGGGGTATCTCTACAATGTGGATTCTCTTATGCTTAATAAAGGAAGAACATGTACTGAAGGCTTTCCCACATTCATTACACCGATAGGGCTTCTCTCCGGTGTGAGTTCTCTGATGGTCAATAAGATGCCCTCTCTGGGTGAAGGCTTTGCCACATTCGTTACATTGAAAAGGTTTCTCCCCCGTGTGAATCCTCTGATGTTTAATCAGATGCCCCCTCTGGCTGAAGGCTTTTCCACACTCGTTACATTGATAGGGCTTCTCTCCGGTATGAATTCTCTGGTGTTCTGTCAGGCTTCCCCACCGACTAAAGGCTTTCCCACATGCATTACACTTGTGGGGCTTCTCTCCAGTGTGAACGCTCTGGTGCTGAGTAAGATACGACCTTCTGCCGAAGGTTTTGCCACATTCATTACATTCATACAGCTTTTCTCCAGGATGGAGTCTACGGAACTGAATGAGGTCTGAGTGGTAACTGAAGGGCTTCCTGCATCTATTATATTTGTAAAGCTTACTCCCTGGGGAGATCCTACTACGCTTAATTAGGTCTGAAAAGGATTTGATGTTCTTTCCCGGTGTATCATATTTATGGAGGCTTCTTCCTGGAGGAACTTTTGGCTGTAAAACAAAGATTGACCCCAGACTAAAGCTTCTTCCGAATGTATTGCATTCGGGGACACTCCCCTTATTCAAAGCTCTTCTGTGAGTGACTGTTACTTGTCTGAATTGTTTCTCCTGTTTAGTCTTCTGTCTCTGTAACCTGACATTCCACTCCCCAGCTTTTCCTATTTTGGAATACAAAGGACCATCCTTTGGTGGGCTTTGCTGTAATGGAGCTCCCATGGGAAGGCTGCCATGTGTTGGAGGTGAGCCCTGGATTTCACGCTTGGCATAACGACTAAGGGAATCTGAAAGAAATCAGAAAAAGAGAACCATTAGCAGCCACTAATCTCTGTGAGGGAGGACACAAACTGCTTTAGGTCTGGATTTCTGGGCCTTCCAGCAAGGAGAAAGATGCTCGTTTTGGGAAAGGTAAAACAAACTCTGTTAAGAGGGAATTGAAGGGGGGCAGAGCCAAGACAGCGGAGTGAAAGCAGTGACTTGCTTGAGCTCTCCCCCAAACCCCTCCAAATACCTGTAAAAAAAAATGACTAAATAAATTCTAAAGCAGCAGAACCCACAAAAAGACAGAGCGAAACAAATTTCCAGCCAAAGACAACCTGGATGGTTGATGGGAAAGGTATATCACGCCGGGCGGGGAGAGGAGCGCAGTTCGGCGTGGGCGCGCAGGCCACAGCGACCCTGGAACAGGCCTCAGAGGACTGAATTGCGGGCAGTTGTGGCAGTTTCCAGACTTCTCAACCCACAAACACCAAAGACAACTTAGAAGGTCAGTGGGAAAAGTCTGTGACTGTGGTGAGAGAGGAGCTAGGTCTCAGTCGCAAATCCCGAGTGCAGCCTCTGGGGCAGCGACTGCCTCCTGAGCTTCCGGCCCACAGACTGAGGGGGAATCGAGTGGCTGATCAGAGGGGGATTGCAGGAATCTCTTTGCCAGGGCTGAAGCAGGAATCTCTTGCTTTGCCAGTGCTTGGATCTGGGTCACAGTTCTGAGGGGCGGTCCTGGGACGAGGAGGAGTGCTGGCGTGGTGGAGTTTGTTGTGGCAGTAGAGAGGAAACACCCCGCCCCTCATTATACCACCTTGGAAGAACTGAAATTTACAGGTCCCTAGAAGTATCTCTGAAAACAGCTGTACAAACCCCTGAAGTTTGGGACAGTACATTCTCCACATTGGAAGCAGACTCTTACCTTAACAAAGAGTTTAAAACTCACGTAATTGACCGGGATCATGAGTGAGCGGCGCAAAAAGAGTCAGACTGTATTATCTTACTTTGGTGACAAAGAAGATCAAAACATACAACCTGCAGAAGACAACGAAGCCAAAGCTGCTACATCCAAAGCCTCCAAGAAAAATATGAATCAGTCCCAGGCCTTGGAAGAGCTCAAAAGGGATTTTGAGAAGCAAGTAAGAGAAGTAGAGGAAAAACTGGGAAGAGAAATGAGAGTGATGCAAGAAAATCATGAAAAACAAGTCGACAGCTTGCTAAAGGAGACCCAAAAAAAATACTGAAGAAAGAGGGAATTGAAGCCCAAGAAAGTGTAGAAGACAGCAGCATACTACCAATGTCAATTTTTGAATTATGTTCCAGGACACTGAAACCACTTATAGACGTCATTAAAAAACAAGAGATTCAATATAAAACCCAGCTATTTTCTTGGCAGACAGAAGGGTGGACAGAATGGAAACAGCAGAAAAATGAACTCAGGTAATACTCAGTTGGAAAATAACTTTTAAGCTCTGCAGACAAAAGTGAGCAATCTGGAAAAAAGGGCAAGGGAAGAAAGTTTCAGAATTATTGGATTTCCCTGAAACTGTAAAGGGAAGATGAAGAGACAATGTGGTCTGGTGGAAAGGGAGCCAGAGTTGGAGTCAGGGGGCTGGATTTGAAGCCCAGTACTGCTACTTAATACCAGCACGATGTGAAGCAAATCCCTTAATCTCCCTCGGATTCACCTCTAAAATAAAGAGGTCAGACTGAATGATCTCTCAGATCTCTCCTCCTCCAAATCCCTCATGCTGTCATCCTACAGATCTGATCGAAGGATCTCAGGAGTCATAAAGGAAAAATATCCCACATACACAATCAGGAAGAGATTGCAGATCAACAGAAGAGAAGGCCCAAAATGCCTGAAGCACGCATTCAACTTGGACAGACACACGATTCTCAGGGATTTCTACAACGGTGACGTGACAGAGGAAAAAAACAATAAGAAATGACAGAAGCTGGGACAGAGCCCGAGCTAAGCAATCCAGCACTTCATTTCCAAATCAGCTTCCCTGCAAAGCTTCTCATTCTGTCAAAAGGCACTATATAGTCATTTAAAAGGCCCCATGAATTTAAGAAGTTTATGGCAGAAAAGACTAAACTTAAAATGTGAGGCACTGGGGAGTAGGGCGATCACTGTCCAATTAAACTCCTTTTTATCAACAACTCAGACAAAATGGGCCAAAGCAATCAAATATGCAAACAACAGAAAGCTGGGACAGCAAGCTCACCCATCAGATGACAGGAGTCAGAAAGTACTCAGGAGGCTAAAATGAGGGGGTGAAGCAGCAGGGGATGGTGGGAAGAACTCTGGACCAAGAACCCCTAGGGGTTCTTTACCTCTTTGGTGTTCTGGAGCCCTCGGCAACCAATACAGAAAAGCCGTCTCCAGATCTACATTCATGATTGAAGGAAATTCCAATAAAGAGGGTCCCTCATCTACCACCTCCAACACCCCCTGGAACAACGTCGTCTCCACACTGAAAAGATTTGGGATTACTTTGTATTTACTTATCTCCATACACGTTGCTGCCACCACCAACCCACTCAGTAAACAGAAAGTTCTTGGAGGGCAGAAATTGTTTCATTTTTGCCTTTTTACTCCCTGCATCTATTAGGGTTACATTGCAGGCATTAGCAAATGCTTATTGAATCACGTGGCCTCTTCCGCCCTTCTTGTAGATTCTGTGCTGTGAAAACAGGAGAGCAGTACGATGGTAACAATGGAATTAGATACTACATCTCACTTCATGTGCCACAATACATTCTAAATTGAATCAGTGATCCATTTATTTAAAAAGCATAAAAAGAATTAGACACAAGTGGCTTTTATCACCATGGTGGAGGTTTGCCATTTTATATCTAATAAACAAAAGGAAGGAACTACAGAAGAGCAAATAAAGCTTAATTATAGAAAGAGCTTTTACACAACAAAAAGCAATGCTTCCAAAATAAAAAAGAAAGAAAGCACAGGGGGAAGGGAAGTTTTCTATATATGCTGCTTTCCATATATGCTTTCCTCCTAAAAGGAAGAAAAGTCCAAAAATATTCTTAGCAGCAATATTTACAATAGCAAAAACTTGAAAACAAGTGGAAACAAATGAATGGCTAAACAAATGAGAGTAGAAAAATGAGAGTAGAGTGAAATATTATTACACAATCATTTAGTTCATTTTGTGAAGCATCTGCCCTGGGCCAGGAAGTATGCCAGGTGCTGGGAGACGTAAAGACAATAGGAAATGGGCCCTCCCTAAAGGAGCATGGGTAAGAAATGACAGAAATGAAGGAACCAGAGAAGGGGAGGGAAGAGAGACAGAGAGAGAGAAAGAGACAGAGAGAGACAGAGCGAGGGAGAGAGAGAGAGAGAGAGGAGAGAGAGGGAGAGACAGAAACAAAGAGAGAAGAGAGAGACAGAGGAGAGAGACACAGAGAGAGAGAGAGAGACCGAGAGAGAATGAGATTGAGAATATTCTAGGTAGCTATGAGCTAGTGGAAAATATGAATGCCAAAATATTCATAGTTGTTCATGATAGCAAAAATTGGAAACAGTCCACACATCCAATTGGGTAATGGCTCAATTGAGATACTAGCTTAATGGAACACTATTACTACACCATAAGAAAATACAAACAGGAGTAGAAATCAATATGGGAACACAAGACACGATGCAGACTGAGGAAGAAGCAAAGAAAACCATGCCCACGCTTACCCTGTGATAAAGCCTGGAAAAAATACACAAAGGGAAAATTGCTCAAAAGGCCACAGAGAAGGAAATAGGACTTTGTTTCTCTCCCATTAAAGCCAATATATACTTTAAAAAAATGACATACACTGAAAACTGTTGAAGCTTACAACCATGATCATATCTCCAACTTGGTGGTAACCAGCAAATGAGGCAGCTGGGCGTCTAGTAGGTAAGAGTGCTAAACTCAGAGTCAGGAAGACCTGAGTTAAAATACAGCCTCAGATACTGGCTGTGTGACCCTGGACAAGTCATTTAACCTCTGTTTGTCTCAGTTTCTTCAACTGTAAAATGGGGACAATAATAGCATCTACCTCCCATCGTTGCTGGCAGGACAAAATGAGAGAACATATGTACAGTGACTTGCTTAAAGCACTACGTATTGATTTAATGATAAATTATTATTCTACGTGATATATTAGTAATTACATAATATTACTTAAAGCAATTAAGTACAGGCGCTTGTTTTTGTGGATGGTACTAAGTTTTGAAAGAACTTTTTAAGCTTAAAAACTAAATGAAAAGGAATGACTTTTCATTCGAGACTGGGAAATACGGGGGGGTAGGGGAACGGAGAGGTCAGGAAACTGACTTAGTGAATTGGAAGGAAAGAGTCTCTGAGCCGGCTCAGGCTAGCTAGTCTTAAAAGTGATTTCTAAGAAAAGTAGATTCCTCAGAGCTAAGAGTAGTCTGCTAAGAGCTGACATAAGTAGCTCCATTTTGCTGTGGATTTGCCATCTTTGCTATGTGTGACCCCTGCACAAACTGAGGACCAGCTCACCACAGCTGGTTCCCATTAGCATCTTCTTTCCTCCCCTAACTGGTGCAAAAGACTTGCTCATTACAAATGCGGACTGCCCAGCCCCAAGACTTACACCTTCCGTGTTTCTCTTGTCTCATAAACGATGGCCGGTCCCTCTTGATTTGAGGTTAACTAATGACACTAACAAGGAAATTGCCCTTCTCTAGCTCCTGCAGCTAGTTAAATAATTCACCTTCACAAGTCCACCTCTTTTCTTTGTGTAATCAGTTGCATTATGACAAGCACTCTGTTTTTTTCTTTTTGTCTCATATAATTACCAGCCAGATTCTAAGAGACACATTTCCCTCGACTGCTGGCAAAGTGGGTCTCACCCCAAGTGAATCAAAACTGCAGTGTCCCCATCTCTGGCTTGTGCTGGCTTATTGGGAGTTGCGAGTTAAGGGGTCTAAAAGAGAATTCACACAACACTAGGCCAAGATTTTCCCCCCAGACCCCTCTGTGAGGAGAGCTCCCTGCCCAGCATTTCCAAGGTGCAGCCACCTAACCAAGCCGCTGAGCTCTCGTCCACCATGGCTGTCTGTCACTCACTCACCTGGACAAACGCCTCTTAAGACTTCGCCCTCTGGCATCCAGGGCACCCGACCTCTCTCCAACTGGGAGATAACATCTGGTTTGGAAACTGGAAGCCCTATTCATGAAGAGAGGAAAAGGGAAAGTTCTGGGGACAGAGGGCCAACTCAAAATTCAATTAAAAAGAGGGCAGTGAAGAAGGACCCAGTAGCAATTCATCGAAAAAACTATGATTCTGCCAGTCTTAGAAAATCTTCTTCCACTGAAACAGATGGCATCCTGCAGCCCTACGCTCCCATGCACTGGGCCAAGCTGCCTCTCAGAATGTCCTGGAGTGAGGGCCCTACCGAGGACTTCTACAGCATATGCTGGATTCCCAAAGAAGTCCAAGACAATGGATCACACGTTTGATTTGGATGCAAAAAGAGCATTGGTTCATCGATCCCCCTCCCTTCTAAAAGAGTAGGAAACTTCAGGTCTTCAGGTGACAGGACTAGGGCCTTCACAATGGTCTTGACCTGGCATATCAGAGTAGCAGCTTCAGGGCTACCACAAGGAAGCTATGGGGCTTCAGCTGGGGACAGGGAGGAAAAATATCAAAATATCAAAAAAAAATCAACCACAAAGGATTATGGAACCTCCTAACATCATACCAAGTGCTGAGTATTCCTGCACAAAAATCCAAAATTCAGATTAAGCATTCTAGGTACACACACACATATACATTCCCCTCCAGCCCATCCTTTAACAAGTGATACTCAAATGACATCCAAGTGAACAGTTTCTGAGTCCCAAGGGAAAGCGGTCCTTACCCAGAGAGACCAGGTTCTCATAGTTCTCCAGCATCACCTCCCTATAAAGGGCCCTCTGAGCAGGGCCCAGCCTTCTCCACTCCTCCTGGGTGAAGTCCACAGCCACATCCTTGAATGTCACTGATTCCTGAAACATCAGACAAATTCCTGATCACCTAAGACCCATCCATGGAAGAGCCAGAGAATTGTCGGGATATACTGGGCTTTGGACAGGATAATGGGAACCTAGATCTATAAATGAAAGGTCACTTAATCCAACCCCCTCATTTTTGCTGATGAAACTGAGGCCCAGAGAAGAGAAGTGATTCTGTACACAAAATACATGTCCATGCCAGAATTCATACTCGGGTCTTATGGCTCCAAGTTCAGGGTTCTTCCCACTCATTAACCTGTACATTCTATGCCAAAGATGATGCCAACAATGACAAGGAGGAGAGAGAAGAGGAGGAAAAGAAGAGCTAACACTGAAATAGCACCTACTACATGCCAGGCACTGTGCTAAGTACCTTACACATATTTTCCCATTTGATCTTCCCAACCTTGGGAGATAAGTGCTGTTATTATTCTGACTTTATAGATAAGGAAACTGAGGCAAACAGAGGTTAAGTGACTTGTCCAGGGTCACAGGCTAGTTAAGTGTCTGAGGCCCCATTTGAACTCAGAGCTTTGTGACTCCAAAGCCAGCACTCTCTCCACTGCACCTGAGATTCGAGTTGTATTGAACACTGTTGAGTTCAGCATGTAGATATTTGTTCTCTATTGCTCAAGTTCAGCCTAACAAATCGTTTGCTAAAGAGAAAGCCATGTCATTTAAAGTCTGAAATTGTATTATTAATACAAAGAGCATGTGTCTTTCCATTAGATATGCCATGGGAGTGTGCAGTGGCCACCCACACCTCTCCTGCCTTCTCTGACTTGACTCATTCTCCAACCTGTTCTTGCACTGGCAGATCTTGGTGCCCAGAGAAGAACCACCACATGGTCACACTCAGGGTCCTATGGGTCACACTGCTGTGATGGAATGCCACACCCCCCAACTAACGATGTCCTCTAGTCATCCCCCACTGAGGAACTTCTCCTTACACAAAATCAGCCATTCACAATTACACTTTTAGATCTTAAATGTTAACTTAGCAAAAAGGCCAAAGAATCACATTTTTTAAAAAACCATCATCGTAATTCAGTATTAGAACTAAAGCCTTCAGTGTCCTCTGTCTCATAATCGCTCCATAAATGTTCTTGATGAACTGTTTCCATGTTGAATGGATGGTTCCATTGCTAAGCTGAGTTGACCCAAGCTATGCTTGACTAACACCTCATTGTCTGAGTCAAACCAGATGATCTGCTGGGTAATTTCTCTGATTATCTGTTGCCAAGCTATTCTTCTGCTCAGCTGGATTTCCTTCTCAACAACTGTAGTAACCATCAGCTTCACACTTAGGTGGTATAGTTGTGAAATCTGTCCTCTCACCTCTCTTCTCTTATCTCTATGGGTTCATACTCTGGGCCTTCTCTACAAAGAATAACTCCACCTTAACAGACTTAGCAGCTAAATTCTTATCTTCTGTCTACATCATTGAACAATTTTGTTGTCCATATGGATCCAGTAGAGTACAGCTGGTTACATTTTTAAAAATTAGCAATTAACTGTCACAGAATTCTGAATCATAGTAAATGTTTCTAAAACTGTTTTATCTTAGAACTCAGAAAAGACCTATACCCCAGACAAATGAACACTCTGAAAGCAGATTTAACTCACAACAAATTGTTCCATATGAAAGGTCAGCACTTTAAAAGGTTAGTACCTTACAGATACACATTAACATCAGCAATCATGCTCCATTACTGATCACCATATTCTAGGCAGAATGAAACACAAGACAATAAATCGTAAATCTTAGAGTAAAGTGTGAGTTCACCCCACCTCCAGTCACTATTTTGCCCATTGTGCTCTCTCTTCAAAACGGCCACCTTTCTTTGGATTGATTGTAGAGACCTTCATGAACATTGTTCCCCAGCAAATCCAAACATTTATTAGACACTGTGCTAGAAAGCAAGGCAAGACATAAAGGTGGAAAAATAAACTGTGGTCCCTGCCCTCATGCCACGCATCATCTAGTACAAGACACTATGATAAAGAGAAATAATAGAAATACAAAATAACATGCATATAAGAGGTACCCACCAAGTACTTCCCAACATGCAAGGGAAGAAATGTTACTGCTTGATTGGGAGAGAATGATCAGGGAAATGCCTCAGAGAAGAGATGATATTTGCCCTAGGACTTAAAAAATGGGAAGTATTTTGAGAGATAGCGAAGGGTGTAGGAAGGACTTTAGAGGCATAAGAAGCGGTATGAGCAAAGACGGGAATACCATAGTCAGATTCCAAAACTCCTAACTCAAGGAGAAAATATTATGAGAAACAAGAAAAAAATACAATTCAAATATGGCAGAGCCACAAGCAGAATCACACAAGACTTAGCAATGGCTACACTAAAAGACCGCAAATTGAAGAAAGCAAAACCAAGAAGCCAGTATACATATGTACCACAATGTCAATAGAAGGAACAATCATAAAACAACCAAAAATGACGACTGAAAAATTACTGAGAACAAGCATGGCTCCAAAAGAGGAACATGAAAAGACCCCCCCCAACTCCTTTGCAGACATGGAGTGAGGGGGGTCCATAGGTATAGAACATTACATGTACTGTCAGTCTTTTAACATACTGATTGATTTTGGTGATTTTTCTCTACCTCTTTCTTTTTTTCTATAAAAAATTCTTTTGTTGTATGAGCTGACTATCTGGGATGGGGCAAGGGACACAGGAGGAAATTTAGACTGCATAAAAACAAGAGTTGTCAACAAAAATGTCTACAAAAGAGCCAGTGTGATCTTTGAGGATCCTCTAAGAAGACTGGCACTTTAACTGGAGAGTTCCCTATCCTGGCTGTGTGTAGTTTCTCCTTTGTTCTCAAAGAGGACCATGACATCAAGAAGACGGTGCCATGACTTGCAAGTGAATTGGATTTAAGTGAGGAAGGGCTGTGCAAGGTCACCAGCCTCACTTTCTCCTCTGGTGCCATCTGGGTCCGGTGGCCAGATACCAGGACAACTAGAGATGGTCTAGCCCTATCATGGCTAGAGATTGAATGGTTAAGAAACTAGATTAACACAATGGGGATATAAGTAGAGAGAAAGGGACAAATGGGATAGACGTTGCAGAGGTGAGAAGAGCAAAATCTGTGATGTCATCAGGGTAAAGATTCACTGACGCAGCCTGCAACCTGTCTATAACTAAGCAGGAGTTGGAGTGATTTTTTAAGAAATTCTTGCCCAAAGCCAACATGGTACTGAGCCTCTCTGCACTCAGCCAACCTGGTCCTCAGCCAATTGACCTGCAGTCCAGGAGCAGGCCCAGCCTATGCTTGAGACCCAGCCTGCTTGGTACAATCTGCCAAAACTTGTGCTCTGCTACCATTGTATTCAAGAACCCAGGACCCTCTGCATGTCTTGCAAGGTGTAGAGGCCACCTCATATAGAGATATAGAGGACAGAGCACCAAACCCAGAAGCAGAGGCCCCAGGTGTAAATCCGGCCTCTTTCATTGACTCCCTTCATGACTACAGGTAGGTCCCATCCCTTCTGTGGGCTTCCTTCTCATCATTTGTCAAAGGAGGGGGTTGGGTTACATGGCCTCGAGGGTCCTTTCCAACTCACCCCCACGATGAGGTGGCATCACGCTAGGACCCTGAGGAAGTGAGTCCCCACTAAATTTCATCTCAAGAGAACAAACCCATAATTTTAGCTTCACGTGATCTTTCTAGAACTCAAAATGCCCAATTATGCTACTGTTTGCCTCCACTTTCCCAAGAGGATTTGTGACTCCTGGGCTGCAAAAGAAAGCTGGATTCTTCAGTTCAAATGGCTTCCCAATCTAGAATGAATGAATGGGAACGGAAAGCCATGTAAAGTCTTTCTATAGCCACCTCAGGAACGAATCTTATTAAAATTTGAATTGTTGCTTCAACAGTTTGAAGAACCAAAGAATTTTAATATTGGAAGAGTTAGACCACTAGCCATATTCATAAACCCTGTAACCAGTTATGGTTATGACCCAAGGCATCCAATTGTTTAAAGGAACCATTGGGACAGGTGTGTGCTAGAACATGCTGTGTTATTTGTCTGGATAATAGGCAGCAGGAACAATGGACCTGAGGTCACTAAGACCTGAGTTCAAATCCTGCCTCAGCTACTTCCTTGCTGAGTGACCCTAGGCATGCCCCTTCACTTCTCGTTCTCTCCCTTTCCTTGTCTGTAAAGTGGAGGCAAATAAAAGCTCCCACTCCCAGGGTTGACGTGAGGATGAAATGAGATAATCATTGTAAAATAGTTGGCAAACCTTAAGTGGATATTTAAATGCTAGCTATTTTATGATTAGCAAGAGAGAGATAGACAGACGGACAGACAGACAGATAAAAATTTGGAAACAACCTAAATGCTTAATGCATGGGAAATGGGCATGATTTGTTGTTGTTCAGTCATTTCGTCACGTCCAGCTCTTCATGACCCCATTTGGGGTATTCTTGGCAAGGATATTGGCTATTTCTTTCTCCAGTTCATTTGACAGATGAGGAAACTGAGGCAAACAGGATCAAGTGACTCGCCCAGGGTCACACTGCTAGTAAGGTTCTGAGGCCAGATTTGAATTCAGGTCTCCCTGACTCCAGGCTTAGCATTCTCTCCACTGCACCAGCTAGCTGCCCTGTTGAGTACAACAAACTGTAGCCTATCAAAGTGATGGGACGCACTCTGTGTCCATCGCAAGGAGTAGATAAAAATTCAGAAAGAGAAAAACGCAAAGTAAAACTTAGCAGAACTAAGAGTTTCACTATTGACTGCCACTAGTGAGCGATCTTTATATTTTAAAAGTGTGAATGAACGATCGGATATCAGAGGGGGATGTCAAAGGCACGGTGACAAGTATACACAAACAGTCATTGGCACATATAGCAAAAGATCTCTGAGTTCATTGGTGCCAGGTCCGAGAAGTGCTAAAGGACCGTTTGTTGACTGATTAAGAGATGGGTTTGGGCCCTCCCTCCATTTCCACAGAATACGGCTTCTCCCCACCTGAGCAGACTGCCTTTGTGACTCTTGGTAGCTTCCTCACCCAGGGGCCAACTTTCTGGGAAAGGGCTTCCTGAAAAACACTGAGGCTGGTCCTTGGATGACAGACATATGGCCTATGACTATGTCAGTGCTTTAAGCCACCCTGACTTTGAAAGGGCTTGCCCATCACTGAAGGCCCTCAGGAGTCTTCTAGAATCCAGACCCGGTCACCACCACGCCCTGTGAAGGTACCAAATATGGGGAAAAGAACGTTGTGGAGCTGGAAGGAACCTTTGTAGTCACCTGGCCCGGCCTCCTGCCCTATGGACTGAACTGCTGGATCACTGGTGTGGACATCGTGGAGCTGTCAATATTCATTCTGAAACGAGCCTGTTTTTATTACGGAGGCATCCCAGCTGTAAGGATCTCCGACAGGGTGGGGAACCTGCAGCCTAGAAGGTTACATGTGCCCTCAAGGTTACAAGTGGCCTCGAGGCCACAGCCTCCTCACCCCTGATCTCTGAACTCTAGAGAGGTTCCACGGGAATGGCTCGCTCTCCGGAGACAATCAGTGGGGCTCGGCGTCCTACACTGGGCTTGGCGGAGCCACCCCCACTGATAAGGGAAAGAAAGGTGTCTCTGGCTTGGGGAATGAAATGGTATCTCAGGAGAAGGAGAGGAAGTCTTAACTCACCTGAAAGCTGGAGGGCAGGAACCCAGAAATCATTCCTTCCTCCTCAGTCTCCTCAACGCTCCTGTCTTGATAAAGGGCAGAACTAGGACAGAAGAAAGAAGGCATGAGGGTGGATGAGCAAGTCTGCAGTTCTAAAACTCACCAGAGTGAGATTTCCCACAAGTTACCTGGGTATGAGGCCACAGCGTGAGAATTCAAAGACAGTTAATAAACGCCTGTTAAATAGTTCAGGTAGAGACTTGCCCTTACCTACTATCAGGGAGAAAGGCTATGGATATCAATAAATCAACAAGAGACAAGTAATCAGCAAGCTTTTTCTTTGTGCTAGGTGGTACAGTGGATAAAGCACCGGGCCTAGCGTCGGGGAAGATCTGAGTTCAAATCCGTCCTCAGATACTTACTGTGTGACCCTGGGCAAGTCATTTCTAACCCCATCTGCCTCAGTCCCTCACCTGTAAAATGGGGCCACACTGGAGAAGGAAATGGTAAGCCACTCCAGTATCTCTACCAAGAAAACCCCACGGATAAAATCCACGGACGCCACTGAATGACCAAACGACAACATGTGCTGGTTACTGTAGGGACAAATAAGACCTAGCATTGTCTCATTTCATTCTCACAACAACCCTGGGAGGTAATTACTTTTATCATCCCCATTTTACAGATGAAGACACTGAGGCAGAGAAAAGCTAAGTGACTTGCTAAGTAAATGTGAGACAGAATTTGAATTCAGGTCTTTCTCATTCTGAGTCCACTGCACTATCCACTGAACCCCCTAGCTGCCCAAAGAAAGATAAAAATGACAAAGGCCTTGCTTGCCACGTTGTTGGAGGAAAACAACACAGAGACACTTACATAATATAAAGACAAGGTAATCTCAAGAGGCGAGGCAGGGAAGGGGATCAGGGAAGGCCCCATAAAGGAGGCCTCGTGAGCTGGGCATTGAAAGAAGCCAGGGAGTCTAAGAGGCAGGGGTGAAGGAGGGCATCCCAGGCACAGCAGACAGCCTGGGCGGAGCCTGACCAACAAAGAGAGGCTGCTCGGCCATGCCGGAAGAGTCTAAGTCACCAAGCTCTGCCCCCACTCGGGGCTGCGTGATACTGAATGTGCACCTCGGCCTCTCTGTGCCTTAGTCATTTTTTTCCACTGATGAAGACAAATACTTCCCCACTTCCCTTCCTAGCTCAAAAGATGTGCGGGGCATCCACTGGCTGGATTCCCTGGAGTGAGTCCTTTGGCAGCTAGAGATTGATAGAGAATCCCCAGAAGTGGGAGCACAGGTGACAGATAAGAACCATGAAAGAGGAGTCAGCCCCTCTGGAGGGGCTTAAGTGACAGTTATGCAGCCCTGATACCTAACAAATTGGCAAAGATGACAAAAGACAGAAATAGGAAAAATGGGTGGAGCCGTGAAAGTGACTTATCCAAGAACACTCCAAATCACTAATAAGAGAAATGCAGTCGAAAAGGAAGAGGACAAAGGGGAAGAGGGCTAGCACCTTGGACAGCACCTAAAGGTTTGCAAAGTACTTTACAAGTATTAACCAATTTGATTCTCACAACAACCCTGGGAGATGTTATTATTATCCCCATTTTGGAGATGAGGAAACTGAGGCTGACTAAAGTTAAGTGACAGGGTCATACAGCTAGTAAGTGTCTGAAGCTGGATTTGAATTCTGGTCTTCCTAACTCCAGGCGCTGTGCATTATCCACTGAGCCACCTAAATTGGAGATAATCTCAGAAAGAAGGCAAAAAAGGGGCATCAGGAAGGAATTCCTGCAGTGGGAAGCTAGGAAAGTCAAGGGACAGAGACAAGAAGGAGCCAGGGAATAAAATAAAAATTAAAAAAAGGAGCCAGGGGCTCCCAAATGCCCAGAGTCTAGAGGAGCGGCCAGGAGGCCAGTGTTACTGGATCACAGAGTACATGGAGGAGAAAGAAGACTGAAAACGTAGGCGGGGCCAGGTTACAAAGAGCTTTCAGGACCCAAACAGAGCGTTTTTAATTTGATCCTTAAGGTAACTTTGTCTAACAAAGTCTCCCAATCTGTAACTTGTGGACAAGGTGAAGATATGTTGCCAGATATCATCAGGTGAATTCAAAACTGCTTAAATCACTGGACCAAGAGCAGTCACAAATGGGCCAGTGTCAACTAATTTCCCAAGCAGATGGCCCCAGGGATCCAACCATGCTATTCAACATGACATCATAGCTTGTGAGCTAGAAGGATCCTTAGCTCATTTCATCTCTCCCCACCCCCACCACCATCTCTCACTCTTTCCTCCTTCATTCCAGGCTGATAAAGAGGGAGCCCTCCTCCAAGACAAGGCTCAGCACCCAGGGTCCCATTCCCTTTTGGCTGCAGCAGATTGCCCCACCTACTGCCCCCACTCACTCTCAAATCTTCAGCCTCCCTGCCATCTAATACTGCCTATAAGCATGTGCATGTCTCCTACACCCTGGAAAAAACCCTCCTAGATTGCTATCTGTGAGCTCATGGCCCTGCTCCTATGGAGCTAAGATGCCATTGCAATGTAGCTGGCAAGGGGAGAGAAAGACATGAATGGAGGGGGCAGGGAAGAGTGACCAGGCACACAGAAAGAAGGGAAGGGTCAAGAGAGAGGTTGAACGAATCATGTATCAGTTTTGTAAATTTGGGTTTTGTAAACAGATGTTCAAGAGGCCTATAGATATTACTCGGCAAATCTATAGGTTCTTTGTTTATGGCTGGGGGGAGTACGGAGTGAAGGCGGAATGGGAAAGATTTGAAAGTCTCCGACAATCATGTCCATTTGTCAGAATGTTCCACAGAACCACCAAACCCATTCCCCTAAGCCTTCATAAATAACCCTCTGGGCAGCCCAGCAGGAGCTGGGCAGCCTCACTCCTGTTCAATCTAATTACCGACTTGTCAGGAGATCAAAATGGCCTGGCAGCTGCTGGTGGATGAAAGCCTATTTACCAAGAGTGGGAGGGAGTGAGAGCCCTGTGTGGCATTAAGAGCAAAATGGCGCACCCAGGCAGCAGGCTCCACGTGTGGCTGCCTGGTATGCCATGGCCATCGCTAATTTAATAGAACCTGAGAGACAGAAGGCAGCAGATGTCGGGCAGGACAAGCCACCATCCCCTCCTCCCACACCCTGATGGAACCTGAGCCCCAGAGCCCTGGGAACAGCATCCTCCCCCAATGGCAGAGCCCCCAGCCCAGCCCCCAAGGCCAACATCCAGGGAAGTCATGTATGGAGACGTGGTCTGGCAAGTGCCACTGTGGCCACAACGACAAAGGAACCGAAAAGAGTTCCCACCCCCAAATGGCTCAGCACCCAAAATGGGCACTGTTTTATCGGGGACTGACATTGAGGAAGCTACACCGCCATCTGCTCGGGCAGCACCCTCAGGACCACCGCACTTTCCCACCCCCCCCCCCCAATTAGAACGTAAGCTCCTTGAGAGCAGGGACTGTCTGCCTTTTCTGTTTGTGTCCCTAGCATTTAGCACAGTTTTGCAAATAGTGCCTGGGGCTTAATAAATGCCTTTTCATTGACTCAGGCATAGCTGAGGGAGCTGGGTGGCTCAGTAGACTAGGCTTGTAGCCAGGAAGACTTGCTTCAAATCTGGCCTCAGACACTTACTGGATGTGTGACCCTGGGCAAGTCGCTCAACCTCTGTTCACCTCAGTTTCTTCATCTGTAAAATAGGGATAATAATAGCACCTCCTATTAGAAGCAAGAGTTGTGAGGATCCATTGTAAAGCACTTGGTACAGTGCCTAGTACACTGTGGGTGCTATATAAATGCTTATTCCTTTCCCCTCCCTTCCTTCCTGCCCTCCCTACTCTCCTTCATTCATAGCAATTGCTAGCAGCCAGAAAAGCGGTCACTTCTCTGCCTTACAGGAGAGCCTGGTACCAAATCATTGTAAATAGGCTGAGCTAGGAGGGCAACTTTCCAGGAACAGCAAGGTTACAGAGACAATCAGCCCGGAAAGATCTGATTACACTGATCAATTAAATTAGAAACCAGGAGTCAGAACATTGAGGAGGCTGAAGAGGCTGAGGAGGCTGAGGAGGCTGAGGAGGCATAACCCCGCTGCTCTCCTCCTGCCAAACAGGTGAAGAAGAACGTGGTTTGGGGGTTGTTTAATTGAGGAAGAGAGTGGGAAGGACAAATTATAAATCATTCAGCAATAAATACATTAGGAAAGAAGGAGGGAGAGCGGGAGGAAGGGAAGAAGAAAGAAAAAAAGGAAGGAAGGAAGGATGGATGGAAGGAAGAAAAAGAGGAAGGAAGGGAGGAAAGGAAGGGAGGGAGGGAGGGAGGAAGGGAGGGAGGGAGGGAGGAAGGAAGGAAGGAAGGAAGGAAGGAAGGAAGGAAGGAAGGAAGGAAGGAAGGAAGGAAGGAAGGAAGGAAGGAAGGAAGGAAGGAAGAAAAAGAGGAAGGAAGGGAGGGAGGGAGAAAGGGAGGAAGGAAAGTAACATGGATGGGAACGCAGCAAGTGTCAGGTAAGACTCAAGATGGCAGAACGGGGCCAGTCTGTATCAGGGAGGGAGCTTCCTCACCAGGAGCTGGTCTGACACAAAGGAAATCCCATTTCTGGTCCATAGAATCAGCACCAACCAAAGCTAAGGCAGTATAGAATGGTGAGCACAGGGCCAGCCTGGGAGTCCAGAAGACCTGGGCTCATACTTAGCTCTGAAGCCCAGCAGTTTTCTGACCTTGGTCAAACCATTTAACCATCAGTGTGGCAAGCTACTCCTCTATGAGACTATACCTTACACTCTCCCCTCCCCTGGCCAGCTTCGGCCCCAGCACACACATAGACACCAAAAGATACATGCAGACATACACACAAATACATAGGCTTGGCATGTGTGTGCGCGCGCACACACACACACACACACACACACACACACACACACACCCTATAATCCTCACCTCACTCCTCAAGCACTAGGATAAGTGCTCTGTGGTCACCTCCTTCCCTGCTGTTTTCTAGCTGTTCTATCCCTACCTAATTGGCATGTGCCCAGCCAGCTCCTCCTCAGGGTCCTCTCAAGTGAAAAGGGCTCAGATTAAATCTGTTCTCTCCAAAGACTGATTCCTGCCTCCCAAAGGTGCCTGGACTAGCTTCACCTTCATGCCAAGCTAGAACCGGGGGCTTAACAGCAAGGCCTTGTTAGCTGAGACCTTCACTCTGGGGCATAGATCATTCTCCCTGGCAAAGAATTGTACCTCTCCCAGGGCTCCAGGCTGGACCTTGGAGACTCTCCCAGGAGTTCCTCATACCACAGAAAAGATAGAGGCAGTGGAATGGAACCAGAGGCGTCAATTGTACATCCAACCTAAGACTTACATAGACAACCCCAAGAACCTCTGGACATGCCAGTAAGTAAGCATGTGATATATGGCATTCATTTAGTCAACAGTAAAGGAAATACCTGTACAAGGCACTCTTGAAGATGCAGCCTAGCATGGGGAAGAGAGCACTGGATTTCTGAAGACCTGGGTTCAAAGCCTGCCTCTGGCCTTCAGTAGTTGCATGACATCCAGTGGGTTACTTTTGTTGAACCCACTCTGTATATTGAGGAGGTTGGCCTAGATATCTCCAGGGTCCTTCCCAGCTCTCAATCTAGTCAAGGCCAGGGCTTTTAGCCAAAATCCAGTGAATTTAGAGTCCCATGGAGCTCTCATTCCTCACTGTGGCACAGAGAGTACCAAGATTCTAGGGCTGGGCCCATGAAACACCAGCCTGGCAGATCCTACCCCAAGCCGTAAACGTACCAGTTCTGGGTCCAATAATAAGCAGCTCTGATGACAGGGTGAGAATGCCCAGTTTAACCACAGCACTTTGAAAACCCCAAAGGACCACAGAACTAGAGCTAAGGGAACTTTGAGGCCATGTGGTCCAACCCCTCCCCCCCACCACCCCATTTTATATAGGAGGAAACTAAAGCCCAGAGTGATGGGAAGGGGCTTGCCCAAGTTCACACAGCTCATAAGGTGCAGAGTTAATATTTGAATTCAGGTCCTATGACTCCAAGGTCAGCATTCTTCCATGGTACCATATAGTGTCCAACCTAGAGAGGCATTCTGATCTATCTCTGTGAGGGGAGGAAGTACCTAGTCCTATACCAACAAGACATCCTGTCCTTGAAATGCTGAGGCAGCTTTTGAGTTCAGTGCCAGGGACCTCAATGAGAACTAAAATAAAAACAAAACAAGCCATTTGTCAAAGACAAATGGGGAAAGAGATGAGAAGGAAGATGGGAGACAGTCCAGTAGGGGGGGAAACAGTTTTGGTCAGGAGGGCCTGGGTTCAAATTTGATCAGTCAAGAAGCATTTACTAAGCACCTACTACGTGCCAGGTACTGTGCTCAGTGCTGAGGATACAAAAAGAGGCAAAAGACAGTTTCTGCCCTCAAGAAGGGCACAGTGCAATGAGGGAAATAACAAACAAACATGTACAAGCAAGATATAGACAGGATAAGGGAAGGCCGTTGAATCAAGAGGGCGTGAGAAAGTCTTCGTGTGGAAAGTGGGATTTTAATTCGTACTTGAAAGAAGCCAGGGGCCTCACGAAGCAGACATGAGGAGGGGGAGCATTCCAGGCATAGGGGACAGCCAGAAAAAATACCCAGACCCGAGGGATGGAGCATCTTGTTGGAAGAACATCTAGAAGGCCAGTGTCACTGGATCTAAAAGTACCATGCCTCACAGCAAGGTGCAAGAAGACTGCAAAGTTAACAGGAGGGGCAGGTTATGAAAGGCTTTGAATGCCAGAGGATTTAATATTTGATCCTAAAGGCAACAGAGAGTCATTGGAGATTACTGGGGCATGGTTAGACCTGTGCTGGAGGAAAATGACCAGCTCTGGAAATGTAGGAAATGATTTAGGGAAAATCCCTCCTTTCCTTCTTATACCTACATGGCCTTAGGCAAGTTACTTAACCTGTCTAGGTCTCAATTTCTTCATCTGTAAAATGAGAGCATCAGGCTTGCTCTCAAGGGGTCCTTCCAGCTCTAAATCCTAGGATCCTAAGATGGTGCGAGGCAGCAACAGCAGCTAGAATCAGGGGAATCGGGAATCCTGGAGTTCGAATCCAGACTCAGACAATGGAGCTTTGCAACCCTTAAAGCAAGGATGGTGATGATGACGGTGAGGGTGATGAGGATAGTGATGATGATGGTGATGGTGAGG
>NW_020954646.1:647878-648173 GCF_900497805.2 Vombatus ursinus | reverse complement strand
GAGGATGGTGAGGGTGAGGGTGGTGAGGATGGTGATGGTGAGGGTGAAGGTGGTGGGGATGGTGGTGGTGAGGATGGTGATGGTGAGGGTGATGGTGAGGGTGAGGGTGATGGTGAGGGTGATGATGGTGATGGTGATGGTGAGGGTGAGGGTGGTGAGGGTGGTGATGGTGATGGTGATGATGAGGGTGGCGAGGATGGTGATGAGGATGGTGATGGTGAGGGTGGTGATGAGGATGGTGAGGGTGATGATGGTGAGGATGGTGATAGTGATGGTGATGATGAGGGTGGTGAGG
>NW_020954646.1:637207-647778 GCF_900497805.2 Vombatus ursinus | reverse complement strand
GATGGTGATGGTGAGGGTGAAGGTGGTGAGGATGGTGATGGTGAGGGTGATGGTGAGGGTGAGGGTGATGGTGAGGGTGATGATGGTGATGGTGATGGTGAGGGTGAGGGTGGTGAGGATGGTGATGGTGATGATGAGGGTGGCGAGGATGGTGATGAGGATGGTGATGGTGAGGGTGGTGAGGGTGATGATGGTGATGAGGATGGTGAGGGTGAGGGTGATGAGGATGGTGAGGGTGATGATGGTGAGGATGGTGATGGAATGGTATGACGGGCCTCAGCTACAGAAAGCAACTCAGGCCAAGAAGGAGCAGAGAGCAGGAGCTGCAATAGATCTCAGTGACCATCTAGTTGGGCTCTCTTGTTTTACAGATGAGGACATTGAGGTGACTTGCCCAAAGTCACACAGATATTATGGGGCAAAGTCAGGATTTGAACCCTGCGCCTCCAACTTGAAATCCAGCCTTCTGAACCACTCGTGACTCCCAGAGGATCCAGGGGGCGAAGGGCATCAAACAGGGCAGTCACAAGCTCCACACAAGTTGGCTGGAGGTGGGGAGGCCTCCGCAGGCAGGCCCTGAAGAGAGTGGACTGGAGTGGGGATGGGGGGGTGCTCTGGAGAGAATGGGGGAATGGGATTTGTGTAGCTCCTTTCCTCGGGGGGTCTGCTGGGGGGTCTCTCTCCAGAGCCGCCCCCTCCCTCCTGTAGCCTCCTGACTGCCACCTTCCCAGACAGCCCTAGCTTTGCTCAGGCAGGCCAACCCCTGAGCATCTCCCCCTAGGCCACCTCGACCTCTGACCTCCCCACATCATTCCTCTCCCAAACCGAACTCGGGGGTCAAAAATGCACCCCCTCGCCAGGTTCCCTCCAGCTTCCCTGCCACGCTCCCCCAAATGGCCGATGGGCGCGGGCCAATGAACGGACCCCACCGCGGCCGCCCTCCTCTCTCCTCTCACCAGCTTTCCGAAGCCCTGAAGGAGGGATCAGGGTGCGAGAAAGCCCCCGGAGGGGGCAACACAATGTGGCCCTTTAAGAGGTTACTTTGTAAAGGGATACAACGAAGACGCTTCTCCAGGCTTGCCACGGGGCCACCCACGCTCTGCCCCGGTGCCCAGCCCCTCCCGGCCCGTGCCCGCGGGCCCACGCACACCCACGCATGGCCACGCCCACACGCATCCCCGCCCCACCCCTCCCTCCCTCGCTCGTAGGCGCCCGCTCTAGGCGCCCCGCGGACGTCCCGCCCACGATCACCCTGCCCTCGGGGGCCCCGATACGGGACGTGTGCTTCCCTCCGGGACTGACTCCACCGGCACTCCCTCACCTGTGCGTGGCCAAACCGGCCCGCGAACAAAGAGCCGACCCGCCCGGCCCCACGAGGAACTGCGCCTGCGCGCCGTGAGGCGCCGAACTACGACTCCCAGAAAGCGTCGGGGCTCCGCAGCGGCCCCGACCGAAACCGACAGCTAGGCAGTGACACGCGTGGGTGTGCGCGGGAATCCTGGGAAATGTAGTCTGGCCGCTGAGGCGCACCTGGAACGGCCGGAGTTTGGGCTCCCCCTCCCCACAAACGCGCCCTGCCTCCTGGGGCCCCGTCGGGTTTGATTCACCCCGGCCCGTGTGAGCCAGGGCTGCGGAGGGGGAGGGCCTCCCCCTAGGCTTGCGCTTCCTAAGGGGGCGGGGCGGTCCTGCAGCCCACGTGAGCTCAGAGCGCGGGATTTACCCACGGTCTGCTGGGCATCGGAATAAGCATTCACTTGTGCGGCTACCACGTGCTGGGAATTGTGCCGAGCGCTTGACAAATGCTGTCTCAGTACAAATACTATCTTATTTGATCTTCACAGCCCTGAGAGGTAAATGCCATTGTGATCCTGGGCATTTTACGGTTGAAGAAACTGAGGCAGACAGGCTTTGGTGACTTGCCTACGGTCACATAGCTTGTTCAGTGTCTGAGCTGGATTTGAATGAATGTCTTCCTGTCTTCCTGACTCCAGGCCCAGAGATCTATTCACTAGACCACCAGCTGCCCTCGCTTGGTCGGGGAGATCTGTACGGTTGCCTTTTCCCAAAGCCGCTGTCCTGCCACAGCTGAGTCCACTCATTCTCTAGGGGGCATCGGCTGGACATCTCTGACAAAAACCAGAGCAAACCAGCTTTGTGGTCGCCTTGTCTTCCTTTTGGAGAAACCATGGCGGGGATTATTAGTCTAGACCTGATTCTCTTCGACAAAGAACATGACAGGAATCCTAGGAGGAAGGGATTACTGTGTCCTAGAAAGTAAGAAAACCCTCACCTAGGCTGCCATGCACCCTAGATTTGGGCAGAGGATTCCAGGAAGGTTGGATCGGAGGAGATGGCCTAAAATCAATACCACTGGGGAAGTCAGCCCAGAAAATATGGGCACTTATTCTCAAGAATTAAATTTTGAAAAGAAAAAAGGAAAGGGGAGAATTGGTGGTGTTGCCAGAACCAGATGAAACTGTAATTGGGAAATGTTTAACAAACTACATAAAAGCACAACATGACATAATGTCATCAATATGACGCCACTGGGATGGTTTCTATTTGAGTTTGGTATCACTGATATTAAACACTTTAAAATATCCAAGAGAAAACACGGTCGGGAAATTTTATCAGCAATGTGTTAAGTTTAATATCTCCTCCTTGTTTTAAAAACAACAACAACTATATGACAGATTAAAGATGTCAGAAAGGCAATTGGAGATGGAAGACTGGAGATCAGCAGACAGTGTAGGGCGGGATAAGTAGATTTGAGAATCATCAGAACATTGAATTTGTGGGAGCTGATAGAATCACCAAGAGATACAGTGTAGAGGGAGAAGAGAAGAGGGCTCTAAACAGAGCCTTGTGGGATACCTACATTTAACGGCCATGATGTGGATGAAGATGAGCAAAGGAGACTGAAGAAATGTTCAGAAAGTTAGGGAGAGAACCAGAATTGAGTAGAATAACAAGGTAGAGAGAAGACATGAAAGGGGGGCTGACTGATAGTGTCAAGGGCTGCCGAGAGGTCGGGAAGGATGAGGATTGAGAAAAGGCCATTAGTTTCAGTAATTAGCAGAGGATTGGTAACTTTGGAGAGGGGAGTTTTGGTTGAGGTCAGAAGCCAGACCATAGAGGTAGAAAGTTGAGAGAGAGAGGAGAGGAAGTGGATTCATGTGGTGTAGACAGCCTTCTCCAGGAGGGAGAAGAGATGCAGAATGATAGCTGGGAAGGCTGAGAGGATCAAGTAAAGGTTTTTTGAGGGTGGGGGAGAGATGGGCATGTTCATAGGCAGTAGGGGATCAGTTAATAGGTTGAAGATAAGTGAAAACAGGGATAATAGAGCGGGCAATCTGATGCAGAAGATGGGATGGACTAGTATCACTTGTGTAAGTAAAGGGCTAGGCCTTAGCGAGAGAAGGGCTACTTCATCATGTGAGCTGGGGTGAAGGAGATAGCTGCAGAAGGCATGTGAGTGATGAGCTGAGGAGAGGGGAGGAGAGGACGCTGTCAGCGAATGCCTGTAATTTTTTTCAGTAAATATAAGTCACGGTTCCCAGATGAGAGGGTGTGGGGTACTAGAGGGCTGAGAAGGGATGAAAAGATTTGCAAGTTACTGTGAGAAGTGACATAGTGAGTTAATTAAGAAGAGGTAAAAGGATTACCTTGCTGTAGTGAGGGCCCAGTTGAAGTAATGTAACATAAATTCATAATGGACAAAGTCAGCATAGGTTTGTGATTTTCTCCAACTTTGTTCAGCAAAACATGTGCTCCCCTCACCCCAAGCCTTCAGACATCCTCCTCCCACAAGATGATCAGAGGTAACCTTTTTAGGAATCTTGAAGAAAAAAAATTGCCACATGTAAAAAATACAGCTTTTGGTGAATATTGCAGAATGGCTGAGTACCAAAAGTCACTGTCCTGTTCCTTCCTGGACCACTCCTCTCAAGAACCCTTCTGGTGATGATATTTCACATAGCGATCATGGGATTGATTCAAAGAGTTAGACACACCTCTGGGCCTAGGTATGTCAGAAGATTCTGGCAGGATCATTCCAACGACTTGAGAATTAAGCTTTGGGAATGCTTTAAGAGAGCAGCAAGAAGGAGGGAGGCCATTGGTCCAGAGGGAGAACCCTACTCCCTCCACTGCCAGTGGATGACTTAGATTTCCTGCCAGTGTTCCCTGTCCACAGAACAGCTGTGGCGGATGGCAACATCTACATCTGGAACCTAGGATAGACCAGACACACCAAGGATGCCAAAAAAGACACCTATCTTGAGAGCCCAACGAGGAGCTATAAACGCCGAAGGGGAGCTCCAGAAACCGGAGCCTTGTTACCCCTATGCCTCACGTGCTCTTGAAGAGTGAACCCACTTTCCTCTAGATCTTGTATGCACTTATAGGATGGGGAGGGGGGTATTTGTACCAACTGTTCTTAATATACCTGCTTAGTAAATACTCCTGATGAAAAAGTACTTACATATGGCAGGTTGCTAATCAATGAGGAACATACAAGTGGGGAGGGCTCATGAGCAATAGAACTAGAAACCACCTCCCAACCCCTCAGAGTTACCTCTAGAACCCTGAAGGGAGAAGCAGTTGACTACCCTCTGGGGACCTGATCCACCAACGTAAGCGGGAGTGAAGGAAGTTGCCCCAGAATGAGCGCCACACAAGACGTGCGTCTGCAAGAAGAATGTCGGGAGAGCAGGAGCTCAGAACGAGCTGAGGCTGCTTTAAAAGCTAAGGAAACCCCCCAAAAAGCGTTACAGTTTAGCTCTGTTGGGAAAGAAAAGAAGGTGGGTAGGAGAAAGGACGTGCTCACCGTTCGGTGTGAATTGGATGATGACAACTCATGACAAAGAAGACCGAGCTACGCGTCTCTTGTCTGTGTTTGGTTTTTGTGTCAAGAACAGCCGTCGAGCTGTAAGGGACAAAACAAAATATGACTGAGTCATTTAAAAGCTCCCCAAATAATAATTCTAGAAGAAGCTTTCTCCATCTGCCTGCCCTGCTGCCACCCAGGTCTGCTATTTGGAACTCTAGGGGCATGGATGGAAAGTCACAGCAGTAAGGAGATGCAAAAACAGGGTTGCCAGGGTGGCAGCTGACACAGCTCCAGGGTCAGAAAAGAAGAGGTCCCTCTGAATGACCACACAGCTGAGAACGGTCAATGTGCCACCCACATAAGTTCCAATTCCCACAAGATCCTGAGTGTCATGCCCAGGACAGAGCTGAGATCCCGAGCCCAGGGTTTTTTTTTGTTTGTTTGTTTGCTTGTTTTGTTTTGTTTCATTTCCATCAGATGACTGGCCCTGCTGGATGTAGAAAACTTCCTGTGGAAACCATGCTGTTTGCATTTATTAGGGAGGACTCAAACTGCCTAAATCCTAGAACATTTAAGTGCAGATCGATTCCTTATCTAGGACAACTCCTGGGGTCTAAGAGAACGGATGACTTGGAGTCACTCAATGGATGTTTTATTGTCATTCATTGTTTTATTGTTAATATAGGAAGTTGAGAGGAGTCAGCGTTCACCATCACCCCATCACACACAGATGAGAGATATGGGGTTATTCCAGAAAAGTTTGGCCATTCCTCAGCCCTTCTGTCCATTAGAGCCAGAGAAAACGGACAAGGAGAGTATGACTCCCCAGCACCTGGGTCCTTTTGCTAGATAGGATGAACTGGGCACATACTTAAGAACCAACATATCCCCGTCTTCCCTGGCCTACACTTGTGCATTCCCAGAACTTAGCACTATGGTGCCTGCCACATAGTAAGCCCTTAATAAATGCTTTTATCTATCTCAGTACACATCAATGAAACCTGGTGGCAATAATTTTCAAAAAGACACAAGCACCAGGAGCAACTACATAGAGCAGTGGATAGAACAGCAGCCCTGGAGGCAGGAGAACCTGAGTTCAAATCTGGCTTCAGACTAGCTGTGTGACCCTGAGCAAGTCACTTAACACTGATTGCCTCAAAAAACAAACCAAAAAAAATGAGAAAAAAGACACGGACACCAAAATTCTGAAAAGCCCTTTTGTGGTCTAATGACATAAACCCAACTGGGAAACTGATCATACCAAATGGAGTTAGGTTTTGTTGTTGTTGTTGTTTTAAAACTGGTGCTTCCTTCTCCTACAATATTTGACAGAAAGCATTAAAAAATTTCAGGAAGATAGAACCTGTAAAGGATGAGCCCTGAGGGCAGGTGTCAAACACCAGCATAGCAGAAATAATCTGAGAAAGCTGGTAAAGATCTACAGAAAACCATCTGAAAATTACAGAAATAGCTAGCTGTCTGTCACACACAGTAGAAAATGTGGACTGAATTTGTCCCAATTAAAGTCAACAAAAAGGAAACCTTGGTAAAGAAATCTAGAAAACAAAAATATTAGGAATTATAGATTCCTCTAATCAGCAACTAACAGTAAAAATCAAAAAGTTAATGAAATCGTTACAAGGCGCCAAAGCAGCACGAAGAACAGAATAAATAACTGAACATCGAGTCAAAACTTTCCTACAAGGGCTTAAGAAGAAATAAAGGGCAACAAAGAACCACCAAAGAAGGAGTGGGCAGAGAATTCCTTGGCATTTATATGCTCACAACTCAATCCAGACACCAGCTGGATGAAAGAGCAGCTGCTTACTTACCATTCATATGAATGGCCGACCAATTATAATAAGGGAAGGAACTAGTCTTGCTGGGAAGTGCGGTGGGTAGAACACCAGGTCTAGAGACAGGAAGGCTCATCTTTCTGAGTTCAAATCTGGCCTCAGACACTTACGGGCTGTGTGACCCTGGGGAGGTCACTTAACCCTGTTTGCCTCAGTTTTCCTATCTGTCAAATGACCTGGAGAAGGAAACATCAAACCACTCCAGTACCTTTGCCAAGAAAACCCAAATGGGATCCCAAAGAGTTGGATACGACTGAAACGACTGAACAGGAACAAAAACTCTACTCTCGACATAAAACCAGAAACTAGTGGAGATGGAGAAGATGGAGAAAGGGAATAAGCATTTATATAGCACGTACTATGTGCCAGGCGCTGTGTTAAGAGCTTTTGAGAAATATTATTGCATTCGATCCTCACAACTCTGAGGTAGGTGCTGTTTTATCCCCATTTTTTGGTTGAGGAAACTGAGGCAAACACAAGTGAAATGACTTCCCCAGGGTCCACAATTATTGTCTCAAAGGCTTCAAAAGGACACACGAATGACTGGAAAGGACCTTTCCAGTGCCCTCTCAGAAGGAAGCCTTATGCTTTATGCTAATTTTAATGGGTTTTCCATTTTACCTTCTCGTTAAACTTTCTCATGCCCTCGATTTCATGTCAGGGAGGTATCCCTGGGTTCTTGAAGCCTGGGCCAGGTTCTTTCACATTGGAAAGGCATTAAGTATAGTTCCAGTAATAAATGTTCATAGTCCTATGCTACGTGAAAGTATATACCTATGTATAATTATTTTATTTCAAACCATTTTCTTCCTGCTTTGAGGTAGAAAGATGAGGCGTTAACCCTTAAAACGTTTTCCTCAGCTCAGACTGAAGTGGCGGGGGCGGGGGGGTGAGACAATTACAGAGAAACTTTCTGCAATTGTAGTCATAGTTCTAGGATGTTCATACCTGCCCTCAAACCCACAGACAACGAACCACTAGCAGTACCTGGGGATGCGTGTGTGTGCAGCCAATCGTCTCGCTACATTACTGACCTTTCCTTCCTTCAATGACATTTAAGTCTCTGTATACATCTTTCACTGTAATGTAACATCCTTAAGCTGACTTTTTAAAAATGTCTTTGTAACTTGTATGGACTGATGCTTAGTGAAGTGAGCAGAACCAGGAGAACATTGTACACAGTAACAGCCACATTGTGCGATGATTAATGTTGATAGACTTAGCCCTTCTCATCAGTGCAAGGATCTAAGACATCTCCAAAAGTCCCATGATGGAAAATGCTATCCACATCCAGAGAAAGAACTATGGAGTTTGAATGCAGATGGAAGCATGCTATTTGCTATTTCTTTTCTTCTGTTGTGTTTTGTTTCCTTTTTTTGTGGTTCCTCCTATTGGTTCTAATTCTTACTAATGACATCACTAATGTGAAAATATGTTTAATAGGAATGTATATGTAGAGCCTATATCAGATTGCGTGCTGTCCTGGGGAGGGAGGTGGAGAGGGAGGAGGAGACAATTTAAAACTCAAAAGCTTATGGAAGTGATTGTTGAAAACTAAAAGTAAATTAATTAATTAAAAATACTTTTTAAATGTCTTTGTATCCCCAACACTTTGTGCAAAGTCTCTCACATATTAGGTATATAATGCTTTTGCTCTTGAATTGAATTGTCTTATGATAGAACTTTTGATTGATCCTGTCAACAAGGCTTCCTATGTACAAGGCATTTTTGGGTGACTGGGGCACTGTCCTATGTGGTTTACATGAAGCCCTATAAAGTATGGGTTCTCTTAAAAATTGTTCTAATATGTTTGTATATTTTCTTATTTTACGTAAATTTATCAGTTACTTGACAGAAATTTGAGATGAATCCAAGTAAATTATAAAGGGCTGGATGGTAATGGTTGGAAAGGACATTGGACATTGGAATTAAGCTATCAAGTTGTGATGAAAAGAAAGAGAAGCAACCAACGAACATGACATCATCATCATAAAATGTTTATTGAATATCAAATACAAAAATATGCAGGAATATAGAGACATAAAGAGCAGGATACTGTTCTCAAGAGACATAAATCTAGTTGGGGGAGAAAAGACATGGAATCACAGAATTTGAGAGTTGGAAGGGTTGAGAGTTTAACTCAATCTTGAAAAGAACATAATGGAAGAGTCACCATTCAACCTCCAAACTTGGAAGTCTTCCAAAAAGTAGGAATGCACCACCACCTTCACACAGAAGCACATTTCAATTTTCAGCTCTAATTTTGGGCAAGTTTTCCCACAAATAATGCTCTGGGGAAGCATGTCCACATAAGCCTTGTTGGTATTATCCTAAGAAATAACAACATAAATATCCTAGTCTGATATTCTTTTGGACATGAATTGAAAAAACCTGATTTTTCTTTGAATGGAAGACTTAACATCCGAGATATAGTGTCCTGGTCTAAGAATTTTCAGTTTCATTTATGGAATTAATTTTGAATAGAAGACAATTCAGAGAGGGATCTTGAATAAAATGGAAACATCCTCTCTAGATTAAGTCCAATTAAGAGAAATTGGGATTACACCACATTCCTTGAAATCAAATCCTTGAAAAACAAATCCTCGAAATTCCTTGCAAATTGGAGAGATGTTGTCACAGCTCCATCTTCCCAGCTCCCCCTTCTTCTATAGAAAAAGGACTACCTCGGACTTGTGTTAGAGATGCTTCTTCTCTTTATGGGATCCCAGGATAGAAAAAGGCAAAGCACAAGGAATTACCAGCTACCTCCACTTCTAGATCTGTGCTTTAGACACCTTTAAGTAAACTGATTGGTTGAGGGAGATGTGACTGTACAGAGTAGAGACCTGCAATATTTCTCAATATACTCAGGAGTAATGAAAAAGGGGAATAAAGAAAATCTTATGGAGACTCTCAGTTGCTGTGATTCTTTAGGCCCATATGGACACTTTTTTGAAGTTGCATTTGAGGAAATGGAGAGACTTGGGCTGATTCTAAGGGCAAATGCAAAAGAATCGTAGTATTACATTGCCGGAAAGGACCTCAGCAATCATCCAGTCCAACTCATGCATGAAAGGAATCCCAATCATTACACAATGGCCATCCATTCTCTGCTTGAACACCTCCAAGGAAGGAGAACCCGGCCTCTCTTAACCCACCATTCAACTTTTGAATAAACTTAATTGATAAAAAGTTGCTTTGACACCAAATTGACCTCATTGCATCTTCCACCCACTGCTTCTGGTCCTTCCCTCTGAGAAAAACGTAAGTCTAATATTTCCTCCTCAGGACAACTCTTCAGACACCTACAGACAGCTATAATGTCATTCCTCCCCAACCCTCTGCACCAAGACTTCTTTTCTCAAGGTTAAATATCTCCAGTTCCTTTCATTGATGCTCATATGACATGAACTCAAGGACCATCAGTATCTTGATTTCCCTTCTCTACATATGCTCCAAATTATCAGTTTTCTTTTAAAATGGTGCCCAGAACTAGACAGGGGGATTCTCACCTCTCCGCTCCTGAAAGTTCTGCCTCTCTCTCAATACATCTTATGATCGCATTAACTTTTTCGGCTTCTATGTCATACTTCATACTGATAGTGAATTTGCATCCCACTACAATACACAGATTTTCTTTCAGAACATCTTCTGTCTGTCCATGACTTCCCTTTCTTTTATTTGTGAATCTGATTTTTTTTTTTACCCAAGTCCCAGACTTAACACTTATCCCTATTGAATTTCATCTTATTAAATTCAGTCTGGTGCACTGTCCCATCAAGACCTGCTTGGATCTCAACTTTGTCATACAGTATGTTAGTGATCCCTCCTAGCTTTATGTGAAGATCTCCTAGGTATGCTATCTATGACTGTATCCAAGAGAT